>NW_026555343.1:8255575-8377224 GCF_029017545.1 Prosopis cineraria
GGTAGGAAAAAGGTGGGATTGATCCTTGACTCGACATAGACTGCAGATATGGACAATTTCTTCTCAAATGGCCAATTTTGCCCATACTCGAAACATGCACCAGACACTTTATAACATGGTCTCGAATGATATTTCCCACAACTAGTATAAGGGACTCTAATGTAACCGATTGATTTGAAACTGACTGGGCTCAAGGTTTAACAGTACTAGAATTTGGTCTCACAACGGGATTGCTTATTAATGATGAACCAAATGATCTAAGCCTGGAATGTGAGGCACGAAAGTGAGATTGACTTAAAAATTGATGACTCTTGGAAGAAGAACCAGGAATTTCTCATCGTGCTCCCTCTTGTATTTCTTAGAAATTGCTTCCTCTGCCTTATGTCGATTCTCGATTCTTAATGCGCTATCAACAATCTCAACATAGGTGATATCATGACCCAATATAGATGCTATGTTGTCATGTATATCTACTGGCAATTCATGCACAAACCTTTTAATTCGTTCCCTTTCAGTCAGGATGATATGAGAGGCAAAAGAAGATAATTCAGTAAACTTTTGATCATACTCTGCTATTGACATTCCTTTACTGCACTTTAAAGTCAGAAACTCTTCAACTTTTGCATCTCTAATACTTTGAGGCAAATATCGATTCAGAAATGCGGTCTTGAATTCTTCTCAAGTCAAAGAAAGTACTCTAGTCGCATGCAAACTTGGGACTGTTTTTGCCTAAGTACTTGCTACTCCTTGAAGCTAGAACACTATAAATTTGACATACTGAACATCAGGGCATCTTAAGGCCCTACATCTCTTCTCAATTCCTTCGAGAAACTCAATTGGGTCTTCTCGTGCATTAGTTCTCGAAAAGGATAGTGGATTTAGTTTCATAAACTTTGACAACTTAACTGTAGGATTCTCCTCTGGTGTATCATGTGTTGAAGGGATTATCTGCTCCTCTGATTGAGGACTTACTTGTTCACTTCTAGAGGAATATCTTGAAGGGGCCTAAGGGTTTGGCCACCCCTAGCCTTAATCCTACTCTGACGTCGTCCTCTACCTCTTAAGGGCACATCATTTGTTGGAGAAATTCTACCAGAGGCTCTACTATTAATGGAGCTCCTGGTAAATACTCAACGTCTGGGTGGCATATTTCACTATATATAGAAATAGAAGAAATATTTAACTCAAAATGCTCTGGCGTTCTCATGGTCACCAGTGAGAAGTTTAATGATAAGGATGATGATAATGGATGAAGGGCTGGACGAAGAGGGTTCGAAGTTTCTGGTAAAATCTATAGCTCTCTTGACTCACGCACCGATCTGTTGGAGAAAGGAAAGAGAATGAATTATATTATAATGGGAGAAGCGAAATTTGGTAATTTTGCATAGCATAAATAAAAGAATTAACTCCTCTAGCCTCTTTTAAATTCTAGTTTAGAACTTGAGACATAAATACCTACTCAGTTGCCACTACATCAACTCTCTAACTTGTCATATTTATCCCAAGAACTAATATAAAACACACTTTAAGCAAATTAACATATATATTTATTTAAAAAATTGTCAAGGTTATTACACTAGTGGTGCAAAGGGAAAGGAATTAGGCCAGAGTATAAATTTATCCTGAAAGCCCATTGTAAGATGGTGTAATGAATGTGTTTGCTAATAGTGTAGAACATGTATATAAGTTTCTATAGGAATAAGAATACTTGAGCATTTGTATAATTGTAAATGTTTGAGCACGTGTGATTTTGATATCCTGGCCCATTATGTGCATATGTGTGTATGTGGTGGAAATGACAGTATAGGCTAGTAGATGAGTAGTTATATGTGTAGAAATGGTTGTGTATGATATGTGTAAGGTTTGGCTAGACTTGTGAAATGTAAATGAAAATGAGAATTTGCCTAAGTATGTGATATGCGTAGTTTATAGGCCAAATGTGTATATGTATATTATATTATATTATATATATATATATATATATAATTGTTCAATCAGGTGTGTATTATTGTCCATTTAGAGTGGTCAAGGCCTTAAAGGTGGCTAATGACATCCAGTTTCGATTTGTGATACTCAAGTAGCAAATTTTGAGATAAAACAGTCAAAATAAACTTAGGTGTCCAATTTTTGAATGAGTATAAGGTTTGAGTGAAATCAATGGCATTGGTTAGATTTTGAAACAAGCTTCGTGAAGACATTTGAATCACCCCAATCAGATATCAAATATGAAAATAGAACACGTTTGAAATTTGTATCAACATTTGCAATTTGATAGCAAATTCTAGCATGTGCGCCACAACCCATGTGTCAACGTGTGACCAATGTCGCAGTGCATGGTACAGAACATGGTACTTATACCTCGATACCACATGACGCGGCGCATGTAGCATAAGCCATGGCCTCACTTTTGTATGAATTTTAATGTTTTGAGTTATTTTCTTTTGAGATTTACTTATCTATGATTGAATGCTTCTGCTATAAGATGTTTGAAATATCCTAGGTTGTTTTTTATAAAGTGATTTCAAAAGTTTATTTTAGGAACCCCAACTTTCAAAATAAATGATTTCAAATTGATTGGTAGATTGTGTGGAAGGTTGAATGATAATGTTAGTAAGAGCATTACACTTAGGCCTTCGTTGGATGTTTAAATATGGTGATCTAGGTGTATATCACACTTTCATTCCTCAACCTCACTTTTAACCTAAAACCACAAAGGAGACATAATATAAATGAATAAATTAAATTCTTTTACGCCAACCAAAATAATTCATAAACTTACTTGCACTAATATTTAGGCTTTGATTAACTTTAACAACACACAAGGTTAGGGCACTAAGTACATCCAAAAATCACAAATAACATGTGATGGTGCAAGTAAACTAAACTAATTGTCCTAGTTGGCAATATATCATAAATAGTTACACATATAAATCAAATAAAGAGGCATACAGCAGGAATCACATATTCTTATGCCTTAGGTGCCTTCTCCTTGACTTTCTTAGAGCAAGAGCCTGAAATAGGTAGAATATGAGTGAGTACAACTACTCAATAATCAAGAAAAACTCTACATCATGCAATGCAAGTTAAATCAATTAAAGCAAGCAAAGCGAACATTTGAAATCCAATCAGATATAAATATACCATAATATCAAAACACATGGTATTACAAATGCATGGTCAAGTGCTCATTATCTCCTCCATATACTACCAATTGAATCCATGGATTAATAATTTAATAGGGCTAAGTCCATGTGAATAGACTAGTGCAATCTCACTAATCATAAAAAGCCACCCAGCTAAAGGCACTACACTTACTCTCAAACTATAGGTACCCCCAATTCTCGATTCCATTGGCGTGTTATATGTCATACCTTGATACTACAGGTATGATCAATATGGAATATAGGGTGAACTTATATTCAATAAGCATTGATTAACTAAGAATTAAGTTAAGATATTGATATATGTAAATTAATATAATAATAAAGTTTGTAAAGTTTTAAAAGTTTTGTAAAAATTTCAATAGAATCTTTCAAATAGCTCACATATAATCCTTCTAGCCCTTAATATGAAAATTTAAACAATCTCATGCCCCTCTAACTGCTTCTTTCAAAATTCATGCACATGCCTTGAGTGCATCCAAAAACTTACTCAACTTCCAATACTATCACCATTCAACTCATTTCTAACATATAATAGCACACAATATCAACTCAAAATACAAATCAATTTTGACAAAATTATAAAAGCAACTATGAGGAGCAGAGTCACGTCCTTCAGCCAAGGGAAAGAGAAAAAGGAATTCATGTGGCTACTGAAACGGAAGGAGAGGAAGGAAGAACCAATTTTTACTTCAACCGAAAAGCAATAGGAGCTGCCACACCTCAGCTTGTGGACCAGACCGAAGAAGAGAAGAATTCAACGCAGCTGCCGAAGTGGGAAGAGGAGCAGCAGAATTGCAGACTAGGAAAAAAAAAAATTGAGCTTATTATTCACACACACGTGAGCCTCCAACAGCTGAGGAGGAAGAAAAACTGAAGCTAAACACACACACAGACACACACAGAGCCGTCGAACCTGAACGCAGAAGAAGCGAAAAACATGGACGAATGAAGGATTCTGATGATTTCGCACGCTCAACTGAAGAGACGAACCAGTGAAGCAAGATGCACGCAACCGGTGAGAAGAAGAAGTTCGAAGGCGAGGAGGAAGGTTTCGAAAATAATGAGAAAAACGAAATCTAAGTCGGTGAAGAGAAGAGATGTGGATGCTCTGTTTTTGCTTTCACGCAGGATATGAAAAAAAATGAACAAAGAAGTTTTGGAAAATTTACAAGAAAAAGCACGGGAAAATCACAAGAAAGAGCACTATATTTTTCTAAAACTTTAAAAATGAAATTTTGCTCAGAAAACTGTGGACCCTAAATCGTTGAGAAAATTTCTAGCATAAATTCTTATAAATTATCCCTTTCTACTTGCTATTAAACTTATTTAAATAAAATATATACGAGGAGAAAATTTTTATTTAATTTAAAATTTAGGGTCATTACATTATATGTCCCACCATTCACCCAATTCAAGATGAGGTTAAGGACAAGGTCTATGAAGCTTATGCTTACACCTATTTTTAGGTATGATTTAGGAAGATATGACTTGAGAATTAAATCACTAGGGCCACCTATGATGTCAATTATATTCCATGTGGAAACAAACCACTGTTCCTCCTAGGGGAACCTTTTGCCCAATATGTGATCATGCAACAATAATCAAAGCATCACCATACATACTAAAAACCCTTATCATAATCAAGTTAATACTAGCATGTACTAAAACCTCATGTTAAAGCATAGTATAATAGCATTTCTATAAGTAATCTCTCTCATTCATATAAAAACAATCCACACTTATGCATAAGAGTTCATAAGTCAATAAATAAGTTTATTTGAGTACAAAACATATTAAACATTTTCATGACATTATCTAATCTAACAAGCAAGAGTAAGATATAGAATTACCTAAAACCTTTAAGAACTTAAAGGTTACCCCAAACCACTAGCTACCCTTGGTTGAAGTGAGCTCAAACAATGTTTGATAGGGGTAACCTACAATTAACAATACCACATCACTAAAAATCAACTTAAATACCACTTGTAACTCCCAAACTCCTATTGTTATAACCTCAACTTCCTAATTACAAGTCCAAACTCACAGTCAATGAGTTTATTAACTCTCATTAACTTCATTTAGCTTCCATTAGCTTACAATGACTATTATAACACCCAACAACATAAAATCTTACTTAAAGTGGCTAGGGTTAATCAAAAACCCTAGACTCAATCTTAAAACCTTGTAAATCCTCAAAACTAGGTTTCATTAGGTTAGATAACTCCCATTAGTTCCATTAAAACCAATAGGTTATGACCCATAGTCCTTAAGGTTTGAAATCACATCCCCTGTCCATAAAACTTAGTTCTAAAAGGAAGGAGAAGGGATAAAGGAGCCTTACCTAGGTGAATCCAAGCTCAAATCTCTTCTAAAATGCCTATAAGCTTGTGCCCTAGTAGAACCCTGCATTTTCCATCAACCCTTATCTATTTCTCTCATTCTCCCTTGACTTTGGTAGCTTGTGAATATGAGTTGAACTTTTAAAATTTTTAACCATTTGCCATGATGCATAATGCATTCGTCATGGCAAATGACATAAAAAAAAAATGCCTTTGTGATTTTTACCTTAATTTAGGCCTTGCTAACCCAATTTCCATTCGGACTTAGTATAAAGGTTGTATCTAAAACTAATAGGCCTATTAGTCATCACAAGCCATTATTAAACTCCTAAAAATTAAGATGTTACAAATCTTTCTTCAATTTAAGAATTTTGTTCTCAAAATTTAATTGAACTACACAATACGTACCTCAATGAAACAAGTGAAGGTATTATTGCTTGATCTTCTCTTCCATTTTACTTATTTAAAAAACAATCAAATATAAGGGAGCGCTTTTGAAGTGTCTTGTAAAGCCAAAAAAAAAGTGCTATTGAAAGCTTATTTTATAGTAGTAAATTATTATAAATAGATAATTAATTATATGTATTAAAAAGGAGCAAAGTTTGAAAGACTTTTGTAGTTAACTAACCACCCACTTTTCTTTACAGGCGTGCGTTGATTAAAATGGTCTCACAGTATGGATGGGAGAGAAATGAAGCTTTCAGCCACCGTATGAAGTCAGCAGTCAACGTATAAAATACAAACTCTATAAAAAGTGCAAGTCATTGATTGGATAAAAGAAAGAAGAAAAAAATGGGTGGAATTTATATTTGAAAAGGAAAAAAGACAAGGCGCATGTCCTATCGTGCGGTTTGAATTTGGGAAATGATAGATCCTAAAAAGATTAATTAATTTAAATTAGGTTTCACTTAATTTTAAAGTGTCAAATTTTAGAGATTTGCAAAATTCACTCTCAATTTTATAATTTTATTGTGATAAATTTATAACTTATTTTTTAAATTTTAACATGGTTGATGAATAAACAACTTTGTTTTTCTTGTTAAAATTTAAAACTCAAATTATAAATTCATCACAATAAAATTATGAAATTAATCAGAGTCAAACTCATAAATTTTTAAAGTTTGGCACTTTAAAATTAGTTGGGATTTAATTTAAATTAATTGATCTCCTTATAACCTACCTGTCATTCTCCCGTTTTGATTTTGATCAAGTGGATGATAAGTCCCACGTAGGATGGCGGCAAAACCATGTCTGGATTTCGTGGACGTGGAAAAGTCATGACCCCAATTTAATAAAATTTAATTTTAGAATTTTAGAATTAAAGCATTCATTAAAATAAATAAATAAATGAGCCAATTGAGAACCAATGAATTGGAAACCAGCTCTTGATCTGGTATGACTCTCAGAACCAACATGTTAGAGCTCGTGATTGTTTACTCAAATATACAATTTAATTCAGCAGAAGGGAGCTTTTATATCCTCACCACATGCAAATCATGTGAATTCAACAACGCACAGATTTGACAATTTTTACGCGTCACTTCCACAAAGTGATTGGAATATTAATTATGTTCTCCCACAAATTGGTCGGTGTGAATTAACATCTCCAAAAAGATGACTTTGAAATTATCCTACAAAAGAAATGTTTATAATAGAATGTTGTTCAATCAGTGTCAAGTCAATCCTTTTTAGCAACTATCATATATAATAACTAAGTGGACTTACCAACTATAAAAAAATAAAATACAGTAACAATGTTAAAATCAATGGTTAAGTTTAATTTGATTGAAGACAAAATCAAGAAATTAGAAATAAAAAAGAACATGTCAATGAAAAATCAAATGTTAAAATCAGTATATCATCTTTTTATTATACAAAAGATAATAAAAAATAAAATATGTAAGGAAGAACATGTCTAGTGCTTGAATCTGGAGTTTGTGTGATAGATGATTGAAGTGTAAGAGATAGATATAGTAATAAATCTAGAGTATTTCATGTTGAACTCAAAGGAAAGTAGCGATCATTGCTATAACAAAAGCAAATGATTTGAGAGAATTGTTAAATTAAATAAAGAATGCAAGAACGATAAAGAAAATATAGCAACCAACTAATGAGCATCAGGGATCAGGATTCACCTATTAGGATGACTTACTCTAATTTAGTTATTTATTTCTTTTTATTTATAGTGACAACTATTTCTAAAGTGTCCTAATTACTTTTCAATATGTTAGGATATATTTAATTAGAGTTAAATTTAGGTCCCATTAAATTTTACTCTCTAACTAAACCATTATGCTATGATCTAACTCACCACCAATCCCTAAATTATTCCTAATTTAGTCATTGATATTTATCTCTCTAAGTCTAAGGAAGTCTTTCACCTTCTAGATCATCAAACTACCTCTAGACAATTTCTATAGTGGCTATCTCTATAAAAAGATAATTAAATCAAGAGAGATAAATACAAAATCAAACATATATATTTCATACATGAAATTCAATGTTCAATAGGAAAAGAGCATCAAAACCATCCAAGTCAGGCTATACCCTACCCTGACAGGGGATTTAGAAACAACTCATGGAGAAGTCACACAAGTCCTCAATAAAAGACAGACAAAATCAAAGGAATAATGAAAGAGCAAGAACTCCCAGCTTATGAGAACTTTTCCCGACTCCATGCTCTACCTCCTAACTCTCCAAGATGTAATTTGATCCTCTGAATGAGGCCTTTTAAGGTTTCTTATAGCATTTTTGCACCCTAAACCTAAAAGCCCATTAGCCCAAGTCTCTTTGGTCCTTTTATTTTAATTCTTTTAGTTTAGGATTAATTCTACAACTGATTTGTATTTCTTATTTTTATTTCACCCGTAGTCATGCCCTTCGTATTTTCATTCGCCCACGATCAAAGCATATAAAGAGCCTTTCAACCACCTGCTGTCAAATCCATTATAATTTCATCCGCCCGTGGTCGAAGCACATATCAACATTTTCAGCTTTTCCTCATCCACAGCCGGACGTAACCAAAGGTGTAATTCTTCGTACTTTAGTGTGTTTTCCATCTTTTTCGGAACCCTTTCTGTACAAAACACATAAAATACTCAGTGACGTAATTTATTCCTATTTTCTTCATCTTATTAGCCATAATTATCCAATTTGGGAGCCAAAAACCTATTATAATCTATATATAAATTGGCATTAACAATAGATCTGAAACTTGAGCGTGCCCTAAAGTAAAAAATATATGCCGAGAGGTGAGTAGTTTTGGTGAGAATCACGTGGTACAGAAGAAAATGGAGAAAAGACCTTGACTGGATTGCGTTTCATGCACGCGGAAAAGTCATAATTTTCATTGAAGTGAATCCAATTTAACTTTACAATTTTTGAATTAAAGCATTCAGTTTATTGTTTTACAACCGTAATTGTTACTACATTCTCGGCAGAACTACCATCTACCTTCTGGCACCAAAGTGTGATGTGAATAGTCACTATACCTCCATTTTTGTTATTAGTAACATTTTAGCGTATACATTAACAAGAAATAATATTGTTAATGTGCCACAATTCCTTGTTATTTCCGAATGATGCTCTTCATTTATTTTAGTAATTAATGCAACCTTGAATTTATAATGTTAGTAAAAAATACTGTAGAGATGAATTCATGTTTTCCTGACACTTTGACGTGGGTATAGGTGAGACCCGAGCTCGTTGATGAACAAATTAGTTTGGCCAATGAAATTTATTATTGATTTTTTTAATCATTATTATTAATTTTCTCTCTAACTGGGTCTCTTCCCAAGAATTGGCCTATGGTCCAAAACTGATAAAAAGTGCATCGATCAATAACTTGTCAGAATCGATAAAAACTGGTCACAACCAGCTTTTCCATATGCGCTAAAAAAAAAAAAAAAACACAATAACCCAAAATTGCGTAATGTTGTACTTTTCCTTGTCTTGTGGTTGGTTTTTCTTTAGTGTCATGCATATATTTGATAATCTATTGGTGGTTAAAAAAAAGAGAGATAATCTATTAATAGTTTTAGTTAATAATAAACGCTTATGTTGGTTTGATACTTTGATTAAACAATTATTGTGACATACTTGATGATTTTGATCATTTATAATTGATAATAAAAAGTTTTATTAAAATGTTGGTGCAATTAACTATAAATTTGATATTTATGATAAAAATAAAAATAAATAGTGTATAAAATTTTTTATTTTCATACCTTTAAATTTTTTTATTTTAATTGAAACCAGTGGAATCATAGTTTGATCATGATTTAGTAAACTAGTACTCTAACCAACTCAATACCCAATTTAGTTCTGAGAATATGTTAGTCTCTCCTAAGAAAGGCGTGTGTTGTTTGTGATTTGCTTGGAAGAAATGTGGGCAATCAAAAATTATTATAGGCCCATAAAATTAATGTTATTATTCATAGGCCTATCGTCCTCGGTGTAAAATAAAATGGCTTGTCCATTAGTAGACAAATTATCTGTTCTCTCTCTCATCTTTCACCTGCTTTGTGGAAATTTTGCTCATGTTCATATTGCACGTTTTGTCTTATTTATAAATAACATTCAACAAAGTTCCTTTATATATTGTCACCTGCTTTGAGGAAATTTTGCTTATGTTCATATTAATCTTTTTGTCTTATTTACACGTAACTTTTAACAAAGCTGCTTTGTGTATTGTTACCTCTTTTGTGAAAAATTTGCTTATGTTCATGTCATTCTTTTCACCCAATTTACAAATCATATTCAAGATGTTTTACTATAATAAAGAAAAATTTTAAAATTTATTAATCTGTTTAAAATTTAATTACTTTCTAACTTTACCCCTATTAAATTTATATAATAATATACTTTTTTTTCATCAACATGAATGAAGGATAAAAGAAAAAAATTTATAATAAAAATGTAATGATATTACTTATAAATATAATTTCAATTATTTTGATTTATTTTTTAAGGAAATTTTAAACTATTTATATTATTTTTAATTGTAAGTAAGGACTTATTTTTCAATCGCTATTAATTTAATATCTTTGTGCGGTCTACCATTGTCATTTGCCCTAAAAAATGAATACATATCACGCCAAGGCACCTAGTCATGCACACAAATATTGCAAATAAGATTTCCGATTAATTTTATAGATTGTTCCCTAACAACTGAACATTGTTATACTCATTCCATTCAAAACTATAAAGTATTTTTAATCGAATTGCATCCCTTAATAAAGTAGTTACCTACTTTTCAATTAACCCAATATTTCTATATTTATCTCTATTAAATGCCCTATAATGAATATAAAGTTATTATCAATAGGGACACTTTTGAAAAAAAAACAAAGATTACACCTCAAAAAACTAAAAATGCCTTACATTTTTTAATGGAGGGAGTATATATATATATATATATGAATATTCTAACAGCTGAATTGAATGATAAATCAAAAAAGTCTCCGCTCCTATGGTTTAATCAGTTACATCAGTGGTCAAACCAATGATATAATAATTAAATTAAAAAAATTATATGCATATATAAAAGTAAAACATTAGAAATATCAACAATATCATTTTTCATTCAAAGTTGTTTACCTATAACATATTAAGTTTTAATTTCTTCTTTTTTTATATGTATATTTTTTGTTTACCTTATTTGTCTTTTAAAGAGAATAAGTGATCAATTTTCTCAGCAGTTTAATTCATATAATGCAAATAAACAAATTATACACTTAAAGTTTTACAATACCAATCTAGAAGAAAGTTAGCATTAATATTTTTAAATTGAATAAAAAGTTATTAAGAAAATAAGATTAAAAAAGGTTCAAAATGATCCAGTCATTTCGTGGAACAACCTCATTCACAGCACTATACCTAATTGTCTCTACCATGGTAGAAAAGGATTTTACCTACCATGGTGACAAAAGGACATCCTAGTCTATCTTGGTAAAGAAATGATTGCTCTTAAATCTACCATGATATTTAAAGGCAAGCTTAATTAACTAGCATGTGCCTCTATTTTAGTAGAAAAAGATTTTCAAGTAGCAGTCAAAACTACCATAGTAAGAAAGGCAAAAAAATTTCTTTTTCCAAACATATACATATATCAAATACATACATGCATGCAGATTTTTCAACACATGGTCCAGCACACATTTATGTTATGAAATAATAAAAAATAATAAATGAGTAAATAAAAAATGTTAGCATTACTCACGGCCTGTGGTCAAATTTCCTTAACTTAGGGCCCGAAGACTAAAAGAATGCACTTCCCAAATCAAAACATAACAAAGGTGTCAAATAAACAATAAGAGTACATGCAATTATTCTTATGGGTTGGCAACAGGGTCAGCCTCTAAGCCATACTCCTCAATGAGCCAGTGGTCGATGTGCTTAAGCCTTTGTTGTAGCTCTGATAGTTATTCCTATAGCATTTAAAATAGGAGTGAGACAATGTCTCAATACCTCTTTAAAGGCTATGGCATATCTTAAGTTAGCAAATAACCCAGTCTAATAGGTTTTCACAGTCAGCAGTCCATAGCATAAAACAATGTATCTACAAACATTTTTTTAAGTTTACTGTGAAAATGTGAGCTAGCATGCTTTAGAAAGGAGTAGACATACATCCAAGCACACACAAAGCATTATATTTTAAATAAGCATGCTAAAAAAGTTTAAATCATATTTCAGGGAAAGTTAGCATATTTGAAAAGGAATAAATATGTATTCATAATTGAAACATGCCAAAAAGTCTAAACCATACAACTCAAAGAAATATATAACGCTCGGTGTCTCGATAACAATCATGATTATATTGATTTATGTATCAAGCCTAATAATATCTCAAAACTTCCTTTTTAATAATAGTTATAATTTTATCATTTCTTTATTCCTCCTAGTTTTCTCAGGATGAGATTCTAGGCAATGGGGGATGGTGCCCAGCTAAAGGCCACATCACTCCTTATCAAGCCTTGACCTCCTTCTTTCGACCAGAAGGGGTGCCCAAATGGTACCAAGCTCATCCACTACTAGAAAAATGCAAATTAGCGAGGAAATTTAGCAGGGATTATCTATTCCTCTCTAAAATACCAAGTTAGCGAGGAAATTAGTGAGGGATATTAATTTTGTAGCTGACTTAAAATTAGCGAGAAAATTAGCAAGGGATTGTCAATCCCTCTCTAAAATAAGAGAATTAGCGAGGAAAATAGTGAGGGACTGTCAATCCCTCTCTAAATAAGAGAATTAGCAAGGGATTTAATGAGAGACTGTCAATCCCTCTCTAAAATAAGAGAATTAGCGAGGGATTTAGTTAGGGACTGTCAATTCCTCTCTAAAATAAAATAATTAGCGAGGGATTTAGCGAGGGATTCTATCCCTAGCTAATTACTAAAAAAAATTACCTTTTGACAATGACTTTTAATTATACATTTAATTATTTCATTTAAAAATAATAATTAAATTTAAAAAATTAACTAAAATATTTACAAAAAATTATTTAATATTTTCTTTATTTTAAGTTGATTTCATTAATAAAATAATGTTTTATTAAAAATATAATATAAATAATAATTTAAATAAAATATAAATATTTTTAACATATTAATAATTGAAAATAAAATTTAATATGTATATGTGTGTATTTTTATAATATATTATTTAATATATTTATGTAGTTAAATAATATATATATATATATTTAATTTATCATATAATGCTTAAAAGTGCCTTTCAGTTCAACTGGCAAAGAAGGAGAGCATAAAGCTTGGAAGGTATGAGGTCAAGGTTCAAACCTTAGCTTTGGCATAAACATGATGAACATATGATATGGTAAGGAGTAAGTGACATGGCGCAAGGTGGACAATGATGTGTCATAAGTTGTCGCACATGTAGTGGGTGATAGGGCATGAGATAGTAGGTGACATGGTGGTTGACAAAGCGTGTTGATGACATGTCACAAGTTGACATCACACATGGCTGGTGATGTGGCATAATTATTTTTAAATATAAATATATTTAGCGAGGGATTAGCGAGGGATGCAGTCCCTAGCCAATTTTAACGAGGGATTGAATCCCTCGCTAATTAGTGAGGAAAAATACAATTCCTCGCTAAATTTAGCAAGCCCTTTTTTAGCTACGAATTTAGCGAGAGACAAAATTCGCAGCTAAAATGCAATTTAGCTACAAAAAATAGCATTTAGCGAGGGATTTGTCCCTCGCTAAAAACAATTTTTCTAGTAGTAATCCCAACTCTAGTCAAAGAAATATTGGAGTAGTTTAGATACATATCAAAGCCACATAATGCCACATGGGAGCAAGTGTGTGATCATGCTCCAACCTTATTTCCTCAGTTTAAACCTAAAGCCTACAACAACCTCATAACAACATAGTTCCAATATCATAATAACCCAATAATTTTAGAAAAAGAAAAACACAAATAAATAAAATTTATAATAAGGTATTTTAAGTGTATTTTCTAAAATTTATAATGTATATGACAAGAGGAGTTAGCGGTCTAGTGGAAAGCTTGTCTATAGCTCTTGAAGGATTTTGGGTTTGAATCTTACTAATAGCTATGGAGTAATTTATTTTAAAAAATTACCAAAATGCCCTTGAAAAAACCTACCATATACCAAATTTTTTTCATCTCTCCCCTTTATTTTTAATATTTCTTGTGTGCCACACACACATGAGAGAGAGAAAGAGAGAGAGAGAGAGAGTTTGATTGCTACTTCCTTTTAATCTTCTCATCATCGGTGAGGTCATTTGCCCACGAGCAAGATTCGTCAAGGGTTGCCATTCACTTTATGGATTTTCTTCCTCTTTCCTCTCAATGACATGTTGTTCTGGGGTGAATGAGTGAGTTTTGATTCCTTCTTACCATTACTCCCCTCTGTTGGTACGTATCATTCCATTTTCTTTCCTTTCCTTGTCTGCTATATGGGTAATTAAATGGTTGAGATTGTGATTTTCCTTTCTCTACAACACGATTCCATCTAATCTTGTTAACTATATCATTTATTTCTTCATTTCCATTGATCGTGATTGGTGTAACATCACATAAATTAAAGAACTAGAATACGTAAAGAAAAGGAGAGTAATTGAGTAAATTAGTATTGTGTGTGGCTAGAGAGGTCTAATAAGTGTGTTTAGTTGTAATTTTAGCCCTAAATTCAAGACCTAAGTATTAAAAAGGGAGAAAAATATGAAAAAGAAGCCTCTACACCACATGCCGCGGCATGCGGCACATTTGCCTTAGCGCACAAATGGTAGCCAATGAAGGACAGCCTCTCTGTGCCATACTACGGCACATGGTGCGTGTAACTTGATGTATGGTCAAGTTTTTTGATAAGAAACACGAGTCAAATAGAAACTAAAAGAGAGAAAGAAGGGGAAAACAAAAGGTACGTTATTTGCTATGTTAAGGTTTGTCACATTTAAGGTTTGTGAGCAAATTGGAGGTAGATAACACCTAAGGTATGTGTACTAAGCTTCCTCCCTCCTTGCTCTTCCATTTTATGAGAATTTGAGTTAGGGTTAGAGTTCATATATTGATTTTGAGTCCATATGAGCTATAGGCCTAAAGCCATTAATTTAAATAGAGTTAATGTGAGTTGTTTAGGTTATTTAAACATAGTATTGGTGATTTTATAAGTGTTTGGTTAATAAGGACCATTAATGTATGAAAAATTAGTCATAATGAGGGTTGTTATAAGTGTTTTGAAGCCATTAGTAGTGGTGTAATGGCTCATATCACATGCCAAAAATAAGGCATGATTGGCATAGGATATATGTATAAAACCCATATCCCATAAGCTTTAATCTAAGAAACTTAATTTTTAAGTAGAAATCAAAATATCTAATAATACATTTTAAGAATATTTTTATTTATTTTGAGAACATATATGGCAGAAAGAAGAGCTGGTCTAGTGGAGGCTAAGTAACCCTTACCTATGTGGTCCTAAGTCCGAACTATCTAGAGATCAAAGGTGTAAAATTTTATTATTTTGCTTCAGCCTCAAATTTCAATTTTGCACTTTTGAAAAAATAAGATAAAAGATGAAGACCAGGTTAGAAATGCATGCATCCATTGCCATTTCTTTCTTCTTTTCCCTTTAAAATTTTGAATGTTCAAGAGCTAGGGAGATCGACCATCTCTCCTTCCATTTTTCCAGCATTTGTCCCAGCTACTGTCAACGGCATGGGTAGTGATAGAGCTCCTTCCATCCTTATAGGAATCTAGTTTGTGAATGCTTCCTCTCCTTTATTTTGAGTCACAAATCACTCAACCTTACTAGTGTCTAGCTTCTCGATCTATTGTCATCACTGCTGAAGCCGTTGTTTGTCGCCAATGCAAGTAGTTTCGGTGAGGTTATGAGCTATTTTTTTTGTTTCTGTGTGGTGTTATTGTCCAAGCTTCCTTCCCTTATTCTGTACCGTGCACTCCTCCTTCCTTGTTTGTGTTGTTGGTGGTTTCATGAGGTAAGGAGCTTCAATCTCTCACTTCCTTGTTGCTGCATTTATATAGTTATGGCTTGAGACTGTGAATTTTTCCTCTTTTTTTTTGCTAACTGTGAGGAATTAAAAGTTGGAAACGTGTTTCTTCTTTGTGTATTAAAAAAAATTTATATATGCTGAAGGAGTAAATTAGAGGGCTAGATTATTTCAATTATTGATAAAAAAAATTTGGGGAGTGAAATTTGAAGCAAGGAAGTTTGGTATTAGTTAAAGGATTCATGTTCGCAAGATGCTCAATAAAATGCTCATTAGGAGGGTTTTTCTTGATTTGGCATTTTTTTTTGAAATTTCATTAGTTCATTTGAAGTGTATGTTAGTGTGGGTGTTATTGATCTATAAACAAACTTCAAGGTTGCAGGGAAATTTGACTGTAAAATTAGCTTGTAATTATGTAAATTCATGAGATTGGGTGGTAGTTGATAATTATATGATAATAGGTTTGAATGCTAAGAAGCTCTTTTGAGTAAATTTAGAAACTAGCTGTGTCAATAAAGAAATTTATGTTTAACTCATGGATTCCAAAGTTTAAAATTTCTAATTGTTGCTCATGCGTGTGTTCACTAATGTTGGAAGATGGTTTTTTTTGTTTAGCATTGTTAGACGTATATTAAGACCCTAATATACTCTATTTAGGAAGTTGGGAAAAAGAGAAAATTGATTAATGTGGTGAGAGAAGAGCTTTATACCACAAGAACATTTTAGGTAAGTGAATAGCTTCTCAATGACTCATTAAAAAGTTCATTTTCATTAAATTATTGATTTAGCATATTCATGTGCCGTCTCCTCTATTTATATAACTTCTTTTTTCACAAGAAATAAAAAAACAAAACAAATAATGGAGTGATTTAATTTATTTTTATGGTTCATGATTTTAATTTTATTATCAACTATCATACATGAAAATGTTTTCATTATATTTTATTATTATACTATATTTCATTATATTATATGTTATAGAAAGAATTGAATTCATCCTTCCATTAAATATCCGAAGCTATATTGAAAATGTTGATTTTTTATGTTTAAAGAGTGATTAATTATTATGATTCATGCATGGGACTTGTTTATAGATGCACCCATTTATGTTGACTTTGATGAGTAATTGTGAAATGAGATATGTTGATTTTAGACCCATGCATGCTTGATTTGAAATGTGGGATTTAATTAAAATGCTGGTTGCTAACGACATTACCGTTAGCCCTTCACGCGCTATAATACACCTAGCTAGCAAGGTGATTAGGAGGTACTAGCCCCATGCAATGGCCAACGTACATGGAACAGAGAGATGGTTATTTGTAAGCATCACACTCACGCTTGTTTTCATAGGCCTCATGCCTACGCTTGTTTTGTGGCTCCTACCACGCTTGTTTTATGGCTTTAAACCACACTTGGTTACTTACCCTTGTGGACTATTTGTCTTCTTAATCGTTTTGATCAAGTCCTACTAAAGAGTGAATTTTGAAATTTAAGTTTTCTTAAAATTGGACTTTTAAAGGAATATATTATTTCTACCATATTTGAATTTTTATATTGAGTTGAATAATTCTCAAAGTGTTTAAACATATGGTAATATTTAAAATGGAACTTGAATGTCTAAACAAATTTGGAATTGAATTCATACAGTCATAACTTTTACATTTACATAACTTTTGATATATATATATATATATATATAGATGTAAGTGCCATATTATTTTCAATTGGTTATTTTATTAAGTTCATAAAAACTCATTGGTGTACCTTCCATTATTTGCATCAATTGTAATTGAGATATTATTCCCTAAAAATTATTTTTAGTATCAAATAGCATAGCTAACATTACACATCCTACTAAATGTTGAGGAATTTTTTGCTGAGCAAAGTGAAGATTTATTTTGTAAATATCTCTTTTTGATGTAATTAAGAAATTTATGCATTATGTTTTAAAAATTTAGATAGATGCTCCACATAAGCTATCGTGAGGGGCCTTATTTGATTATATACTCTGTATACCTGCTGGATAGAGCTGTGCTCCTAATTTAGTAATATTCTACTTGTAAAAATTGTATTGTAGGATTTTCGGGAGGTCATACTCATAAGTGAGATGTTGTCAAATTCTTACAAAGTCTTAAGGCTCTTGTTTAAATAAAAATTATCCAAGATGTCCTAATTCTATATAAATATAATTAAGCATTTAAAAGATTTTCTTGAATTAATGCTTAAAGGATATGTGTTTTGTACACATATCTCATGCCAGTCACTCTTAAATTTCAAGGTGTGATAGTAAGTAAAAAGAATTGTATGAATTCTAAAATTAAAATTGACATACAACTTATAAAGGAATAATGTAAAAATTTGAATAAAGAGATTTTATAAACAATTTTTAAGAAATTATTTGGGATACTACCCATTCACTTAAAAGTTTCCCAATAATTTTAAAGCTTGCTTCATTTCAACTTCTCACTTGATTCAAAGGGTGCCATTATTTTTCCTAATAAGTCAATCAAAATTTTAAAATCACTTGTTTATCCTTTTCTTAATATAATTTAAATAAATAAGTGTTTAATATGCTAACCATCAACATCTAATAAGATTCTTTTTATCCTTGTAAGTTTCCTTTCTCCTTTAGTTTCACTTATCAATTAATTTCTCAAACAATTAGTGACATTTAAATTAATTCCAAATGACATCACAACTATACCTATACGGCCAACAAGTTCTTATCAAATTATTAACTTAACAATAACTCAACAAGAGTAAAAGAAAAACTTTCCATTTTGTTTATGCCTTCCTTAATACTTAACACAGCACCACAAACTACCTAGCCTCTTTTACTTTAATTCCCTTTCCAAAAGTTCTCTTATAATAATAATTGGAACAATTCAAACTTCCTAACATCCACTAAAAAGAATAATTATCTTCCAATAATTGTTTAATTAACAATAATATGTTCATCACAAACTCACATTTAGACATTTTATCAAATACTGTGCAGTCTTTAATTTTCAAACTAATATCAAACTTCCTCCCATTCAATTCCATTCCTTCAACCCAAATCAATTATAAACTTAAAAGAAAATCAAATCAATCATGCTTTTCATGTTCAACTCCCTGCCAAGAATTAATTAGTTAAGCTTGATGAAGATTTAAACCCACTTTCATCCTTTTCAAGTTTAAATCGAACAATTATAACGAATAACATATTAGAATTCATGCTCTTAAAGCTTGATTTTCAGCTTGTTTATATCCTATTACATCTCCTATTCACGCGCAAGACCAGGAGAGAAGAAGAGAATCATATATCGTTACCTCAATCCGCGATGGCAGAAGCAACAAAATGAGGAGAAGTGCAATCACAGGAACATGAAGGAGGAAGAAGGTCTGGTGCACTCCATACCACAACAAGAACAGAGAAGGAAGAGGGATTTCAGCACTTGAAACAGTGGAAGACGATGAAGGAAAGGATTCGATGTCACCACCCCACAACGCACACGAACAGAGGAGAAAGAGAAGCACAGTGACAGTGACTCCGACATCGTCAGCGGTGAATCCACGGCGAACTTGGACACCAGAGACGGACAAAACAGAAGGGGAGGAGAACGAAGAAGATGAAGAATAACAAGGGTCTTGAGCTTGAAACTTCTCTCAGTCTCCAGATGATTCAGCTGACCAGAGAGGTAGAGATAAGAGGAAGAGGGTGACCGGAAGCACAGCAGCGAGAGACCACCGGAAAACAGCGAGAGAAACGAAGGGAGACAGCAATGAAAAACGCAGATTAAGTCGAAGGATCCAGAATTTCTCTTCCAATATGTGCGTCTGACCGAGAGAGAGGAACAAGAAATCTGAACATTATAAAATTGTGAAAATTATAAAAAGGGTGCGATATTTTTCTCTAATAACATAAAAGACACAGGCCTTTGGTAATTTTTCCATAATTTTAAAATAAATAGAATTAACCCATTGCTCAAAAGAATTTAAACTCTGGACTTTCAAGTAAGCTATTAACTTAAGTTTCACTAAGTCATCACTCTCCATTTGCCATAAATCTAATTTAAATAAGATGGAAATTTGAAAAATATTATTTAATTTAAAATTTTGGGCATTATAGCAAATAAATATGAGAAATGTATTATTATTAACTAAAATTATTTTGCAAGATAATTATTCTCTATAATGATAGGTTGGAAATAAAGGTAGAAAATTTTGAAAAACGTATTTGGTTAATAATTATATGTCAAAGTTTATTGGTTTTGTGTTAGATTTTTGGTACATATAAGTATTGATGAAATGTTTGAGTGAAGTTTATGAAATTGGACTCGAGTGATCATGTTGATTAAATTATAAAAGTGGTGTATTTTTTATAGGTAGACTTGGAAACTGTAAATATTATTTGTATACATATTTGTTAAAAATTTATCGATTAAATTCAATATGGCTTCTTATTTGTTAAACGCTAATGTTGAGATTCTCTTTTCCAATTCTCTAAATTCATATGGAATGAAGATTTTGGATTTATAAAGTGTATTGAAGGAATAACAATTGTAACATTTTAAAATTTTAAAACCCATATTTAATTTAAAATAAGATATCTATAATTAAATTAAAATTAAAAATAATTTGATAAAGTTTGAATTTTACTAAGCAAAAGTTTAATTTTATTTCATTTTTAATTATGAAAAAAATTATAAAATTGCCTAGGGCTTTTATGTTATAATAAGAAATGTTAGACTCTTGTAATTTTTTCTAATGTGTTTAAATCAATTTTTTTTAAGAGGAAAAGAATGTAGAAACAAAGAACAAAGAAGTAAGAAGCGAAATGTAAGAACAAGAAAGAAAAGAGAGCACGAGAGACTAAGAGAGAAGAGGAGGAGGAGAGAGGAGGAAGAGAGGAGATTTGGGAGGTTTTGCGACTGTTGCAAGTTCAGCTGTACAATAGGTAAGCTCCCTACTTAAATCCTCTTCATTTCCTCTTTGGTTTTCTTGAGTTTTTGGAAGATGTATAGATGGAATAACAGATGTAACATCCAAAAATTTTAAGACCTGAATTTAATTTAAAATAAAATATTTATAATTAAATTAAAATTAAAATTAATTTGATAGAGATTTAGAGTTTAAATCTAACTAAGCAAAAGCTTAGTTTTATTTTATTTTTAATTATGGAAAAAATTATCAAAGTTGTTTGAGGCTTTTGTGCTATAATAAAAGATATTGAGCCCTTCTTTATAATTTTCTCCAGTGTGTTTAAATCAGTTTTCTTAAGAGGAAAAGAATGTAGAAACTAAGAACAAAGAAGCAAGAAACAAAATACAAGAACAAGAAAGAAAAGAGAGCACAAGAGACTAAGAGAGAAGAGGAGGAGGAGAGGGGATCTAAGAGGTTTTGCGGCCGTTACGAGCTCGGCTATATGATAGGTAAACTCCTTACTTTAATCCTCTTCCTTCCCTCTCAGTTTTCTTGAGTTTTTGGAAGATGTAAATTTTAGATTTTGATCTAAAAGGCTTTGTTCTTATAAGCTTTAGTTTTCTTGGGTCATAAGAAAGTTGTTTTAAGTTTCTATATAGTACTTTAATGTTTTGACTAGGCAATTTAATGAAAAAGAGAGTTTTATGGCAAAAATTAAACCTTAAGGGATTGAGTTTTGCTCTTTAATGGCTTAAGCCTATTGATTTAGGTATAATTGTGCTATTTGAATCTAATAAGATTTAAATTAAACTTTGATTTTCATTATAAGAGCTAATTATAAAAGTTGGTAATACTAAATGAAGGTTTTTGATTGGTTAAATATTGTATGGTTTGAAAATTGGCCTAATGGTGGCCAATAAATGATTTGTTGGTTAAGTGATACTATGTAAATGATTGATTTAATATATAGACCATTGGGATGGATTATAGCTCATTGACCTAAGTTGTGTGGTATGAGTTTATAGTCTTCTTTTATA
Source organism: Prosopis cineraria (assembly GCF_029017545.1). Taxonomy (NCBI): domain Eukaryota; kingdom Viridiplantae; phylum Streptophyta; class Magnoliopsida; order Fabales; family Fabaceae; genus Prosopis; species Prosopis cineraria. The sequence goes on from NW_026555343.1 coordinate 8,277,515, forward strand.
CTATTTGCCATGATAAATGATGTAGATTACTTATATATTCTAAGAATTGTTGGTGAAATTTATTCGGAAGTTAAGGGACAAGCCAAATCATATTTTTGGTACAAAGAGAAGCCCTTTAGTATAAAAGAGTTGACGTAACAAGGGAATTAATATTTCTTATTGTTTTGTTTAGCTATTTTTGAATAAATATTACTAGCTATCATGCATTATATGTTTTAAATAATTAAATATAATTAATTGTGTTTTATAAAGACTTATGGGGTACTACTTGGATAATTGTGCGTATATGTTTTTTATTTGTTTAACAATAATGTTTTTATAAAAATGAGGTTGACTGCATGCATTATAATTATAGACACTATTATAAATTATGCTTTTGACGATGCCTTTTAAATTCGGTTCTCTAAAAAACCATTGTTGTTAAAAAGGAGGTGGCAAAATTATAAATATACAAAATTTTTATGTTGATATGAGAAACTTTTAACATCGATTATCAAATAACCAATGTTAAATAGAGTTTTAACGTCGATAATCTATGAAAACTGGCATTGAAAATAAAATTAAAAAATTAAAAAATAGCATCTTTTTAACATTGGTTATGTTGAAAATAAAATTAAAAAAATTAAAAAATAGAAACTTTTTAACATCAGTTCCTTATAGAACTAATGTTAAAAAGATAAACGATATTGGTTCCCTTGAGAACCGATATCGTTTACTTTTGAAAAATAAAATTAAAAAAATTTCAAGTTTTTAACGTCGGTTCTATAAAGAACTGACATTAAAAATAGGAATGTCGTTAGTTCTTGATAGAACTGATGTCATTTCCTTTTTAATTTATAGACAGATCTGAACAGGTATAGCACATGTGAAATTTTAAGGTTTCTTTCCTCTCTTAGTTCTAAAGTGTTGTGCAAATGCTAAAGGAACCTTCTCCATTGTCGAACTGACCGTGCCTTCATTGAAGTCATTATGGGCAGCCGCTACTGCCATTACCATTGCCATAAAAGCCTCTAACCACTGCCATTGTTTTCGTTACTGATGCTGTGAAGCCATTTTCCTTCTTTGAAGCTATTTCTGTCTCCATTTCTTTGATTTTGGGGCTTTAATGTACATTTTCCTCATTCCTCTTTGTAAGTCAAGCTCATGCTTTGATTTGGGTCTCCATTTGATTTAGTCTTTCTTCTGTTCTTCCATTGTAAGTGAATCTTCTGTTTGATACTTCTTCCTCTTCCTCCATTATTTGGTGTTGCTTCAAGTTGGTGTTTCAGGTTGCATTTTCATGCCTATAGATTACAAATAAGTATCATTATTTTTTTTTCTATTTTTTCTTTGATTTAAGAAAATTTTCTTGTCTAGAGATGTGTATATATATACATGTATACTTTTTTGCTGCTTTTATTTTTTATAATTAATGAAATTCTTTTCTTTTTGTAAAATGTTTTTGGATAGAGGAATTAAATTTATTGTGATGAATATGAATGTTGTTGAATAAAGGAATGAAATTTGTACTTGTTTAGAGGAATCAAATTATTTATGATGAAATTTTTAGATGAATGTTGCTAGATAGTATAATGAAATCTATACTTGTTTAGAGAAATTGTTATATGTTTAAATTTATTTAATTTACTTAATTTTTTAAGTTGCTTGAAATTTAAATTAAACATAGTTGTTGTTGAAAATTTTAAGAGATCTTATTTTTAGGGAAACCCTGCCAAATTTTTTTCCAATGTTTGTAAAGTTTATATATATAATGTGGTATTGACTTGGGAGTTTGATTTGAATTTTATTGTTGTCGAGATCTAATTTGAATTTCATTTTTGTTCAAATTTTGGAAGGTCCTATTTTAAGGAAAAAACTCTGCCAAAATTTTTTATATTAAGTTAGAAAAATTTTACATATAGTATTATTTATGTTGATTAATTAGGTAGTTAAACAATGAATCATAGTTGGATGAATGCTAGAAGAACAAGTAAGGAATGTGAGAATGGGGTGGAATATTTTCTTGAATTCATTAAAAGAAATGCTCCTAGTAAAAATGGACGGTATTTTTATCCATGTGTGAAATGTTTAGATGGGAGTTGACTGGGTATTGATGAAATAAGAGAGCATTTACTTTGTAATGTGATAAATTTGAGGTATAAGAAATGGATATGGCATGGTCAAATTGAAGGATTGAGTTTTATGTCCCAAGAGAAAGAAGTGAGAATACTTGGGATGATAGAATAGAGGATATGATTTGTGATATTGGAATGGAGTCCTTTGCACAAGCACATGCATTCTGAGAGCTTGCAAAGTAATACAGAGAAGCCTTGGTATTTAGGGTGTAAAAAGTATACACATTTGACTGGTGTGTTGAGTTTCGTCAACTTGAAGGCAAGATGTGGGTGGACCAATATGAGTTTTACTTGGCTGCTTGAATTGTTGATAGATATGTTTCTTAATGATAATACACTTCCTAGCTGTCACTACGATAAATGACTTTGCTACATATGAAAACTTGTCTGGGTATAGTGTTAAGCGGCATAAAGCATGTTTTATTTGTGAAGAAGGAACGCACTCTCAACATCTAAAGCGCGAAAAGAAGACAATTTACTATAGTCATAAGAGATTTCTTGGTCAATACTGCTCTTATTGCAGATTGAAAAAAGCGTTTAATAGCTTTGTAAGAATATGAATTTGCTCTTAAGGCATTAACTAGGGATCAGGTTTACTAATGTATGGATAGGATCAATGTAACCTTTAGTAAGAATTGAAATACTACAAATGAGAAGAATTTATGAAAAAAGAGATCTATCTTCTATAATTTTCCATATTGGCAGTTTCTTGATATGAAGCATTGTCTTGATGTAATGCATATTGAAAAAATGTTTGTGATAGTCTTGTGGGCACACTTCTGCATATTAATAAAGACCAAGGATGAGATAAATGCTAGGTTGGATTTGGCTGAGATGGGAATGAGAGAACAATTATTTGCATGACCAGAAGATAGAAAAAGGACTTATTTGCCCCCTGCAGCCTATACACGTTCAACAAAAGGAGAAATTAAGCTTTTGTGGTTGTTCGCATGGTATTAAAGGGCCTAGCCCCTAAGGATTTCTAATGTGAGAAATCTCATGTTAATGGAAGATTTTAAACTAATAAGCTTGAAGTCTCTTGATTGCCACATATTGATGCAATAATTGTTACTAATTGCTATTCGAGGCATACTGAAAGATGATATGAGGCATACAATTATAAGGCTATGTGGTTTCTTCAATTCTATTTGTAGTAAAGTCATTGATCTTAATAAGCTAGATAAATTAGAGAATGAAGGTTATATCATTTTGTGACAACTAGGGATGTACTTCTCTCTAGCATTTTTTGATATTATGGTACACTTAATTGTTCACTTGGTGAGGGAAATAAGGCTCTATAGTCCTGCCTATCTTTAATAGATGTACCCATTCGAGTGTTGCATGAAAATGTTAAAAGGATATTTGAAATATCCATATCTTCTTGAAGCCTCAATTGTTAAAAGATCTGTTGCTGAAGAGGCTGTTGAGTTTTGTATCAAATACTTAAATGGGATAAAGGATGTTGGAGTTCCTCAATCTCGCCATTAGGGGACTAGTCTCACAGGTAAGGGAATATGAGGGGTTAGAGTAAAGAGTATGTTCCATGAAAAGGTGTTACAAGCTTATCTTTATATCTCAAATAACATGAAAGAAGTCCAGTGTCACTTTGTGTTATTTGTCCAAATCAAAGTGTAGTATACTAATTTTGTTCTATGGATAGAACACTAAGTAAGGAGTTAACATGGATTTTCAATAAGTATGCGTTTATCTATATAAAATTTTACTTCTAGATATATTCATACTTTTGTAATGTTTTTTCATTTAGAAATGATAACAATGTACTTGAGACATATTATACGCTTATCTTTGGGGAACGCAAGTAAAAATCATTAGTGGAAAGGATTTACCCATATGTAAGAATGAACCTCTAACTTTCATATTTAATTATTCTTTGCATGTTTTGGTTTAATTTTAAATTTTTATTTATTTTAGTGTCGTAGGCAGTCAGGAAGCAGAGAATGTTCATATTATGTTATCTATTACATGTATGAGATAATTTAAATTGAAAGTACTAAAAGATTATAAGTGGTATTTGGTTCTGTTATTTAGTTCAAATTCTTCTATTTAATTCCTTTAAGTTATTATTCTAATTAATTTTATCATTTATATTTTTGATAATACGAAGCCTTATAATGAAGAAGAAATTGATGGCATTTAGGATATTTTTGCTCAACAACTTCTCCAAGAATACTTTTCAAAGTGATTGTACATAATTCTATAGTTTTAATAGTTGAACAAATGTATAATGTAGTTGTAAATTGTTGTATATTGATTGTTTTTCTATTGGCTGGTTGTTTATAATCTATACAATTATTTTTTCAGATTTGGATGTGTAGGAAATTTAAAAAAAGTATTTTTTAAAAAAATTTAAACCTTTAACCATGGTTTTTGATTTTTTAAAAACTGTTGTTGTTCTATTGGCTAGTTGTTTATAATCTATACAATTTTTATTTTTTCAGATTTCGATGTGTAGGAAATTTTAAAAAATATTTTTTAAAAAAATTTAAACCTTTAACCATGGTTTTTGATTTTTTAAAAATTGTTGTTAAAAATCTTTTAACAATGGTTATTATCAAAAAACCATTGTTAAAAACTATTTTTAACAATGGTTACATATGATACTCATAGTTAAAAAGACTTTTAACAACAGATTTGAAAAATCATTGTTAAAAGTCTAATTTAAAAAAAAATTGAATTATTTTTTTACAATGTTACAACGTCGGTTATACATATAACTGACGTTGAAAGTGTTTTTCAATTGTGGTTAATTAACTAATGTTAAAACTTTACTTTCTGCTACCCATTTTTCCACTTTCCTTTAATAACCGACATTAAAAGTATAAAATAACCATCGCTAAAAGTCCGTCCTACGATAGTGAGAGAATGAAAGTTGTACTTAAAGAAATGTAACTAGGTTAGGTACTTTAAAAAGGCTAAGAAACCGCTTAAGGGAGGAGTAATATATGTTATACTACCTTAGAATGTTGAAATGGTCAATACTTGAGAAAGGTAGACAATAGTAAAAGGCATGACCTCAGTGAAAGTTCACCAATAGGGAGGTGTGGACTTGTGATATTCTATGACACATTGTCAATACTCAATGTTGCCTTTAGTATTGTGGGCTCAGTGCACTAAAGTGGTTAGTGGATTGAGTATTCAACACCTCTCAATAGGGGAGGGAATCTGATATATAAAGTGTGATGTTGAGTGCTTAGGCCAAAGTAACACTCAGAAGGAGAGTATGTCAGACTGGCTCTGGGAGAGAGTTAGCTTCGACTGTTCAAGATTCACGTCAAAGAAGCACAAGCGGTTAGCCTTTAGCGCACTATGGCACACCTAGCTAGTAGGGTGTTTATGGGAAGTGTTAGCCCTGTGTGCAGGCCAACGCACGTGAAATGGAAGGATGATTATTCGTGAGCATCGTACTTATGCATGTTCGTGAGCCTTATGCTTGTGCTTGACTCTTGGCTCCAACCATGGTTGTTTCGTGGCTTTCAACTGCACTTGATTAGTTATTATCCTCGTGGACTGTGTATAAACACTTGCTATTCATTTTGATAAAGCCCTTCAAGATTTAAACTTGAAATTCATTATTTTTTATATTATTTCTTTAAAAGCATTTTGCCTAGTCATATCGTTGCTTGAAATTTTTATATTCTATGAACATTATAAATTTTGATAAATTATTGTCTTATTAGCATTGCTCAAATTCATGATTGTGTCATTGAGAAAACTTGTTGTTTATATATTATTATTTTAAGTTCATGTTTCCTGATTTCAAATTTTTCAAATTAAATTTTTTATTAATGTCTTCATATATTTTTATACATATATATAATTGGAATGTTACTCACCAATAATTTCTTTGGTTTTAGATATTGTAGCTGACCCTACACTTCTAATAGATCATTAAGAGGCCTTTTTGCCTTCTTAGAAAAGAGGAGGCATATTGCAATTATTGTTTTAGTAAAACTATGTGTTGTATTTTATAATCATAACTTAATGCTCCACGTATACCATAGTTAGGTCCTAGTCTTATTTTGTTATTATGTAAATTGCGGAATGAAGCTAGTCTCCTTGTTGGTCTGGTTGGCAGGTTTTGTTGTTGTTGTTGTGAAAATTTTAAGAGGTCTGAACTATAGGGAAAACTATGCTGAAATTTCTACAAAATATTTAAAACTTTACGAACTTTATTATTATATGTAACTTACTTATACCAATATTTTAGCTTAATTTCTAGGTATTAAGGCTTATGGAATATGAGTTCTCCTCATATTTCATGCTAATCAACACCCTTAGTATTAGGGTGTGGCAACTCACTATTGCAAAAATAGATTATAAGAGTACTTAATTTTGCCAAACAAAAGCGCTTCTGCTCTCAAATCCAGCACTCTCGTATATATGGGAGCACTTTAAAAGCACTCCTATATATTGATATGCTAGAGTGGTTTTAAAATAAGCGCTCCTAAAACGTTTTCAATGTGTTAAAAAAACCACTAACATACAGGAGTGCTTTTAAAAAGAGCGCTCCTATAGGGTATGACTTACAAGAGCACTCATAAATGAGTGCTTCTATATGATACCCTACAGGAGCACTCCTGTATGTTAGTAAACAGGAGCGCTTTGATTAAGAGTGCTCCTGTATACTTTTTTAAAAAAATGATTTTCATGCTTTTGTGTATTTTGCTGCTCATTATTACAAATGAAGACTATCTTTTGCTACTCGTTGCAAATGACTATTCCACTCCATACTAATCTCTAAAAAAGCAATCCAAAAACAAAATGGTTAAACATTATAATTAAAACAAAATAACTAATTTGAACACAACTAAAGAATTTAAAATTAAAACAAACTTTAGGATAATTTTAGCCTGTCTAATAATCTCAAGTTAGTCTATTGTACAAATAATACTTTTTGGTATTTTCCTAACATTAGATGTTACCTAGCTATCCTAGACAACCAATTATGTATTCTGACCACTCCTCAATTACATCTTCTATTTGATCCATGGTTAAATGTGAAGATCTTGCTCCAGCAAAATACTACAAGAAAATCAAACATATAATAATTAATTATCTATTTTACATGTAAGACATGAATTTAATTTTGGAACACTTACATTTAGTGGAATGATTAACTCTTGTTATGTAATTACTTCTTTCATAAACTTCAAGGCATAGTAATCGCACTTCCAACTTTTGATTTGTGTAGGTACCTATAAAAATAATAAAATAAGATACCAATATCCAAACATGTAAGAAACAAAATGTAACTAATTAACATTTAGAGATCAAATTATATATAATTTGGATCTACAAATCAAATCTGAAGAAAATCCGGCAGAACCTCCCCTATCTACATTAATCCAAAATAACATATTCAAAATAATAGCCATAAAATATTAATCAAACAATTATTTCAATACATATATATCAAACATGTTTTATTAAGCAACTAATACAAAACTTTATTTTGTTCCATGTATAATACTCAGCAAGATCACTCTTTTGAGTATTTGGAGGGAGACCTTCACCACATCGATAACGTGCTATGGCTCTATCAAAATTAAAGCATAATAACTGAAATTATGACTAATTGATATAATAAACGTGCATAAAAAATAGAGAATAAAACACTTACTGATTAAATAATATCCTCATAGATCTATAATTCTTGAGCTCATTATCTTTTAATGAGTTAAGATAATAAATCACAGGGATGAGTGAATTGATACAATCAAGCACCCAATATTGCCTGAAAACATAAAATATTATATTAAATCAAATGTCAACCAAATTTAAAGATAGATAATAGCTCACCCTGGATTGTGAGGAGCTAAAAATAACATGTTCTTCTTTCCTTTAGCCTTGAATGCATTAGCAATCTTTTGAGAATGTTAATCAATATTGTTTGTACTTGTGTTGTGCAGGCTAATGAATGAAAATTTTGCCATCAATGAGCCTAGCACAATAAATGTATCATACAAATACCTACAATGAAACAACAAAAAAGATCATCATAAACAATAAATAAATACCACAACAAGTAATAAAGCTTAGAAAGTACCTGATGTATAAACTAATTACTATGGTTTGTAGTCAATACTTTGTCAGAATATCATTTATATTTTCTACTTCTAATCTTTCGATAATTGGTTCACTATAAATCTCCTCATACATTTCTATTTCACAAATGGCACTATTTTTAAATATTGTCCTCATAATCACTCTAAGTGCATTTTGATTAGGATATTTTAACTGAGTAGATTTTGAATTGGTCTTCCCTGCCTTAGTTACAGAGGTAGATCCTCTTGACAATTTTCCTTTTGATTTGATTGACGTCTGTAAAATGTAAACTTAATTAGTAAAGTCAAAATTGAACATGAATGATATTTTAAAGAATAACCAATTTTCATACCTATAATTTAATGAGCTTTGTAGGCCAAGCCACGTAAGTGCCAACGGCGTCAGAAACCATAAATATATCCTCATCTTCTATTTACACTGGCAACTCAGCATCATTTTCTATTGGTATACTTATGGTCACCTTTAAGTGATCCACAAGCATTAGTCTGTTATGTATAGTATCACTATTATCATTATACATAGATCCAAGTGCCACAACATGACAATGTGGTAATTCTAACCACAATTAACATTGTGACTCACCTTGAAAAATACATAAATTAATGTTTTAAAAATAATGTGAGATATTATTTATGAATATATATATATATATATATAATATAGAGATATTAAAACCTTAGGAAAATATTCCTTAATATGGAATGAGTAGCTATCTCTCTCGCTGGAGCTAATTGATGGCACATTTACTAATCTAATCATTTGCTCAATATCTTTTGCATTTGCTCCTACAATTTTTTTTCCATTCTTGCCTCCATCTGTACTATGCTTTCAGCTACATTTGTCATTACATCTTGTTCGGCAAAAGTTTTGGACTAACATCCAAAATAAGTGCCTTGAGAAACATCGAATCCAATTGCTCTAACATGACTGGAGACCTCTAGGGCTCCCAATGCCCTACCAAGAGCATCCATATGGCCACTCGCATCATCCTGTGATATTGATTGTGATAATGCTTCCTATTGACCAAATTGTAAATTGGTTATTAATTAAATAAATGAAGTAAATGAAGTTAATACACTAAGACATCAATACTCACACAATCCTCCCAAACTTTTCGAATGCGCTCATCTAGTAATCTGCCTTCCTTATCCCCTCGAGCTATCTTTCATACAAGAGCATGAGTAATCGTGGCATCTAATCCAGCATCTTCCTTCTATTCAAAGAAGGAAAGATATTAAAATGATTTAAAAGCATTTCTCTATAGATAATATCATAAGTTATTAACTATCACTTAACAAACCATGCTCAATATCTAGATAGCTCTTTCTTCCTACTTTAAACAGAAAAGGAGTATTTACAGCACTAGAGTGATTGAGTTGACTTATCTGTTGAAATTCAGGCTGTTGGCCCATTTTAATAAATTCATCCCAATGCTCTTGCTAAATCTCAGGATACATTTCAGGAGGATATGGATTGATTTCTCCATTTGAATCCTTAAGATGATATGTTGTAAGAGTAGCTCAAAATTTCCTATGGGCATATGCAGATTTTCTCATGATATAATGCCTACGGCTCTTATCTAGGTTAAAAGATATTATAAGATCTTCCCAAATATTGATTTTTGCTTGTTCGAGCTTTGGGTCATTTTTCTTTCTTCAATTTACAATACAATAAGGCATGTAGTGATGTGCTATAACCCCAATATAACTGACCAATTGAGCAGACTTAACTAATTAGCCCCTATCATTCCAATATGTTGGCAATTTTCAACCAATTGCCCGAGCTTGTATTACTACTTTCATAATGATTTTACCCTATTTGACTTCTTTGATTGTGTCTTCTCGGGTAGGTGGAGCATCATTACTCTTATCACGAGAATTAGTTGGGGTGGCCATTTACCTACAAGAAAAATTAAAGATAACAGCAACTTGTTAGTCTCAATAAAAGAGTAAAGTAAAAGTAAATTTTTAGAAATATTATAAAATAAATATCTTACAATCGTTGAGACAATTTTTTCTTTTTTTTCTTTTCTTTTGTGTGCTCTACATATTCCTCATCAATCCAAATCCCTTCCATGTGATCTTCTATAATGTAAAAGGCATTACTCCCGATTAAAGCATCAAGTGTACATGAAGTCCCCATGAAAGGATCATCCTTAACATTGAAATCTTCTTCATCTTCATTATCAGCTATTTTATTTGCTAGAAGAACAATTGACCAATTTTTTTGTACTAGATTTGACATGAAGAACACTTGTCGAGCTTGCAATACTAAAATGAATAGTTCATCTTTAAAATCCACCTTATTAAGATTTACTTGAATGAAACCAAACTCATTATCAATTTGAAGGCCAGTTTTATTATCAACCCACTTGCAATAGAAGACAGGTTCACAAAACTTGAGACAATCTAACTCCTAAATGTGCTCTATCTATCACATCCTAGTCCTAATAGTGTGACCGGCACAGAATATGAAATAAACTCATATTTCTTAAGCCTTAATTATCCAAATATTAAGCTACAATTGCGATAAATAAATTATACTGATCAATAAATTATATAATATATGTGTATATGTATAATTATAAAGTTCATAGAGTGTTAAACATTCAATGAAAATTTCGATAGAGCTTCCTTTATAATTAGGACATCCCAAAATGTCTATAATCAATAAATCTGTTAGCCAATCTAGAAAAGGAGCTTAGCTCCACACTAGCAGATTACATGATAGTAAAATAGGACCAGAACTTAACTATAGTATACGTGGAGCATTAAGTACCATTGTATAATGTAATAAATATTTTTATTAAAATAAATGATTGAAGCATGCTTTCACAGTCCAAAAAAACAATAGAGTCCCTCAATGATTAGCAGGAGGTGTAGGGTCAACTAAATTATCTAAGTCTAAAGAAAATTTGTTGTGAGTAGCGTCCCAATAAAAATTAAAGATAAAACATGTAAAGTAATAATTAATAAAATTTGGTTTATAACAAATCAATGGAGTATTAAAAGCCATATTTTACTAACAATAAATGATAAAGTTGCTCAACAGTGTAACCATAAACTAAACCAATAATTTTGGAGTTTCATAGGTAATCAATAATTGTATAACTCATAAAAGTATATAAAAGAAATTCAAATAATGATAAAAAAATGTTTGTGAATAAATAATAATAAACAACAATTTTTTTTAAAACCAATCTAGGATGAAATTTACCATATAAAATCATATACAATCAAATAATAGTTTGTTTAATAAAATAAATTTAAAAATAATAAGTTTCTAAAAATTTACTTTTAGTGGGATTTTATCAGAACAATTAACAAGTGTGGACACATAGTCCACGAGGGCAAATAACCAACAAGCGCAATTTAATGGCATGAAATAATCAAGTTTGACTAGAAGCCACAAAATAAGCATGAGTACGATGCTCACAAATATCCATCCCTCCATTCCACGTGTGTTGGCTTGCGCACGAGGCTAGCACCTCCTATAAGCACCCTGTTAGTTATGTGTACTATGGTACACTAAGGGCTAACGGAACTGTTGTTAGCATCCAATGTTCTGAACTCAGTCCCCCTAATTCAAATCGAGCATGCATGGAGTTGAAACATTCATTGAAAACCATTCTTTTTAAAATATAATATTCAACTATCATATTTTGTTTTTGATTTTCTCCATGCACGAATCACAATTTTTTTATATGTAATATAAATCATAAAATTTAAACAACAAAAATGTTTAGAATAAATATTCTGTTACTAATGTACTAGATCCAAATATTCTTTAACAGTAGCATAATTCTTAATGAATATAAAGCATATTATGTAATAACTAGCTAATATAAAAGTTAGGCAAGTAAAAAGAATTGTATGAATCCTAAAATTAAAGTTGAAAAGAATATCTATACAACTAGAGACGAATCCACGTTTGCTATAGTGTGGGCAATTGCTCCCACAACCTAAAAAAATTACTTAAAATGACCTAGGTTATATTTTTTTGCCCCCTCAAAAAAATTTTAATTGCCCCCTCACTTTAAAAGAATTTCATTTATTTCCTTATAAAATTTTACTTATCCCATTAAAAAATTTATTATCTAAAACTATAATATATATATATAACCTTGAATAGCAATAGTCTTATAATGGAAACGTAATAGTTTAGAAAAGAATTGTTTATTAAAAAAATTTTGTGCAAAAAATTCTCAAACATGTAATTTCTTTGGAGGCAAAATAATGATAAGAAAATGAAGAGGTTTTTGTGTGTAAAATTCTCTATCATACAAAAGAGGTATACTCCCTCAATCATTTTTTTAGGTGTTGAATATTAAAAAATATAAGGTATTTTTAATATTTTAATGTGTAATTAATATATTTTTTAAAAGTTCTCTTCATAAATAGATTACTTTATGTTTATTTTAAAGTAAAACCCCTTATTAAATAAAAATAAATATAAAAAGATGGTGTTAGTTTGAAGACAACTAACTGGTTTATTGAGGTGAGATTTGATTAAAAATGTCTTACATTTTTTAAGTAAGGGAATATAAATTTTATGTTATTCTAATGCTATGTTTATATGTTGTTTTAAATATTTAATTTTATTAACATATATAAAAAATATAATTATATATAAATATTTTTATAAAAAACATACATATTTATTTTAAGTATAAATTATGCCCCCATTGATTTATTTTTCTGGATCTGTCACTGCATACAACTTATAAACACTTTACAAGAAATTATTTGAAACACTACCCACTCACCTGAAAATTCTTCAAAATTCTAAAACTTTCATCTCTTAACTTTTCTCTTTAATTTTAGTGATGCTCTTAATTTCTTGACAAAAAAATCGTAATTCTAAAATTATTTATCAAGTAATTTTTCAACACTTGGCGAGCATTCAAATTCAATTTCCAAACAATATCACGACCTTAAATATACAATCAATAAACTCATTATCAACTAACTAACTTATTAGCAATCCAACTAAAGCAAGAGAAAATATTTTACCTCTTTTGTACCTTGTTAAAACTTAATGAGATGCCGCAACTATCATTTATTTTAATATAATTTACTTTAGGTACTTTAGGGTTTCAATTTAATGTCTCAAATCACTACTTATGTATGTCCTTTCAAAACTATTAATATAGAAAATTAGACAATTTACATTCCATCAAATTCTTCTCTTCTACAAATCAAGTTTAACACCACATTACCTACAGATTTGAATGGTCATACATATACTTCGCTAAACTTCTATATAGAAATTAACCATAACCCAATAGGAGTAAAGAAAACTATCATATTCATTCATGCCTTCTTAATGCTTTTTTAAAGAAAACCATCCTATTTATTCATGCCTTCTTAAAGCACCACAAATTAATATTTAATTTGATATTATCCATTTTAGGTACCCAAATATTCTAACTGATATTTCCAACTTATTACTTCTTCATGTAATTACACACACGTAGCTTTTTAAGTGGTATTCCATAATTCCTCCAACCCTAATATAAAATTAAAGAACCTTATTTCCAACAGTTCCTTCATTCAAGCAATTTTTCAAACACTTTGAGAGCATTGATCATTCACTCAGTCATGAACCAACATCTTGACAGCTTAAACAGGTAACTCTATAATCAAGATTAAGCTTGGCATCATAATGAATTAATATATAGCCTTAATCGAACAGCAGCCCCAAATCAAATATTCTCCCCCAAAAATAACGACAGTACCGATAGGAGAAAGATAGAAATCATCGGCCAGCAAAAAAAAAAAAAAAGAGGAGTGAACTCACCATCCACACGTGTAACGTCTAGCAGCTGAGAATGAAGAATAGACGAAAACCATGCACACCTACGCTTTAACCGAAAATAATGAAGCAAAGAAGAAACAGAGGAAGACATAGAGGAAGAGAGTCTCACGGCTACAACACTTTTAACAGCAGAAATACGGCGGTGGAGCAAGGACCACAACCGACGGTGAAGACTAGAGGAGCAGCTCGACGGCAAAGAGGAAGGGAAGAATGAAATCGGACGGTTGCTTGCTTGCTCTCTTAGTCACTCTGTTTCTGCGTTTTTCCACCGCCAAGAAGGGAGAATAATATAATAAGCTCCCTGAAAAAATTACCAAGTAATACCCGAAGCTTGTTGGGCAAAATTTTTGAATAGTATCCCACCAGATTTTTTTTATTATTATTACTATTACTATCATCATTTTTTTATTCTTGTTTTTTAGGATCATTACACTATCACCCTAAAATAATTCATCTTCGCATAGATAGGGTTCTTGTCTTTATAATTAGAGACATGCATTGATTGAGCTACAAGTGTTACACCACTATTCTATATAGTGCTCTAAGCATATTGATTTTTTGTGTAGAATGTAATGTCATTAATTACATAAGCTGTATAAGAAAATACTTCAAATCCAGGACCCCTGGTCAAGAACCTTAACCTCTTAGATGGTTGGGACTTCTTAGAGATGCGAGCTCTAAAACAATATATAAAATGCTGATTGTGATATATTATTAACCAAATTTCATGCTTACCCTTATTTTGACTCCTAACAATTTCCATGTGTTCTTCAAAATATGGCTCAACCTCCTTAGTGTTGCATAAGACATATAAATGAACTTGTTCCCATTGTGTCTTATCTATGCTGATGAGTTTTTTTCCCCATGATTCCACCATGTTCACCTATGATATCCTTTGTATACTTTGGCAACCTAATGGCATCCACATTAGAGAGATATCCATTGCACAATTCAATTGTTTCTTCCACGATGTACCTCTTAATAATAGAGCCCTCTCATTGACTTTAATTTTTCACATATCCTTTTAATACCTTCAAATAACACTCTATTAGGTATATCTATCTTAGATAAGCTGGGCCACACAACTTTTTCTGTCTAACCAAGTGAAATGACAAGTGGACCATGATGTCAAAGAACGAAGGTGGAAAAAACATTTAAAGCTCGTACAAGATCTTAGCTATTTCATGCTCCAATTTAGGCAATTTCTCTAGGTCAATCACCTTGCTACAAATTGATTTAAAGAAGAAACAAAGTATGGTAATGGTTCCACGCACTTTCTTTGGCAAAATGGAGCGTATACTTATCAGCAATAGATTTTCCATAATAATATGGCAGTCATGAGTCTTCATGCCTACTAATTTGAGGTCTTTCATGGACACGAGGCTACTGATATTTGAAGAGTAACCTTCTGGTGCTTTAACTCCATGTGAGAATTCACAAAAGACTAATTTTTTCTTTCTAGATAGAGTGTGAGCTGCTAAAGGTAGAAAAGTACATTTTCCCTTACTCTTTGGTGCTAACTCTTCTCTTAACCCCATACTAACTAAATCCATCCTCGTATTGATACCATCCTTGCTTTTTCCTGAAACGTGGAGTAATGTGCCAATGAGATTGTCATAACATTCTTTTCAATGTGCATCACATCAAGGAAATGCCTCACATCTAAGGACTTCTAGTATGACAATTCAAAGAAGATGGACTTCTTTTTTCAACCATTTATAACAACTCTACTTGCAAATGGTTTTTTAAATTCAATATTCAAATCTTTAACCTTTTCAAAGAGTTGCTCATCGGTTAAAGGCAAAGGAACTCTACCTTTTTCTGAGTGGCCATTAAAGGCCTTTCTCAACCGCCAATAATAATGTGCTTGAGGCAAAAATTGACAATGACCTATGAAGACATTCTTCTGATAATGTTCCAATTGCATTGAACAAGTGTGCTCTTCGCATACAGGGCACGCATCTCGTCCTTTGATACTGTATCTTGACAGGTTACCATAAGCAAGAAAGTCATTTATAGTACCAAATAACATAGCTCGAAGGATGAAGTGTTCCTCCCTGTACCATCGTATACCTCTACACCAGTTTCCCACAATAGCTTCAAATCTTCAATTAATGGTGCTAAGTATACATCTATATCATTTCTTGGTTGTCAAGGCCCAAAAATCAATAATGAAAGCATCATAAATTTACACTTCATGCACAACCATAGAGGGAGGTTATAGATCATTAAAATCATGGACTATGTATTGTGAGTACTACTTTGCATCTCATGAGGGTTCATTTTGTCAGTGGGTAATGCAAGGCGCAGGTTTCTATCTTCAACCTCGAACTTGGGATACATAAGATCAAACTTTTTTTATTGAGGAGAATCTGCAAGATGTTGTAGCTTGCCATCCTAATTCTCTCATCAGCATACCATGTTAAGTGCTTGGCATTCTGCAATACTATACAGGTGTCTGAATCTTGGTATGATTGGAAAATATCACAACGCTTTAGCTGGACTATACCCATTTCTCTTGTACCGTGACATGTTGCATTTTGGACACTTATCTAAAGTTGAATACTCATTTCAAAAGAAGACACAGTCATTGGAACATGCATGTATCTTCTCATAACTTATCCCAATAGAACATAGCACTTTTTTAGCTTTGTAAGTATTTGGTGGAAGCTCGTTGTATTCTGGTAACATCTCATATAAAAGTTCAAGCAAATTTGTGAAACTCTTATCGCTCTATCTATTAGCCACTTTTAGGTTGTACAATTTTAGAAAAACTAACAATTTTGTAAATTTCTTACAACCGAGATACAATAGTTTATAGGCATCAATCTTTAACCTCTCAAACATCTTAGGATAGTCCTTAACATCCTCTTCAACCATATCAATTATCTTGTTAAGATGGTTAACATCATATATCCCACAATCATGATCAAATGATGTGTAGCTCACACTATCCCTCCAATCACTAGTGTAATTCCTTGTCTCCCCATGCATAGTCCAACAGGTGTACGTTGGATTAATTCCATTGCATACTAAATGATCTTTTAATTCTATTGACCTCACTCATTTTCCATAACAATATTTTAAACAAGGACATATGACTCCACGGGGGTGTTGATCACGAGGAAATGCAAACTCAATAAACTCATCTATCCCATCCCAATATTCTCTAGACAATCGATAGTTGACATTTATTTATGGTCCATATCACTAATATAATCATAAAAATTCAAAAGTCAAAGACTTAGAACATTTTTCATAAAAATTTGATAGAATCTCCTTAAAAGTTGAGCATTCTAATAATCAAATCCCAATAATTCAGTATACCAATTCATCTAAATAAAAATTTTAGAGTATAAAAAAACAATCTATCAAACAATTGTAATTTATCTTAGGTTTTCTATTAACTTAATATTACTATAGTCATAATTTAATAATAACTATATTTAACTTCTTAACTAGCATAAATTAAAGTTTTAAATAACCACATCAAAATTAATTTACTTAACAACTCAATCATATATCAATTACAACAAATTTCAAGTTCAATTCTAACTACATGGGAGTAGTTTAATATCAATAAAAATTTTACCAAAATTACTAATAAATAAATATATATAAAAAAATTATCAACATAACTAAATAATTATATAAATTAAAAAAAGAACTTGCTATAGGCGATGTCAACAATGGACAGACAGATTTTATGTGGCTTTGACAACGGATGGAGCTTTATGCAACTTTGGCGATGGACCAAGTTCAGATTCTGACACGCACAGCTTTATGCGATTGACTAGCCATAACAGATTTAGGGCAATGCACAGCTCTAATAGGAATGAACTGATCGAACAGCAAGAGACAAATAGATCGATGAACAGCAGCCGAACAATAGGAGAAGAACTTGATTCGAATAGCTCCAGTAGTAATAGATCACAAACAGTAGGGATGGTGCAAGATCGATGAACAGATCGACTCGAGGAGGGAAACAAATCTATAGCGACGGACTTGTAGCGTGAAGCGATGAACTTACAGTGTGAAGCAACGAACTCTCCTGTGGCGTGAAGCGGCAGTCGAGAAGGAGATGAGGGTGAATGGAAAGCAAGAAAGTTGGAAATGCTTTAAGGAGACAGTAGAAGTTGACCAGATCTAGAAAAGGTATAGTACTAATAAGGCTGAGTGGAAAAAAATAAAAATAAAATTTCAAAGTAATTAATTTTTTAAGCGCTCTTATATGACCCTTTAAGAGTGCTTTAGTACAAAGCGCTCTTAAAGGATGAACCTATAGGAGCGCTTATTAAATAAGTGCTCCTATAGGGTGATTTTTTTTCAATTACAACCGTATAGGAGTGCTTATACATTAAGCGCTCCTATACAGTCAGTTATATTTTTTAATTTTCTTACATGAACTATGGTAGCGCTTATTTTTATAAGTGCTCCAATAGGTTCATCCTTTTGGAGCGCTTATTTAGTAAGCACTCCTAAAGGCTTATTTTAATTTTTAAAGGAAACTAATTGGAGCACTTACTTTATAAGCGCTCTGATATCTTGTTTGATTTTATTTTTTATTTACTATACCATATAAGAGCACTCTTTTTATAAATGCTCCTATATGTCCGTTTAATTTTTTATTGCAATATATAAGAGCGCTTTTAGAATAAGCGCTCCATATGCCTATTTAATCAGAGTACTTTTTACAAAAAGCACTCCGCTAACTTCCGCATATAACTATAGGAGCACTTTTCTTTATAAATGCTCCTAAAAAGGTGCTCCTAAAGGCTTATTTTGTAGTAGTGACTTTAGCTACCCAAAGTTCTTAACTTCTATCGTTAAGCTAATTAAAGCTTTAACAACCTCACATTAGCTTCATTTAACATTCACAAGGTTTATTCACCCCCACAATTAGCTCACACAACTTCAAAAACCCAAAATTAAGTTCATCCATCCTTTTCCACCCATAGCTCACACATATACAACCACCTATTTAACACCAAACAACTTAAATTAAGCTTTTAAAGTCATATGCAAGCCTTAAGGTTTGAGTTTAACCCTCCTTAACTCAGAACTCAAACACTCAATCTTCAACACCTATTAAAAATGAGCTAGAGAAGAAGAATGGAGACCTAGTGAGCTTACCTAAAGATTATAGGTAATAACTAACTCCTAAGTGCCCTAAACTTTATTCCCTAGTAGAGCCTTTCCTTCTCTGTTTGTGTTTCTCTATTTTTCCCTTCTTTCCCTTTTATTTTCAGATGTGGTACATGCACACATGGTATGGCATGTGACACAGTGAGCATAGCCTCAATTTTTCACACTTGATCTAATCCAACTTCCATGTTATCTCAACCATAAAGATGTCTATTGATTTAAAATGTCAAGTAACAATCTAGAAACATTATAATCTTAATTAATCCTTGAATTAACTAATTTACCCTTAATCAATAATTATATCCTATACTAGAAAACTTGGGATGTTATAACTAGGGTGCATGGTATACATAGTCCTATGCATCTCACTCAGGATAAGTTCCTTGACTCTAATGATTACGCATGCACATTTTACCTTGATATTCCAAATACCTATCATTTATCACTACAAAGTTTGTGGTACATCCCTCTTTAACATCTTCCTTCTTACCAATTAGGAATTCATCCTCAAATTGGGCCATCTTCAATTCTTTCAAGAATTCCTTCCATACCTATATAGCATATAAAGGAATGAAGATTACTAGCGATACGTCTACTTGAGTACTCTAGAAACTCTCTATTAGAGTCAACTCTTTCACTATTAACTATGTTATATGTAGGCTCTTTTTGCTCAAGGCATCTGCCATAATATTCACTTTTCCTATAGTGATATTTTTGCCCAAAGTTGTAATCCTTCAAAAATTCATCCATTTCCTTTGCCTTATATTTAACTCCTTCTAATTTACATGGTATTTCAGGCTCTTATGGTCACTAAGTATCGAAATACAAACCATATAGGTAGTGTCTCCGTATCTTCAAAGCAAAAACTACAACTGCTAGCTCATGATTGTAAGTTAGATAGTTCTCATACAACCTTAATTGTCTAGAAGCACAAGCTACAACCTGATTATCTTGCATTAAGACACATCCTAAACCCTTTAACGAGGCATCAGTGTACATGACATATCGTGTCTTAGGGTTAGGAATTGTTAGTATGGGTGAAGTATTCAACCTCTTTTTAAGTTCTTAAAATGCCACATCACACTTGTCATTCCAGATAAAAAGATGACCTTCTTAGTCAATTTAGTCAATGAAGAAGCAATATGCGAAAATCCTTAAATAAACTACCGATGGTAACTAGTAAACCTAAAAAAATTTTAATTTTCATCACTAAGGTTGACAATTCCTACTTCAATACAAGATCAACCTTTTGGGGATTTATAACCACCCATCCTTCGTTACCACATGGCCAAGATATTTTGCCTCCTTAAGCCTTGCATTTGCTCAGTTCTACCTCAAAATCTAAAAAAAAAATCCTCAAATGTTTCATGTCTCTTTCTCATTTTAAGAGTAAATCAAAATATCATTAATAAATACCACAACAAACTAGTCTAAGTACAAATATAAGATATGGTTCATATAATCCATAAATATTGTCGAGGCATTTATCAGACCGAAAGGAATAACTAGAAATTCATATGGATTTGGGACATCCTTAGCTTTCACATTTAACTTTTAGTAACCTAATCTCAAATTGATCTTCAAAAATATAGAAGCACCTTCCAATTAATATAATAAGTCATCAATCCTAGGTAAGGGGTACTAGTTCTTTATTGTCATCTTGTTCAATTACTGGTAATCAATGCATAATTGCAAACTACCATCCTTCTACTTCACAAAAAGCACTAGAGAACCCTATGGGTAAATACTGGGGGGAATAAAAACCCTTATCCAGCAATTTTTCAATTTTTTTCTTCACTTAGTCAACTTGAAAGGCAACATCTGGTATGGAGCCATGGAGATAGGCTATGTGCCTAATGCTAGGTTGATTGAGAACTTAACCGCCTACTCAAGCAATAACCTAAACATCTCTTCAAGAAATATATCAGCAAGTTCACTAAGCACATCAATCTTTTCCATCTTAATCTTTGACTCTAACTAGAGAGAAAAGAACAAAGCATAAGCCTAACATCTGTTCCTGACATATCTCACTACTTAAGCATTAATTATGTAATAGCTATAGTGACTTCATGGTAGGGTTGGAGGTAACATACACAGGTAAGGATGCTACTTTCTTACTACAATCAAGAGTAACCCCATTTGTCGACAACCAATCCATCCCTGTAATTATATCAATCCTATTCATAGGTAAGAAAACTAAGTCTATTATTATGACTTGATTACCAAATTTTAACTCAATGTTCAAATAAGCATGGCTGGTATGTACAGTGGAACTACTTGGTATAAACACTTTCATTATAAAAAGTAGTGCATACATATGCAAATTCATCCTTTTAGCACAATCATTTGATATGAGTGAGTGTGTGGCTCTAGAATTAAATAATGCATGAGCAGAGTGGCTATAAAGAGAAATAATACCTTTAATAAGCTTCGATAAAGCCTGAGCCTCTTCCGTAGACAATGTGAATACTCAGCTAAGAATGGTTAACTTGTGCTCTAGGATGCTCTACTTCTTAGGGCAATACTTGGCAATATGCCCCATCAAATTGCATCCAAAGTAAGTCTAACGTTGGCGCATGTAGTGTCTCCCAGCATTTGCTATACTTGAGGCTTTAGCTGGTTTGATCACGTGGGTAAGGGTGAATGAACCTTACTATAATGGTTGATTACACCCCTTACCCCTAAAGACGCACTCCTCTATTAGGATCCATTAAACTAAGATCCTTACTGAAAACTTTTTTCCTTGTTCCTAATAGAGAAACCACCTAAACTCCCAACACTAGATTCAGACTTCTTGCTAACCCCGCTTATAGGACCTATAAATAAAAAGAAGTAGCCTTGATTGTCTCTTCTCTTCTTCTCCTCTATCTCTTGGCCTTTCATAATAAAATTCTGAACTTGTTGCACATATCCTTAAAAGATGTGATCCTTAAAGTTGCCAACTACTGGCAGTACTTAGGCCTTATCTATTCCAACAATTGATTGGTGATAAGACATATTATTTACACACATTTATTAGGTAATTAGGACTATTTTACACATATTAGGAGTCTTCATGTGCATTCATATCACATTCTTTATGCATTTTTGCTTAAGTATTTAAGTACATGCATTTGGGTAATTAAGTCATAAAATGCACTTTTTCACCAAATTAGGGTTAAGCTAGAGATTTATGTCTTTTAATAGGATAAGATGATTAATATAATTAGTTTTTTATTGATTCATCCTATATTGAGAGATGTTAGGAAAAGACAACATGTTAAGGTTGTCTCCCTAAGGGTTTTTATTTAGCCTTTGATTTTAGTTCAAGTGTATTCTTGTCTATACTTATGTCTTGTGAAATTTTTATATTCATTTTCCCTTAATCATTTTAATACTTTGGATAAATTAAATATTTCCTATCTCAGTCTAATTAAATAAATGTCACACTATGGTTATTTGATTATTTGATTTAATTGTGACTTAAGTGAATTAGTGTAACAAATGAAGACATAACTCAGGGCAATTGAAGAGAACTTCAAAAGGGAAAATGTGGTGTGAATAGTTAGACTTAGAAAGGTCCAAATTAAGCTTAGAATGATGCATTGTATTGGATAAAGCCTATATTGTAATCATCACTAATTTTCCCTCCAAAATGCAAGTAGTTTGTCACTTAAGCAATTAGTTTAAGACCACAATCAACTTAGAAGTTTCCATGACTTTTTTCTCATTTTTCATCAACCAATTTCAAGCTCCACACACACACACACACAATTCAGATCTCTCACTTATTTTTCTATCTTCAAACATTTTCTCTCACTTTCTCACTTGTTCTTTAATTTTCCCATCTAATCTATCACCCATACTTCCCTAATTTCTCATCAAAATTGCACGAAACCACTTTCATTCATTATCCTCTTTTCAATCTCATCCAAACCGTCTAAATAAATCAAGTATTGAAGGCTCAAATCAACCATAGAAGAAAGCAAAAGTTTTATCAAAATGTGGAAGACTTTGATGGCTTCAACTATAGTGTTGGAAGGCTAGAGATCATGGAGGATTCCTAGGAGAAAGAGATGGAAGAGATGGAGTTCACACCTTTGTAATTGGCTAAGGATATTCTAACCTTAGATTTTCTTCATTTTACTTCAAGTTGTAATGCTAGATTTAGGTAAAAATTTGATTGATTCATGAACTTTATCCATATAAAGGAATGCTTGTAGACTCTTCTCATTTGCCTTGTTCAAGTATGAATTTCTTCCATATCATGTTGCTATATAATCTTGAGTTAATGTGATATGATTTTTCTTGAATTAGCCTTTACATAATCTTGTGGTTTTGTTCATTGATTTGATGGGTTATTGCATAATCTTGTGATGATTCCATGCTTCTATCATACTTAGTTGTGGCTATATTGAGGGAGTGAACATAAGGAAAATTG
Source organism: Prosopis cineraria (assembly GCF_029017545.1). NCBI lineage: Eukaryota > Viridiplantae > Streptophyta > Magnoliopsida > Fabales > Fabaceae > Prosopis > Prosopis cineraria. Next base: position 8,301,098 of record NW_026555343.1, read on the forward strand.
ATCTAGGTAGTTAGCTGTAACTTAATTCACCTTAATCTAGGGAATTGAGTTAGGTTAACTAGATAATCTAACTAGGTTTAATTGAATCTAAGTGGAACCTAATCTAGTACGGAAAGGAACCTTAGTTAATTACTTTAGTGGGTAATGAGATCTCTAACATTGAATCCCTATGAATATCCATAATTGACATAGGGTATTTCATCCATTTCATTTAGTTTAGTTTGCATTAGTTTTCTAGATTGCTTAATATAGTCCAAACTCTCATCATTTAGGTAATTTGTTTACTTAGTAACCCTACTTTTGAATTAAGATACTAACTAAGGCGATAACCTAAGGTTGACTTTATACTATATTAGGGTTAGAACTAGTACTATTTTGATAGGTGTACAATCTACCTCCATTACTTGGCCTTCTACTCATCATTGTTGTACCTCCTCAAATACCAGGAGTACTTAGATAATTCATTAAATTTGGTAATAAATTATTCTTCCATCCTGGTACTGACTCGTTAATGGACTTTATGCTCTCCCATTACTATTCCATTACATCTTCGAACATAAATGTATCTAGAAGTACTCTTTACTTGAAGTTGTAAGACATAACTGAGAATATAGTCTCCAACCTATCAATCCATCTTTCTGTAACCCTTACCTCTATAGAACTATCAAAAGATAGTGAATTCAATCTAGTAAACTACTTCACTGCCAAATCAATGGAACCTTCATTGCTACTGCTACTATACCGTTGAGTTCACACTAGCCTCTTGAGCATGTTCTCCTTATAATGGTGGTGTTATAATGAATGCACGTTTCTTTTCTTTCGTTCATTGCTATTATTTTGTTTCAATTTTAACCAACAAATACAAGATCAAATATAATATCTCCAACAAAATTGTTGGGTATAGTTGTCTTAAGATTTGGGTCTTAGCCTTTTCAAAGGAATATAATATCTTGCATTTACTTAATAAGACCAAGACCTTGAGACTTAGAGACAAGTGGGAGTCATTCTAATTTTAGTAAAGTAGTCAACTAAACAGTACTCAGGATAAGGAATTGAATGTATTAGCTTGCTTGAACATTTATTTCATAAATAATTGGCTAGAGCAAAAGAAACCTTATCAAAGTTGCCTTGTAAAAGAACTTAATGTGTCTTTTTGAGAGTGCTATTCAAAACTGTAGCAGCAGCTAAGTTAATTCCATTTACAATCTTTACTTTTAGTTAAGGAATTTTTTGAATATGAATTTGGCCATATATAGTTAGCTCTTCTTTCTATTTATACCCATATCATAGGCTTTAATATTTCAATTTAAAAAAGATGGCTAATAACCTATAGAAATTTATGCCATCCCAATGCATTTTCCTACGATTACATATGTTTCTTGATAAAATTTTTCATACTTTTAATACATATAATAGGAAAATGTGCATATCTTATACTTGTATTTAAATACAAAATTTTCATCTCAATTGTGCATAATTTTTATCTTAGTTAATAGGAGAATTAAGCCTCAGTCAAAGCTTTTTTAGCCTCGACCAACAAGAGACATAGAGCATTAAGCCCAAACCAACACACCTTTGGCCTCAATCAAAACTAGAGCTTGTTACAATAGCACATTGGCCGCAACCAAGAAACCATAAGCTGCAGCCAAAATGCTTCTAGAGAGCATTTAGCTCTTCTTTCTGTATGGACCCACACAACAAGCTTCAACATTTCAATTTAAAAAAGATGGCTAAAATATACTTTTAGTCCTTTAATATGAAACAAATTTCATCTTAGTCCCTTAATTTTTATAAAATGTCCTTTCAGTCTTTTAATTCTAACATCGTTATTTTCATGGCAAAAAATTTCAACATTGAACTTTTAAATATTGAAAAAACATTCTCAAATGTTGACATAATAAGTTTAATTTTTTAAAAAATAATAATGACTAACACAAACAATAACCATTTGAAACTAATAGTATTAGAGTTAGAGGATTGATAATATAATTATAAAATTAAGGAAGTAAATTGAAATCTTATATAAAGTTAGAGGTCCAAAAGTATATTTTAGCTAAAAGAAACAGATAGGGAATGAAATAATGTGAACTAACCTAATTTAGAAGCTCTAGACTAAGTATTTTAACACTTTCTATGCCTTTTATACAAAAGGAGAACATTATAGTGATGATAAACTGCAACATAAGTTACAACAATAATGTTTATGTTGAACTAAGCCAAAAATTCTCACTTCTTTTGTAAATCCTGGTATGACCCATGATTGCAAATTGAGTAGTTTTTTGAAATAATTACTTTCTGAGACAAAGGTATGACTACCAATACTCCAAGCCATTAGCTTCAAACAATTGTAAGGGGCCATATCAAACTAAGGTACCAATTTGGTGTTTGAGAGTTGGAGGTTAAGGAAGCAAACCCTAGTGCAAGATGATAGATGGAATCTAACATTGTAAAATGAGTTAAGTGAACCACGTCTAGAGAATCTTTTGATCTCTTCAATGATGTTTCATAAGTATCATATGTGGATTCATCAAATGTGCCATAAATGCAGTCATATAATGGCATGAAAAGGGAGTAATTTGTCCTAAATTTGAGGCGATGCAATGAATGAAACCTGTGGCCATGATTTTTTGAGTTAACTATGCCTTACTCAACATATGAGAAAAAAAGAATATATGGCAAAGTGATATATAATTATTCAATATATTAATGACTAAAAAACTAATCCACAAATGTTATGACATAAAAAAAAAATGATCTTGCATTTGGATTTGTAGGAAAATGATCAACTTTTGTTTGGTAGAGTTTCTAAGGCTACCATTTCATACAAAAATCACGTATGGAGACTTGAAATTATATATTGGCCTATTTGATTTCTATTTTCAATTTTTTTTAGAAATAAAAAAATAAAAAAATAAAAAAATTGTTTAGTTAAGTATTCTAGACTTAAATGTTTTCAAAATTGTGTTTGGAAACATTTTAGAATATTTTTTTTATTTTTAAAACACATTGACCACTACAAAAAAAAAGAGAATATTTGATGGTTATTTTACTCCATAAATGACAATTATTGATGATTTCCAATATTTTACTGAATTTATTGGTGTTTTTATTGTAATTGGAAGTCATTTATTTGAATTTTGTTAGTAAAAATATGATTAAGTGGTTGAATGTGTATAAAAATAGGCTTGAAAATGTGTTAGAAGTTAGTGGACCATTTCTAGCATTAATTCTAGGTGTTTTTATGCATGTGGGGGGCCCAATTTATGGGCCCAAAAAGAAAATTTTGAAGCCCAAATCGAAGGAATTAAATCTAAAAAGAAAATTTAAATAGGTCACGTTCGCTATAGTGAAAATGCTTTTTATTATAGTGAAGCGTGAATTTAGTAAAAAGCATTCTTTTGATTGTCAGTGAACTTTTAGGGCTTAGGCACCTTTTTTTCGTGCATTAACTACTACAAAATTATCTATATATGACATCTCTTATTGGACAATTATATGCATAATCGTCCAATAAATAGACGTGAAGAAGTATACTGGACGGTTAAAAAAATAATTGTCCAATACATATCTATAAAATTGGACAGTTATTATCAAAATAGTCCAATATATGATTAAAAATTTTATTTTTTATATTAAGTACATATTAGATAGTTGGATGAGATAACCATCGAACATGTGTTTAATATATTAAACTATTTATGATAACAATATTCCTTTAAGAAACATATCATCTTCTTTACTCTCTCACACAATCGTATTTCTCCTCCTCTCTCTCTTTTTGTCTCTCCCTTTCAGGCAAAGCCCTTTGCCCTAGTTTTTCAAAATGTCACCATTGAGGTATAGGTTAAGCTAAGCAATGGAGCTGTAATCTCTAGACCCTCATAGGAGCCAGAGGTTCCTTCGAATTTGTTGCGGGGATCAGAGCACACCTTTACCACACTGAGATAGGTCATCAAGTTAAGGATTTCTATTACCAAGACAGGTTGTTAAGGAGTGCACCATCACTGCTATAAAACATGTCCTTTGACCCATTTCCTTCACACTCTGTTTTATTTCACATTCCAAGGAAAACCTTAGTAATTCAAACTACAAGGTGTGTCTTTCTCTTTCAATGTTTTTTCTTGTCATTCTTCTTAGGTTTGAGCTCTTTTCTTTGATTCTTGTCTAGGTTTGTAGTATGAAAATATCTATTTGCTTGTGGAGGTGAAAGGATTCATGAGTTTTAATTTAGGTTGAATCATTTTGAATGAAGCTACTATTTCAGAAATCAATGAGATTGGAGCTGGTAAAAGCTTTTGATTTTGATCTAGGTCTCTCTTTTTTTAGTTTGAGGAGAATGAGATTGGAGCTGCTGTTTCAAAAATCAATAAGATATTGTGGAAAAAGTCTTTTGTGCTTTCGGTAATCTCTCCCTCTATTATGGTGAGAGCCCTTCATTTGTTAGATTATAAATTTCTTTTGTGGTTTGAGTGAATCTTGACATGAATTTTATTTTAACTTCTCTAAAGTTGTCCTAGGTATCTGCCAATGAACTATTTTCATTAGATTGATTTTTTGTATTAACAGTTGGGATGTATGATTTAAATATGACTACATGATCTTTTAATTTCTTTTTAGTTTAAATGATCATATTTTTTGATAGTACTTATCCCAATTCATTGCCATGGTGTAGTTGGTTGTAACTTAAGAAAATTGAAGCATGTTATTAGTACATGTGCGCGTGTATATAGGGATTGGTCTAATGTGGTTTTTCTTCTTTTAGGTTTGAGATTAAATTATATTTGGAAGGATTTTGAGGAGAACGATATTGGTATAAATATTGCTTTAGGTTTGAGTTTAATGATTTTGAATGTTGCTGAAGACATTGTTGAAGGGTGGCCTTAGGTATGTGGGAAGAATTAGATATTGAATTGATAGTTTATGTAGAGAGACCGAATTTAAATATTCTCATTGGGCACATCTTAGATTGAAATTCTTCACATTCAATGGTCCAAATCAATTCATCTCATGGATTCTATATGTAAGCCCTCACCTATCAATCCTATGATAATCATTCAAACTGTCTCTAGGATAATAATTAATCAGATTGTGTGCCATAACAACTTTGGTATGTATATCCTTTTTACAGATATTTTCCATGGCAAGGAATAAAACTTCTTATTCTTTTAAATCCTAGCTAGTATGTACTTTCAATTTTATTGTGTGCCATAGCTGCTCATTTTTTGTATGCTGTCTTAGAGAAACATGAAGTTTCCTAAATCTTGAAATACTTAAGACAATCATGAGAATTGTTCTTTGTTTTATGTGGAAGAATTAGTTTTTCTTCATGTAGTGTATGTCAAAAAGGGTAAATTTTCACTCATTTCACATAACAAGTGGCTTCGGTACAAGCTAATTTTTTAGGATATAAATTAAAAAGGTTGATTCTACTAATAAGGAAAATAAACTAAGGGGCCATTTCTTATTGTTCTCTGACTTTTTGGCTTTTGGTGTGGATATATACCATTTAAAAGTTCAAATCATTTGGCAATGTGAAGGACCCAAGGTTTTTTTGTGTGTCTTTCTTTGAAAATTTAGTGGAATTTCAATCTAAATTAATTATACTTATTGTTTTTTCAGGTATTTTTAAATTATTTTTCTATTATTGTTAATGAAAGACTAGTTTTGTGTGACAAGCCAAGGCTTGAAATGTGCTATGAAATGAGAAAATTAAAATAGCATGAAATTACTGCTTGTCTAATGCAATTCATGGGTATCTTCAAGTACTTTAGTTTGGTGCAAATTTGGGTTAATTCATGGGCTCAAATGATTGCTAGATCTAAGACAGTGGAAATGCAAAGCAGTTTTCAAGCTCAACTTAAGGAGCATGCTAACACTAATAGAAAGCTTCAGGTATATATTATAATATTTATTTGTTCTCCAATGTCTAAATTGCTCTCTACTCAATCCAATAAAATGATTTATAAAAGTTAAACATAGAAACAAAGGACATGCTTGAATTGAGTTACATGTTTGAATTTTATGTAATTGTGAGTCTATTCTAAACTTATTGATTTCGGTTTTCCAAGAGCAAGAATGCAACTTTCAAGTTCTTATTTATGTAATCATGAGATTGCTTTTTAGGTGAAAATGTTTATGTTTTTGTATTTGACCTTTTCCTATGCCCATTTAAATTTATATAGTTGCATTATGCTCATTAAAAAATTTTATACAATAACTATTCTATCATTGGACATTGATTTGATTCATAAATTTTTATTTATAGAGCCTTTATGTTAGTATTTATTATAAATTTTGAATTAGTACATCATTATAAATTTTAAGTTTTATTGAGTTGTTAGGCATTAAAAAAATGCTCCTATTTTTTAACAAAATGTCACCTTATATGGGACGAGTATTGTCATAATTGTCTAATATATGTTGTCATAACTGTCCAATATATAGCTTATATTAGATAGTTATGAAAATAACTATCCAATATAGCTTCCTACACTAGACGATTTTGCAAATAACCATCCAGTATAGCATCTTTTCCTAGAACACATATGTTAAACTTCATATTGTTGTCAAAGAACCATCCATTATTAGGCTCCAAATATTGGATGATTGTTATAACCGTCTAATATTTGTTTCGTGAATATATGAGAGTTGCATATTAGACAGTTCTTAACCATCCAATATAAGCCAAAAGAATCATCCAATATACCATTTTTTGTAGTAGTGATTCATCACCTCCAATAGCTATAGAACGTCCAAGAAGAGCAAAAGGAGCTAAAGAAGGGTTGGAAAATCTTGGATTTAATTAAGGGTTTCGCTCAAGTTTGCTTTGATTAAGCTTTTCTTCTCCTTCTTCTCTTTACTTTGTTGTATATATTGCTGATTTTGTTGTCATGAAAGCCATGTGTGGTAGATTTTCTCTTAATCTAGGGTAGCTATGAACTGATTCTTGGATTAGAGCATGTTTGAACCATTTATTTGAGCTTAATATTAGTTTTGTTTAGTTAATCCTATGCTTATTTGTCTACTTAATGCTTGATCACTATTGAGTGTGAATTTGGAGGTTTAGGTTTCGCCTTGAAAGAGAAAAATCTAAAATAGACCGTTAGATTATGTAATATGGGATTAGAATTTATTTTAATTTGCCAATAGGATAGGAATATACTTATTAGACCCATATAATCACATTACAATAGATTTTTTTCATTTTTTGCCTCTTCAGTAATTGTGTTCGAAATAGCATATTAATTCAAGAGAGGGGTGTAATTAATTGGAAGATAATTATTCCTATTAATACTCTATATTAACAAATTAATATTAAGTGAATTTATTTAGGTAATTACATGCTTTGTGAATTGAAGAAGGGATTAGCCACCTTAGGTTGCCTTGACTATTTATAGTTGTTGGAATTTTAATTTTAATGCATTCATATAATTTTAATTTCTTATTTTGCAATATCAAATCTAAATTTTGTTATGTTTGACTTAAATGAAATTAGGAAATTTATTTCCTAATTATCAATTAACTTGATTCTCTATGGGATTGACCTTGATTTATCACGTGCTATTTTTATGACCCATACAATTGTGAAATTCGTTACATATTTGTGTGCATCAAGTTTTTGGCACTGTTACTAGGGAATTAAGGTAATTGGTGATTAGCATTAGAGGACCTTTAGTAGTTTTTGATGAAGCATTATATTTTATTTTATTTGTGAGTTGGGTAGGTAGATTCTTGATCTTTCTCTTTTGAGCTTGCAAGACTATATTTTATGTCACATAGAGCTAAGGTTAAAAAGACACCTGTAAAAACAAAGGGTATCTAAGAACTCTTAAACACAACATCACCTTTGAATTCATCTCACAAGGAAAAAAAACTGTAGTTACAAAGATAGATGATGAAAATCACAACTCGTTAATGCGTGATTTTATTGGGCAAACCATAAAGAGCACTCAACTTCGCATTATAGTGCCAGAATTTCAAGCTAACAATTTTGAGATCAAGACGATAATGATTCCCATGATTCAAATTGTTGGTCTATTTAGCGGTGCTCTGTAACAAGATGTTAATCGTCATATCATGTCTTTCTTGGATGTGTGTGATTCCTTCAAGCAAAATGGAGTACCAAAGGATGTTTTAAGGCTTCAATTATTTCCAATCTCTATTGAAGGAAAAGCCAAAGAGTGGCTACTCAATCTACCAGAAGGGTCTATTAGCAATTGGAATGATTTGGAAGTGAAATTTTGAGCTCACTTTATTCCAAACAATAAGATTTATGATGCAAGGCATGATTTGATCAATTTCATGCAACTACCGAATAAGCACTTGTATACTACATGGGAGAGGTACAAGTAAATGATGAGAGCATGTCCAAGTCATGGGATGGATGATTATGCCATTGTTTAAAATTTTTGCACAAGATTAAATCCTTAATCTGATTCTATATTAACTTCAATTTTGAATGGGAGTTATGATCAAAGGCCTATTGATGAAGTTATGCAAGTCTTAAATATTTTATGAGAGAGTTATTCACATAGAGGGGATGATAGACAACTAGTTCCTCAAAAATCAAGCACCAATGAAAACTCTTATGCTCAGTTAGCCACTATCTTGTTTGCACTCAACAAGAGGTTTGATTTGTTAGAGAGTCTAGTAAGAAAAATAATGTGATGAATGTCAATTCTATGCAATTGACTCTTATTATTTATGATCATTGTAGGGATGTGCATATGCCTAACCAATGTCCTATGTTTATCTAAGCTAAGGTAATGAATTATGTAGGGAATTTTCAAAGAGGACAAGGAAATCTTTATTCAAATACTTACAACCCTACATGGCGAAATCAACCCAAATTTTCTTGGAAGAGTGGTACATCTCTTAACCAACCATCTACTCTGAGCACAAGGCTAACTAATCCTCTTAGTTTCTCCAAGTTAGAAAGCAAGTTATGCCAACTCAAGAGTGAAAAGTTAACTTGGAAGAAGTGATGGCAAAGTTGGTACAATCTTAGATTAAGAACAATTAGGAACAAGTTGCCATAAATACTAAAGTAGATTCATCTCTTAAGAACCTTGAAGTGAAAATGAGTCAGATGGCTATTACTTTGAATACAATATCTCAAGGTGAATTGCCAAGCAATACTATGCCTAACCCTCATAGGGAAGGAAATGAGGAGTACATAGTAATTACCTTAGGAGTAGAAAGCAATTATCTAAAATTTCGCCTCCTACATTTGAGTCTTCACCTAAGCCAAAAGTTGATCAAATTGAGCAAGAGGTATCTTCTACATCTACTAAAGCTAAAGTTGTGATTATTGAAGATGACATTGAGAAGGAGTTTCCAAATGAGGTAGTGACAACATCCAAGAAGAAGGAACCGATTAGTGATCATCTTTCTTGGGTGCCACCACTACTATTCCCTCCAAGATTTCAAAAGAAGGCATTAGAGGAGCAATACAAGAAATTCTTGAGAATCTTCAAGGAATTGCACATCAACATACCTCTCATTGAAGCTTTAGAATAAATGCCTCAATATGCTAAATTCTTGAAGGAGATATTGAGTAAGAAGGGGAGGTTGAGTGAATGTGAAATAACTACGCTTACTGAAGAATGCAGTGCCATTCTCTTGAACAAATTTCCTCCAAAATGCCATGATCTAGGTAGTTTCTCGATTCCTTATATGATTGGAGATAAATTTCCAGGTAGGCCATTATGTGATTTAGGCTCAAGTATCAACTTGATGCCACTTTCTATGTTTAGAAAATTACAACTTGGTGATGCTAGTCCTACTTCAGTAACTTTTCAGTTAGCTGATAGAAGTTTGGCATTTTCTAAAGGTAAAATTGAGGATGTATTGGTCAAGGTTGATAAATTTATCTTTCTTATTGTCTTGGATTATGATGAAGATAGAAATCTCCCACTCATTATGGGTAGACCATTTCTAGCTATAGCACGAGCTCTCATTGATGTTAAGAGAGGAGTGATCAAACTTAGAGTAAATGATGAAGAAGTTAGCTCAACATGCATAAAGCAATGAAGTATCATGGGGATCTAAAATTTATTATAGAGTGGAGATTCTAGATGAGATAGTTCAAGAGACTTTAAAGTCTTTTGTTGTGAAAAACTCATTACATGCTATATTATTGGAAGATGATATGGTTGAAAATGATGATATTGTTGAATACAAGAAATTACTTCAAGCAACTCCTCAGTTTCTGAATTTAAGAAGAGTATTTGAATTTCTAGAATTGAAATCTTAACAAGATCCATCTTTTAAGCCTTCAATTAAACAAGCACCAACTTTAGAGCTTAAACCATTACCACCACACCTTACTTATGCTTATTTGGGTGAATTTGAGATATTGCCTATTATTATTTCTTCTACTTTGTCTGATGATTAAAAGGAGAGGTTACTCAAAGTTCTTTGGGATCACAAGAAATATTTGAGATGGACAATTACAGACATTAAAGGTATCAGTCTTTCTATTGTGATGTAGAAAATTTTGTTAAAAGATGACCATAAGAAATCTATTCAAAATTAGAGAAGCTTGAACCCTTTGATGAAAGAAGTTGTAAAAAAGAAATTATTAAGTGGCTAGATGCTAGGATAATCTATCCCATTTTTGATAGTGCATGGGTTAGCCTAGTGCAATGTGTTCTTAAGAAAAGAGGAATGGTAGTAATTACCAATAAGCAAAATGAGTTAATTCCAACTCGAACAATTACTGGATGGCGTATTTGCATGGATTATAGGAAGTTAAATGATGCCATAAGGAAAGGTCATTTTCCTCTTCCATTCATTTATTAAATGTTAGATAGACTAGCTAGTATGGAGTTCTTTTACTTCTTAGATGGTTATTCGGGCTACAATTAGATTGCTATATCTCTTAAGGACTAAGAGAAAAATACTTTTACTTGTCCTTATAGCCCATTTGCCTTTAGAAGGATGCTGTCACGTCCCGAAAATTAAGCGTGACTAGCACGGGATATATACACAAACACACATCCCTTAAACCTTGATCAAGAAAATTCTAATTTAATATCTTAATTCAGCATTAGCTATTGAATCTAAGACTAAAATATTTTTCAGTGAATAGCATCCAAAAAAATAGAAATTAAAAGAGTAAAAATAATAAACTCAAACAATTATGTAAAATAATTGAAAAGATGATAATTCAATATAATAAACTTAATAAATTTGTGCATCTTAATCATAACGATAAAATTAGTAAATTAGAATTAATTTATTCTATCATGCCTGCAGAAAACAAATTATTTAGATGTAAATCAAAGTAGTACACTTGCTAATTAAAATCATTGAAATTTCAAATACACTAATTAATTAAAAACTTCAGAATTTTGAGGACTTAATAGAACGTGTAACAAACGTGGACACACAGTCCATGAGGATAAAATAACCAAATGCAGCTGAAGCTACAAAATAGATGTAGACACATAGTCTACGAGGGCAACTAACTAGACACAATTAAAGCCACAAAACAGACATAGACACACAGTCCATAAGGGTAACTAACTAGATGTGATCAAAGCCACGAAACAGACACATGTACAAGACCCACAAATAATAGATGTGAGAATAGAGCTTATGAAAATTAAACTAACTAATCATTGACTATAGCGCCAAGGGTGAATGGAACTGCTATTAGCAACCAGTGTTTTGCTTACAGTCCTCTAAAAATTATTTTTCAAACATGCGAGAGAATAACCACTTATCAAGATACCATTTTCTCTTCTCAATAACAAACTCACATGAATTGATTGAAAATTCAATCTTTTTAAATATGAAAATTCACAACTAATGTTTCATAAGCTCCTTCACCAATTTCCATAATTATTTTTATCCAATGAAGGAGTAATAGAACTCATAAAAGCATTTTCATCAATTTCATAAGTATATGCTATGATTTGAAATGCTAAAGAAATTTAATTAATAAGAATAATCAGTGCTAGAGAAAAATATATTCATAATTGAAAATTGTTGAAAATAATATTTTGATAAAAGGAAATTTGCAAATATCATATTAAATAAAAATGATATACATAAAAATGAAATATTTCAATAAAGGCTATTATTATTAGTAAATTAAACGGGATGCTATTCACTTGCCTGAAGTTTTCTCAAAGTACACGGTTCTTCTCTTACCATATTAATCAATTTCCTCTCCTTCCAAACCTCTTATAGAATATATAAGGGTCTTAATAAACTTCTAACAATGGTCAAAAACTCTCTTCCAATATTAACATATCTATACATACATACATACGTACATACATACATCCATACATACATACATACATACATACATACATACATATATATATATATCACCATAACTAATCAGTAGGCATAACATTATCCAATCTAAAAGAAAATCTACCATTCCTTTCCCTTCTCTTGTTTATGTTTTTTTTCCTCCCTTACAAGTGTCAAATTCATTTTGGTAGCCTAAGCTTTTCACCATAATGAATACATATATATATCTATATATATTATCAATATTTATACCTTCCTAAGTTTCCAACATAGAGATTAAACAATCCAAAGTTTAAATCTTAGTCATTATTATAATGAATATACTTTACTTACTCCATTCTAAACAAATTCTTCTGTCAAGCAATTTAGCAGAAACCTTATGTGCGTCTATATTCAAGCTATAATACAAAGTTCATTCCTATTCATACCTCTTCCCAAATATACATTTATAATATATCAATTTTTTTAGGTATCCAAAACCTTATCTTAACATTAACAAATTCCTATCAAGAACCAATTCTAGCAATACCATCAGCACACACGCACATAAACTAGACAAGGAAGGAAGAGAGGTGAGATTCATTCACCAACAGAGCCAATGATACTGAACCAAAAAGGGCAATAATCTAGCATTGAAAAGGAAGAAAATCTCAAATCTCACACTCATAATAGAAAAAACCAGTACTATGTATAGAGAGTTCAAGGTTCTCTTACCTTAATAATCAATAACAGCAAAAAAGGGAAAGAATAAAAAGCCGAAGAATAGGGGAGAAGAGTCCTCATGCTTCAAACTTCTAAAAATGGCAGACCTCTCCTCTTGCTCTCTTCAGTAACTCACAGATAGAATAGAGGGAGATGAAGCTTAAAGGCACTCACGCAACACAAAATAGCAATAATCCTTCGCTTATAAAAAGGAAGGAGCTGCCAAATGAACTAAGAAGAACAAGGGAAGAACAATTATAGAGAAAACTCTCCGACCACCATAGCCTCCTACATTGAAAATGAAAAGGAGCACAGAAGATTAGAGGGGACGGTTCGAACATGCTCTTTGGATCCTTCTCCTAGGTTTGAATGCATGAAAGGGATATAAAGTTGGGGAGGAAAAAATCTACAACTGCTTTCATTTTTTTAAGGGCAAACTAGTAATTTTAATTTAGCTGATGAAAAAAAATGCCCCCATTTTTCCTTAAGGATTCAAACTTAGAGCCAAAGGGTGAATACCAAGGGAGTTTCCATTAAGCCACCAATATCTTTCTTGTTATATTTGTCCTAAAATCAATATAAATATACTTAAAATACCTTATCATAAATTTTAACTTAACTTAAATTTTTGGATCATTACAGATGCCATTCGGTCTTTATAATGCACCCGTTAGTTTCTAAAGGTGCATGATAAGCATCTTCTCTGATATGATTGAAGAGATTATAGAGATGTTTATGGATGATTTTTTTTTGTTTTTGGAGAATCATTTGAACAGTGCTTGTTCAACTTGACAAGAGTCTTGAAAATATGTGAGGAGACTAACCTTGTGCTTAATTAGGAAAAATGCCATTTTATGGTAACTGAAGGTATTGTTCTAGATCATAGTCTCTAAGAAGGGTCTTGAGGTTGATCAGGTTAAGACTTCAATCATTGAGTAGTTGCCACTGCCCATTAATGTGAAGGCTGTGAGAAGTTTCTTAAGGAATGCTAGCTTTTATCGTCAATTCATCAAGGACTTCTCTAAAATTTCAAAGCCTTTATAGCAACTACTTGAAAAAGACACTTTTTCTAATTTTAATGAAGAGTGTACAAAGGCCTTTGAAGAGTAGATTAACATTTGCCCTTATCATTATTGCTCCTGATTGGTCACTACCTTTTTAGGTTATGTGTGACAAGTGACTTTATTGTTGGTGTGGTGCTTGGTCAAAGGCATGAAAAGATTTTTCATCCTATCTATTATACAAGCAAAACATTAGCTGGCGCATAGGTAAATTACTCAACTACTGAAAAAGAAATGCTTGCTATTGCTTTTGCTTTTAAAAAGTTTAGAGTTTATCTGTTGGGTGCTAAAGTTATAGTTCATACTGATCATGTTGCTATTAGATATTTGTTGAAAAGGAAAGAATCTAAACCTTGGCTCATTAGATGGGTTTTGTTGTTGCAAGACTTTGATATGAAAATTGTTGATAGGAAAAGAACTAAAAATCAAGTTGTTGATCATTTGTCTAGACTTGTTCATGTTTTTTATTATGGTGATGACTTATTGATTGCTGAAAAATTTCCTGATAAGAATTGATTTATTGTTAGTACTTGTGATTTACCATGGTATGTGGATATTGTGAATTACCTTGTGTGTAGAGTGTTAACTCCTTATTTAAAGCCTTTTCAAAAGAAGAAAATTTTTATGATATTAGCTTTTATATTTGGGATAAACCATTTTTGTTTAAAAGATGTGTTGATTTGATCATTAGAAAATGTGTTCCTAAAATAGAACAAGAAGCCATTTTACATGCATGTCATGCATCTGTATATAGGGGCATTATGGGGGATAAAGAATTGCATCTAAAGTACTTGAGTCTAGTTTTTTTTAGCCTTCTTTGTTTAAAGATGCTCACCAATTTGTTACTAAGTGTGATAGATGTCAAAAGACAGGGAACATTTCTAGGAGACATGAGATGCCTTAGTTCAAGATTTTAAAAGTAGAACTGTTTGATGTTTGGGGTATGGATTTCATGGGACCATTTCCTTCTTCTAAATGAAATCAATACATACTTGTTGCAGTAGAGTACATGAGCAAGTAGGTAAAGGCTGTAGCATGTCAATCAAATAATGGTAATATTGTGATTCAGTTTTTGAAGAAAAACATCTTTACAAGATTTGGTACTCTTCAAGCCATTATCACTGATAAGGGTACGCACTTCAATAACAAGTAATTCAAAGCTCTCTTGTTAAAGTATTGAGTGCAATAGTCCTTACCTCACCCTCTCGGGGGTCTTTTAGGTTGGGCACCAACACTCCTCACAGAGCCCAAGCCAGCTTTCCCCAAGGTGGTACTTGGGTTATTCCTCACCCCACCAAAGAGGTTTTTTGGAGCTTTTCCAGACTCGAACCTCTAACCTTTACCACCTTAAGGAAGTTGAGGCTAAGTCTGGTATCATTGAGTCAACTGTAACCTCCCTAAGATAAAACTGCAATTGACTCCAAATTATGGCAATCTAGGGCTTAACCCTCAAATGATTACTAAATTGTAAAATTTTATAAAAGGAATTTCTCAAAAATCTTTCAAAGGAATCTCAATCTCAACAATTCAAATCTCAAACATGATTTAATAAGTCCAAATCAAAGTTTTGAAAGGAAAGCAAAAGCTTGAAAATCAATAGGGACCCAAAATAATGAGTTTTAAAACTCAAAAATAGATTTTGTGCAGAAAGTGTCACGTGCGCCACAGCTTATGGCATCTGTACCATAGTGTGTCTTCTCTATGCCATGTGCCGCAGCGTGAGGCACCATATGTTGCAGCGCATTACACAAAATTTGATAGCATCAATGCTGTCATTTGATAGCATGAGGAGCAAATTTCTGACGTGTCTTAAATCTTTGTCCGATGTCTGATTGAGGTGGTTTCAGTGTCTACACAAAGCTTTCTCCTAGCTTTAGCTAAAGGTACCAGTTTCATACCCAAAACTCATTTTCTATAAAAAGTTAGACATCAAAACCCATTATGACCATTTTTTCATAAAATCTCATAAATGTGGTGTCCCAACTCAACCATACGTATCAATAGCTTACACTAACAATCTAACCACACTCAATAGACTCTTGCGGACTCATGCAATGCACCATACACAATTAAAAACACTTATCTCATAAAATCACTACTCAACCCTGATTTTCATAAAACATAAAGGGGGAGG
Organism: Prosopis cineraria; assembly: GCF_029017545.1. NCBI lineage: Eukaryota > Viridiplantae > Streptophyta > Magnoliopsida > Fabales > Fabaceae > Prosopis > Prosopis cineraria. The sequence goes on from NW_026555343.1 coordinate 8,317,265, forward strand.
GAGGAAATGTTGCACAAAATCAACAATTTCATTCCAAACTTCTCAAAATACATATGTTTCTACTTGCACAAGTATTTTGGCTCTATCCATGGGTTTACAACCAAAACTCACTAAACCAGGGCATAACATATACTAATTATACACAAAATCATGCAAGTAGTGCATAAATCATGTTAAATAATCCTAGTTTGCAATTACATTAACAAATACACATGATAGTAACAAAAAAGAGGCATATAGAGGATTATTCCATAAATTCTAGGCCTCTCCATGTTTTCCCTGACTCAGATCCGATGAGCTAGGTCCTAAAAATATTAAGAATTAAGGAGTGAGTTCAACCACTTAGTAACCAAGTTTCACTTAACCCATACAATTGCATATCAATTGTATATAGATGCAATTAGCTAAATAAGCATAGATAACACATAGCACTCGGCCATGGTTCACAAAACTAACAACTGTATGACCGGGCTTGTCACAAAACACCTTATTATGTTATTTAGCACAAACAAAACACAAGGTCGCAAAAATAACAACCATGCGCTCTTAACACATGCCAGACCATAAAACTAATAATGATGTGGCCAAACTTATATGCATGATCATATGCCAACCTTCTATCCTCCTGTTAGCTTCGACACAAAATCAGTGGCTATCACGTGGCTACGTCCTTCATGAACTAACTCAACCTTCCACTTGTGGGGAGCTATCGGGGCCAGGGTTAACTCACTCACTTATGTAATCCAGTTTCCCCCAGTACTAACAATCATGGGGTGTCGTACCCCTAATCTAGCCTCCTCATGAATCGGTGGAGACTAGTTAGGTTCAAGTCCCTCATAAAATAAGTGGGATAGTCTCGAATTAACCATGGGACAAAGGCTGCCTCTCAATTCTAATGGTCAGTACCAAGGCTAGTTCCCGATTCTAATGGTCACTGTTAATACCATGTGGATTTTAACTAATCTACTTCTCTCCTTAGGCAAACTCCCACCAATGATCATGCTATATACATTTTTCACAAAATATGCATTTTAACAATCAATTCAAAATGTATGAACTCAAAATGCATGAACTCACATAACTCAATACTCCATAATTCAATGCATAATATATCACAATTCTCCACCCATAGTAATAAATCATAATTAATTTCATAAAACACCAAGGGTGGCAAAATCAAGGTTTTCTTTCCAAAAGCCAATTCACAAATCAAACACTTTGCAAATATTTATTAATTTAGCTAATAACTCACATTTCACAAACACAATTAATATTCAACTATAAAGATTAAGCTTTCTTGGTTACTTCAAACCTTTGAGAGGTTAAAGGTTTACCCCTCACTATATTAACTTCCCAAAGCTTCAACAAGCTTGAATAGTGCTAAAAATGAACCTCACTACATCCATACCATAAGATCATCATTGTCTAACTCTTGAAGCTTTATCAACATATAACTCCACATACTCTATTTTTATCAACTCATAATCACTACCCATTCATACCCAATGGGCTCATTAAATTCTATTAATGCACACTATCATTAACAACACACCATCATTAATGCACATAAACCTTTCCCAACTATCATATTTATAATAATTTTTGGATAATTGCTTTCATGGACCAACCACTTCCAAAATCATCAATATGGTGTTCCAATTCATTAAACAATTCCCATTATATTTATTTTAATCAATAAAATTGGACCCATACTCTCATGTACTGTACTGAAAATGCATCTCCCAACTTAAACCCTACCATAAATCATCATAAATGAGGGAAAGAAAGGAAGAAGAAGGCACTATAAACTTACCTTAGTGTTTGAGAGCTTCAAAATGCCAACAATAGATGCCAATGCCGTGCCCTAGCAGAGCCTAAATGGAGCTCTTTGCTTTCTCCTTCCTCTTTTTAATTTTATTCTTGCTGATATGAATATGATATATTAGATTTTTGGCCGTGCACTGTGGCACATAGTACAAAGGAGCTTTTTTTTCAAATTTGTCTCTATATGCCATGGTGAACCAACCACGCTCCATGGCATGTGACACAAAGAAAAATTCTTTACTTTTCTTCTTCTTTTCTTACCCAGGTGGCCCGCCATTGATCTAGACTCACTTCTAGGGATGAAATCACAACAATTATGCCAAGTCAAGTCCCTCTGGCCACACACCTCATTAACTTACTAATTACCCTCATTAGGTTAATAAAATAGGGTTAAATTTTCTCCAATGTTACAACTCTCCCCTCCTTTTAAGAATTCTATCCCCAAAATTCAGTAAATTATGTAAATCCTACCTCACTGGAAAAGATGGGGATACTGTTACCTCATTTTCTCCTCCGTTTCTCAAGTAGCATCACTGGGAGTCATTTCCTTCCATATTACTTTCACTAAGCAGATTGTTTTGTTTCTTAGCTGCTTATCTTTCAGATCAGCTATCCTTTTCGGCTCAATCCGGTAGGTCAAATTCTCCAGTAGTTTTACTTTTTCTAATTTAATAATTTGAGATAGATCAGGTTGGTACTTTTTGAGTTGTAAGACATAAAACACATCATGTACATCTGATAAATGTGGGGGTAGTGCAATCTAATACGCCGAAGGCCCAATTCTTTTTAGAATCTCAAATAGACCAATATATCTAGGAGTCAACTTTTTGGCTTGAATAGACCTTCCAATACCAGTCATAGGTGATACCTTTAAAAATACATGGTCTCCAACCATAAACTCTAGCGGTTTCCTTCTCTTATTTGTATAACTCTTCTGCCAACTCTAGACAGTCAACTACTTCTGTCGAATTACCTCTACCTTCTCTGTGGTCTGATCCACCAAATTCGAATCCAAAATACTCTTCTCGCTTAACTCAATCTAGCAAAGAGGTGATTGACATTTCTGACCATATAAAGCTTCATATGGAGCCATTTGAATACTTGCATGAAAGCTGTTGTTATAGGAAAACTCTGCAAGTGGTAAGTATTTATCCTAACTTCAACTAAACTTAATTGCACACGCTCGTAACATATCCTCTAGAGTTTAAATCGTCCTCTCAGTCTGAACATCAATCTAGGAGTGATAGGCCATACTAAACTTCAATTTAGTACCCAAAGCCTGGTGTAAAGCTCTCTAGAAGTTTAATGTTAACCTTGAATCATAATCTAACACAATCTCTTTTAGTACCTCATGCAACCGTACTATCTCTTAAACATAAACCTTAGCAAATCTCTCTAAGGTATAGTCTGCTCTAATGGCTAGGAAGTAAGCTGACTTAGTTAGTTTGTCCACAATCACCCATCATGACTTATTTGAGACGTGGCAAATCCTATTATGAAGTCTATAAACACACTATCCTATTTCTACATTAGGATTTCCAAAGGTTGTAGCAACCCAAGTGGTTTCTGGTGTTCTATCTTGACTTTCTAACATGTCAAACACCTAGAAATGAACTCAGTTACATCTTGCTTCATTTCGTGCCACCACCACCGCTTCTTCATATCTTGGTACATCTTCGTGGCACTAAGGTGGATTGTTAGCTTACTCCTATAAGCTTATGATAGGATAGTCTCTCTAATCTCCTTATCATCAGGAGCACACATACGATCATGATATAACACGAAACCATCATTACTGAAGCCAAAAGCTGTCGTTCGATTTTCCTTAATGTCCTCCCTAATTTCTAATAAGTACTCATCTTTTAATTGTGCTTTTCTCAGCTCTTTCTAGAACTTGCTTGTAATCATTGTGACATTTATATTGTATGACATGAAATCAGGAACATTCTTGTGCTCATTAGAGAAATTCTCTAGCATCTTGTGCTCTTGCATCATCAAGAATGCTACGTGTAGTGTCTCCCGGCTCAACGCGTCAGCTACTACATTAGCCTTGCTAGGATGGTATTTTAACTCAAAATTATAGTCCTTCAAGAACTCCATCCATCTTCGCTGCCTCATATTCAACTCTTTTTAATAAGCTAGATACTTGAGGCTTTTGTGGTCACCGTATACCTTAAACTGCACACCATAAAGGTAATGTCTCCATATTTTAAGCACAAACACTACTACCATAAGCTTAAGATCTTGGGTAGGATAGTTCTCCTCATGTGGTCTTAATTATCTCGAAGCATATGCCACAACTTTATCATCTTGCATTAGGACACATCCAAGACCCTTAAGTGAAGCATCTGTATTACACCACAAATGGCCATTTTGAATTTAGAATAGTCAACACAGGTGCAGTCATCAATCTCTACTTTAGCTTGTGGAAAGCCTCTTCATACATGTCGGTCCATATGAAAGGCTAATTTTTCTTAGTCAATTTGGTCAAAGCAGATGCAATCTAGGAAAATCCCAAAATAAACCTTTTATAATATCCTGCTAGACCCAAGGAACTTTAGATCTTTATCATAGAAGTTTGTCTTTCCCACTATAGAACCACATCCACCTTATGAGGATCAACTACGATACCATTTGCCGATATTACATGGCCTAAAACTTCACCTCATGTAACCAGAATTCACATTTGCTTAGCTTTGTATAAAGCTTTTTCTCTTTTAGAATTCACAACACAATCTGCAGGTGCTTAGCATGTCCTTCCTCATTAACCGAATATATTAAGATATCATCAATGAAAACCACTACGTACTTGTCCAAGTAGGGCCTAAAGATTCAGTTCATGTAATCTATAAAGATTGTGGGTGCATTCATTAGTCTGAAGGGCATAACAAGAACTTATAGTTCCTGTATCTCGTTCTGAAAGCAGTCTTCAGCACATCATCCATTTTTACTCTTAACTGGTGATAGTCGGATCTCAAGCTAATCTTAGAGAATACTATTGCCTTAGCCAACTAATCAAACAAGTCATCGATTTTAGGTAAAGGATACTTATTTTTAGTTGTCTCCTTATTCAACTGCCAATAGTCTATACATAATGTCAAGCTACCATCTTTCTTCCTGACAAACAGAACAAGTGAACCTTAGGTTGAAACACTAGGTTTAATCAACCCCTTTTTCAATAACTCCTCTAGCTACTTCTTAAGCTCATTCAATTCTGTTAAAGCCATCCAATACGAAGCCTTAGGGATTGGCTCGGTACCAGGTACCAAATCAATTAAGAACTCAGTCTCTCTCTCTGGTAGCAATCCTAACACTTCATCTGAAAACACCTCAGCAAACTCATTGACAACTCTAATCTTGTCTAATGCTTTATCATACACTTTGTGTATTGATCAAAACACCATAAAGGCTTGACATCCCTCTTTCACTAATTTCTCCACTTGTACCACTAATAGGAACTCAGGAGTCTCTGAATTAGTAACAAGTACAGGCGGCGTAGTCTCATTATTTGCTATAGTTGCTGTGTACACTAGTAATAAAATTATCTTTCTATTATATTCTAATATCGCTCTATTAGTAGATAACTAATCCATGCTAATTATCACGTCAATTCTCGACATGGGCAAACAAATCAAGTCAATACTTGGGACTATTTCACCAAATTTCAACTCTACTTTCAATCAAGCTTGACTGGTTCTCACTGAAGCACCAGCCGGTGTAGACACATTCATCATGAAAGACATTTCAACAACATACAAACTTAGTCTTTTTACATACTCATCGGACATAAATGAGTGAATGGCACCAGAATCAAACAAAGCAAAATTTATTAATTGCTTAAAGAAATTATACCTCAGATAAGCTTCGAGGAAGCTTTAGCCTCTTCCCTTGTCATAGCAAACTTACAACCAGGAATAGCAGACGTCTGATTGGAGTGAGGAGCTTTCTCTGGGCAATATCGAGCAATATGCCCAACCTTGTGGTGCGTGAAACATGTCCAGAACTCCTCAGTATGATGTCTCTCATACTTACTGCACTATGGGACTCTAATCGATCTAGTTACCATAGGAGCAGAATCCTGTCTCAAAGCTTGACTTTGCCTACCTATACTTTTTGGGGCATTACTCCTCATTTGGGAACCTCTAGAATGTGAACCCCTCTAGAAGCTTCTCTTTTTACTACCACTGCTGCCTAATCTAGATGGTCCAAAGTGATATCCAGCTCTATTGGCAATACCTCTAGTAGGACTCATATATGTAGAGAAATGACCTCTACCATCTCTCCTCTAGCTATCCTTAGCCTCACAACCACATCTGGCCACTATTCTAAACTTACTATACATGTTACTGTATGAGACAATGTCAAAGGGTGCCAACTGCTAGCTGTAATTAGATTGTATCTTCTCAAGTAACTGCTTAGCCTTCCAGTACTCACCATCATGGTTCCTCAAATATGTTGAGTATTTGGACAACTCGTTGAACTTAGCTATAAATTCTTCTTCATTCATGTTCCCTTGCTACAGTCAGTAGAACTTAGCTCTTTTCTCAGATCTGAAGGAGGCAGGAAAATAGTAAGAGAAAAATCTCCTCTTGAACTCACTCCATATCAATTGAGACCTATCTGCTGGTCTCACACTCTCCCACCACTGCTTGGCAGCATCCTCGAGTAGGAATGTAGCAAGTAATACCTGCTGCTCAAACATGCAGGTTATAATGGAAAAGATTGTCTCCAATCGATCTATTCTCCATATAACCCTCAAATGATGGAGGATTCAACCTTATGAACTTCTTCGAGGCTAAATCAATAAGGCTCTCTTTCTCTCTTCTTCTAGACCACACTGGTTTAGGCCTCCTTGATCCACTCTCTTTATATTAATCCTCCTCTTATTAGTCAAGTATTTCCCTCTCGAGTCTCACTTCACCACGACCGCCAACTCTTTCCACGGTCTTGCTTGACTCTTTCGATCTTTTCTTCAAAATCTCATCGTGCTCATCAATTCTCTATATAATTCTTTCCATCATACTTTTCAGTTCTAGTAATATATTCTTATTGCCCGTTGTAGGTCTCAGTTGCTCTCTAGCTTGACTCAAGCCTTGTCCCATCTCAACATGCTCACTAGGGACAATGTTCTCCTCTTGTACCAAAGCTTCTCGCACTTGTCTTAATACATTCGCCTGAATGTTGCTGGCCGTATTTCTTGTTTGCACCATTTTCCCCTCCTAATGATGGAAGTTATCCCATAAAAAGAAGATAGTTAACACCAGCTCAAAGGGGAAAAGAACATGTATATAATGTTAATTGCCAACTTTCTATATGCAAATGCACCATTCACAAGCAAACTTACACATAATTAATAAATCCACGGTCCAGTTCTCAAAACTAAAGAAACTAATACCAAACTATAATCTCCCTGAGATTAACCTATAATTGACTCCAAATCATAGCAATCTAGGGTCTAACCCTCAAATGATTACTAAATTGTAAAATTTTATAAAAGGAATTTCTTAAAATTCTTTTAAAGGAATCCCAATCTCAACAATTCAAATCTCAAACATGATTTAATAAGTCCAAATCAAAGTTTTGAAAGGAAAACGGAAGCTTGAAAATCAATAGGGACCCAAAATAATGGGTTTTAAAACCCAAAAATAGATTTTGTGCAAAAAGTGTCATGTACGCTGTAGCTTACGGCATGTGCGTCGTAGCGTGTCTTCTCTGTGCTATACGCCGCGGCGTGAGGGGCTATGCGCTGTGGCGCATTGCATGAAATTTGACAACACAGGGAGCAAACTTCTGACACGTCCTAAATCTCTGTCTGACATCTGACTGAGGTGGTTTTAGTGTTTATATGGAGCTTTCTCCTAGCTCTAGCTAAACGCACCAATTTCACACCCAAACTCATTCTCTATAAAAAAAGTTGGACATCAAAACCCATTATGACCACTTTTTCACAAAATCTCACAAATGGGATGTCCCAACTCAACCACACGTGCCAATAGCTTACACTAACTATCTGACCATACTCAATAGACTCTGCAGACTCATGCAACGCACCACACATAATTAAAAACACTTATTTCATAAAATCACCACTCAACCCTGATTTTCATAAAACATAAAGGGGGAGGAAACGTTGCACAAAATCAACAATTTTATTCCAAACTTCTCAAAATATATATATTTCTACTTGCACAAGTATTTTGGCCCTATACACAGGTTCACAACTAAAACTTACTAACCCAGGGCACAAAATATACTAGTTATACACAAAATCATGAAAGTAGTGCATAAATCATATCAAATAATCCTAGTTGGCAATTACATTAACAAATACACATGACAGTAACAAAAGAGAGGCATATAGAGGATTATTCCACAAATCCTAGGCCTCTGCATGTTTTCCTCGACTCAAATCCGATGAACTCAATCTTAAAAATATTGAGAATTATGCAGTGAGTACAATCACACAGTAACCAAGTTTCACTTAACCCATATAGTTGCATATCAATTGTAAATAGATACAATTAGGCAAATAAGCATGGATTATGCATAGTACTCGGCCACGGTTCATAAAACTAACAACCATATGATCGAGTTTCCCACAGAACACCTTATCATGTTATTTAGCACAAACATAACACAGGGTTGTAAAAATAACAACCATGCGCCCTTAACACATGTTGGACCTTAAAACTAACAACCATGTGGTTGGACTTATATGCATGATCATATGCCAACCTTATATCCTCCTGTTACCTTCGACATGAAACTGGTGGCTATCACATGGCTACATCCTTCACAGACTAACCCAGCCTTCTACTTATGGAGGGTTAACTCACTCAGTTATGTAATCCAATTTCCCCTAATACTAATAACCATAGGGTATCATACCCCTAATCTAGCTTCCTCATGGACTGTTAGAGACTAGTTAGGTTCAAGTCTCTTATAAAACAAGTAGGACAGTCTCGAATTAACTATGGGATAAGGGCTACCTCCTAATTCTAACGGTCAGTGCCAAGGCTAGTTCTCGATTCCAATGGTCACTACCAATACCACGTGGATTTCAACAATCTACTCCTCTCCCTTAGCGAACTCCTGTCAATAATCATGCTATGCACATTTCTCACAGAATATGCATTATAACAATCAATTCAAAATACATGAACTCACATAACTTAACACTCCACAATTTAACACATAATATATCATAATTCTGCACCCATAGTAATAAATCATAATCAATTTCATAAAACACTAAGGGTCGTATAATCAATGTTTTCTTTTTAAAAACCATTTCACAAATCAAATACTTTAGCAATATGCATAATTAATTTAATTAATAATTCACATTTCACAAACACAATTAATATTCAACTATAAAGATTAAGTTTTCCCCGGTTAACTCAAACCTTTGAGAGGTCAAAGGTTTACCACTCACTATACCAATTTCCTAAAGCTTCAACAAGTTCAAATGGTGCCAAAAATGAACCTTACTACATCCATACCATAAGAATATCATCATTGTCTAACTCTTGAAGCTTTATCAACATATAACTCCACACACTCTATTTTTATCAACTCATAATCACTACCCATTCATACCCAATAGGCTCATTAAATTGTATTAATGCACATTATCATTAACAACGCCTCAAACCATCATTAATGCACATAAACCTTTCCCAACTACCATATTTATAATAATTTTTGGATAATAATTGCTTTCATAGACCAACCACTTCCAAAATCATCAATATGGTGTTCCAATTCATTAAACAATTCCCATTATATTTATTTTAACTAATAAAATTGGACCCATACTCTTATATGCTGAAAATCCATCTCCCAACTCAAACTCTACCATAAATCATCATAAATGAGGGAAAGAAAGGAAGAAGAAGGCACCATAAAATTACTTTGGGTGTTTGAGAGCTTCAAAATGCCAACAATGTATGCTAACGCTGTGCCCTAGTAAAACCTAAGTTGAGCTCTTTAGTTTCTCCTTCCTCTTTTCTATTTTTCTCGCACTGATATAAATTTGATATATCAGATTTTTGGCTGTGCATTATGACTCACACTACCCTTCACCACAACATATGGCACAGAGGAGCTCATTTTTTAAATTTATCTCTGTGCACCATAGCAAACCAACCACACGCTGCGGCACATGGCATAAAGAACAATTCTTCACTTTTTCTTCTTCTTTCCTTGCCTAGGTGGCTCACCATCAATCCGGACCCATTTCTAGGGCTAAAATCACAATAATTATTCCAAATTAAGCCCCTCTAGCCATACACCTTATTAACTCACTAATTACCCTCATTAGGTTAATAAACTAGGGTTAAATTTTCCTAGATGTTACATGGAGTCTATCATCAGATGTCCCTTGCTTATCACCCACAAACCAATGATCTCTGTGAGCTGACTAATAGAGAGATCAAGTAGATACTTGAGAAGACAGTAGGTCCTACTAGAAAAGATTGGTTAAACAAGCTTGATGATGCTTCATGGGCTTACCGCACAATCTTTCAAACTCCGAATGGGATGTCACCATACCATTTTATTTTTAAGAAGGTACGTCACTTGCCCATTGGATTAGAGCATAAATCTTGGTGGGCAATTAAACAATTGAATATGGACCCTAAGCAAGTTAGTGCATCAAGGATAATGCAATTGAATGAGTTAGAAGAGTTTAGACTCCATGCTTTTATAAGTTTTAGACTTTATAAGGAGAGGACTAAGAGATGGCATGATTAACGTATCATGCATTAAACTTTTAAACCATGACAACTAGTACTTCTTTTCAACTCAAGATTAAGGTTATTCCTTGAAAAGCTGAAATCTCAATAGTCTGGTCCTTTCAAAGTTCTTTCTATAGTACCACATAGAGCAATTGAGGTTCTTGATGAAAGAACTAGTAGATTGTAATATCCTGAATTTTTAATCTTGTATTAATGACTGATTAGGACTGAATTAGTGATTTAATGTGAGATTAGGATTCTAAGTAGTGAAGTGTTCTATTGACTCATTAGGATGTTATGTGAGCAGATATGAGTAGAAGAGTGGAATCTTAAAGTAGAACGTGTGAGCATAGTAAGGATTTTCCTTACTGTGGCATGCATTGTGGTAGGGGATAGGTACGCTACGATGCATGGCGTAAAAATTAGATTAATATGGATGTGCCAGCTCGTGAAAATAGAGGGGAGAGCATGACAAAAGAAGTCTAGTATAGAGAAGAGTAGAGCATCTATTAGGGCAAGCATAATCAAGAGTAAGGACAGTATTTTCAACCTGTTACTTATTAGGTAAGTCACATACTACCTTAACTTTCAAATCGACCCTATTTTCTTATAGTTCTAACTAATAAGAAATTGATTTTTGGAGTTTTAAGGAGTTAATTTCTTATCCTATAGTAATAGAAAGGTTTTTTGGAACTAAACTAGTATATTATGATTAGTTTAAGTCGAAATGATAAAGCTTTAAAGCTGCAGGTAAGATTTGCCCTAATCTAGAAAGAGTACCAGGTGAAATTGGCCAAAAAATGTTAAAGCTTGAAATGAAGGGTAATCAGTGGTAATATACATAATCAAGTATGAAATTTGGATTTGATAGCATTTAGGTGCTTAATTGTGATAATTGGCACTTTTGTCAATAGAGAAATTAACTTTGGGTTGCCAATTTTGTATAGATTCTAGTGTGTGATGAGTAGATAAGCAGAAAGAGATTTGAGTAAAAAAGTGGCATGGGTAAACCTTTCTATTGGATAGAAGGGTTGAGGCAACCATATAGATTGTTGTATTTATTAACTATTATACTTGTGTAGAAGTAAATATAAATGAGAAAGTTATTGTTTCATGAGTTTTATGCATGATTTGACAGTGTAAATGATTTTAGCATGAAAATCAATTTGTGAAAGGTTATTGATTTTGATTGATACATATATACTATATATAAAAGTGTGTGTTGTGGAAATATGAAGAAAAGTAGTGATAATTGTAAAAGAGCATGATCATAGAGGGTGGTAGTTTACCTAGGATATGTGAGGATGTGTGTGTGTGGAGATAGGTGAGTGAAAAATTTATATGGTCAGGCTAGCACTATGGGACATCCGGTGTAGCATTATACGAACTGTTATCATGGGTAATCTGGTATAGCATATTATAGAACTGTTATCATAGGATATTTGGGTAGTCTGCTAACTCTGTAGTGTCCGTTAAGGTGTGATTAGGAGTCAACAACACCTCTATCACAAGTATGTGAAGAGGGAAACTATAGTCTATAGGTGGGTTAGATTACCTTTGGTCAGATATTTCTACCACTGAAAGTATGCTTGGGTTGATAAGTGGTTGATCCAGGGGAGCTTATGGTTTCATGTCGAGAAGTATTGGAGGTTTGGTGGCTAAATGATCATGCTAGTATGCATTTGTATGGAAATACTCTTGAAAAGATGACATTTCTTCATACTTTGATATATATGTGATATTACTTCATTTTCATTACTTTAACATGGTTATTTATGGTAATAGACATTAAATGAGCTACATTAGTTACTGAGATTTTTATCTCACTCGTGGTTATTTACATTTTTCAGGCTCTAGTGCTAGTGGTTTGAAGGGAAAAGACATTGGTTGAGTAGAGATCTCTCACTAAACCTTTGTAAGGTTATAGGTGTAATGAAGTTGTTGTTAGTAGTTTTGAATATGTATAAGTTGCTATAAGATTTATACATGTGCATAAAGATGTGATTGTAGTATGTTTGATGATTTTGAGCTCCCTAGTCCTTGTATATGTGTGAATGATGAAATTATTGGATAGGTTAGTGGAAGAATCTATGTGTGTGTGAATATGTGATGCTTGAAGTGGATGGACAATGAATTGGCCTTGTATGGGATTAAAGAAATGAAATTGTGATTTTAGCCCAAAGTGTGAAATGGGTTGTTTATAGGCCAAATAAGTGTATATATGATATATTATATATGTGTGGGTCAATCATGTGTGTATCATTTATTTGGACATGGTAAAGGCTAAAAGTGGCTAATGACATTTAGTTTTGAATTGAGACACTTAAGTGGCAAGATTTTGACAGAAAATGGTCAAAATGCACTTAGAGGTTTAATTTTTGATAAAAATATTAGATTGGGATGAAACCAGTGTCATTAGTTAGATTTCAAAACAAGCTTTGTGTGGGCACTTAAACCATCCCAATTGGACATCGTACGTAGAAATGGCACGCATTTGAATTTCATATCAAAAATTGCCATTTGACAGCAAATTCAGGTGTGTGTGTCATGGCACATGTACCGGCATACTGCGGTGCATGGCACAGAGCGAGTAGTAGTGGCCTCTATGCCATATGTCATGGTGCATGTGGCACGAGCCGCGGCACACTGTGCCAAATTTCACTTTGTTTTTAAGATTTGCATATGTTTTTCTTAGCCCATAATGCATGTGTATATATATATATATATGCTTCCACTATGTGTGGTATTTTATAACCCAAGTGATTTATAAAATGATTTCTGGAAATCTTTTCTTGGGATCCTAAGGCTTTCAATATTTTCAAACTAAATAATTTCAAAGTGATTAGTTTGATTGTAGTAGAGCGTATGGTAATGTCAATGAGGACATTGCATAGATCTTTCAAAGTTAATGGACAAAGACTTAAACATTATTAGGGAGGTGATATAGAGTAATTGAAGTTTGTCATTCACTATGTTGATCCACCTTGATAATCTGAGAAAGTCTAGCTGAGGACTATAAACCAAGTACTTTTTAAAAGGCAACCCAAGTTTATTTTGTCTTTACTTGTGTTTTTGGTTTGTTTGTTTTCTTTATCTTTGGCTTGTGCTTCTTTATTTTGGTGTGTGTTTAAGATTGCAGAGTTCTTGAAGAATTTGAAAGCTCAAAGTTGAGTCTTAGAATCAAAGAACAAGCCAATAATATTTTAGGGGAGTATTCTATCCTCGTGCTTAATTGATGATATTTATATGTGATTATACGGGATCAAGATCTTGTGTTGTTGAATTTTTAGATTGAGGGTTGTTAATTAAATGTTAGGAGGTGTGGAAACGGGTTTGGTATGATGGTTGTGTTGATTAAGAGGTGTTTTTACTTTTTTTCTTGCTTCATTTGCATATTTTTCTTAGATTTTGAGTATTTTTATTCTTTGTATTGTTCACCTCAGTGAAAGAGAATTTTGTCCCAGCAAAGGTTCTCTTTGTGTTCTTGTCAAAAATTCTAGAGAGCATCTTCACTGCAGTAAAATCTCATTTCGCTTTAGCGATAGATGTCCCCATATTCTTGTCAAAAATTTTAGGGAGTACCTTCACTGCAGCAAAATCTCATTTTGCTCTAGCAGTAGATGGCTCTATAACCTTCATCCCAAATTTTAGAGTGCACAGCGAAACATTGTTTTGCTAGAGTGAAAGACTATTTGTAAAATGCTCAACTAACTTATAGAGAGCTTCTTCGCCGAAGTGAAACTTTGCTTCGCTAGAGCTAAATCTTTAGTTGTGTTAAAAAAATCTTCATTTTTTTTAGTTTAATAAGAATAAAGTTGTAAATATTTATGGAAAGAAATTAATTATTAAAAAATATTTTACTAAAATATTATTCTATTTTAATTACTATAAAATATTTTATTTTGAATAAAAATATTTTATAAAATATATATATATATATATATATTATTTTAGTTTATTATATTTTATTTTACTAAAAACAAATTTAAAAATATTTATATATTTTTACTAATTATTTTATTTTAATTGCACTTAAAAAATTTCTACATTCCTGTAAAACAAACACAAAAGTGCAGCTTCTATTTGTTTTGTTTTTTAATATATAAATTTAAATGAATAATTTTTTTACAGTTTTACCACTATGTGCTTTTGCCCTCATTGTTTCTCTTACACCTTTATTCATCCTTTTCGTTAGCCGCAAAACTCAATCCTTCTTGTCCAATTGTTCTCAGCTGCCGCCTCCTCCTCGTCCACTATGCACGGTGCCAGCTATTCGTACCTCTATTATACCTCCATTCGTAGCACCCACTTCTCGTCCACCTTTAACCATGTACAACTTCTCATTTCTTTGCTTCATCATGTATGACTTCTTTCACCCATTGTCATTTTCACCTCTATCATTTCATCAACCTCAACCCTGTTCATCATCTCCCCTTTCTTGATTGATTCACAGTCCCTCCTCATCTTGTTCCGTCATCTCAGCCGTGTCTCCACTCTCTTCCAACCTCACCTTACTTTGTTTAGCACTGTCAGAAACTTTCTTCACTATTTTTAGCTCCTCCTTGTTGTAGTTCTCACTCCAGTCAGCCATTTTCAACCTTAATCAATTACTATCTCAATCGTGCCTCGATAACCTTTCTTCTTTTTTCCTTCCATTAAGCTTTGCATATTTTCTTACCTTGTTAATCATTGTGTTCATTTCTCTTCCATATCAGTACACTCACCACTATCTCGGCTTATTGCTATTTTGGCTTCTATTTTATTTTATTCCACTCCCCTAGCCATTCATAGTCATCACATGCTCTTATTTCATTTGTGTCAATCATCATTTAACATTTCATTCTTAAACACGTGCTTGTTAAATCCCCCTTCTTTCCCACTATTTTTGGTCAAGCTCCAAGTATGTCTTTCCTACACATTGTGTCTAGTATGGGATATATATGCTTCAAATAGCTTGTGAGAGTTAAATTGGGTATTAATGGTTGGAATTAATGTTGTTGACTTTATGCTATGGGCTTAGAATGATCTAATTGTAGTTAAAAATTTATAGTTTAAAATTTTGGATGCTCTACTATTCATTGTTGGCTTATGTGCTTCAAATGTATATTTGTGAGAGTTGAATGCACTTCATCTGTAATTATTACTGCTTGGTGGAATTTTGCATTTGAGTAATTATCTGTTGAAATACACTTGTTCCCTATTATTGATATAAATTGAATTATTAGACTGGGTTGTTTATTTTTCATGGTTAGATGCTTTGGATACTGTGTATATTGCTTTGGATTTTTGGATAATGATTAGGTGCTTTGTTTGTACTACTAAGGGAACAATGGTTTTGTTCAATATTCTTTGACTTTACCATTTTTTAGCATTGAGTCCTGCAACTTGATTTTTGTTTGCTTATGATTGAAAGTTGGTTGTTCTTACTTTATCATCTACTGATGGATGACATGTTCTCAAGGTTTGAGTAGGGCCCTTATTTTGACTTGCCTACTTTCATATGTTGTCATGACTCTTATTTCTACTTGGTTGCCTTCATTTAATTTATAGCATGTGATTGCTGTTGTGGTAGCTAAGTACTATAACTTATGGTGGCCTCTCTTTTATTTATGTTTTAGGAATAGGTTACAAGAGTATAACAAAATGCAAGATTGCCCCTTCTTCTTCTATTTAAAAAGCTGCTAAGAAGTCAAAGCAACCATTCAACAATGAGAAATTCATGAATCACGCATGCCAAGATAAATTTCACTAGTATAAAATATGAAATTTATAGGGTACTTTTTATATCGGTTGGAAGGCAAATGGTGTAAAAAATAAAGGCGGTGGCATTTTTGTAATTATGTTGAAGTATTTGGCACTTTTTACACCGGGTGGACCACAAACCAACTTTTTACACTAGGCGAGTCCACCCGGTGTAAAAACACCACTTTTTACATCGGGCAAGTACACACGGTGTAAAAAATCTAGACTATTTACACCGGGTGAAATCACTGGGTGTAAAAGGTTTATTTTTTAAACTGGACTTTTTATATTGATTGAGTCCACCTGATGTAAAAAGTTGGTTTTTTACATGGGTGGACCTCCACCTGGTGTAGAAAATTTTTTAAATTACCTTCTATTCTTTTACATAGTCTCCTTCCTCCTTCCTACTCTTCATTTGCTCTACTTTAATATCTCTCATTTCCATCCCCCTCCTCCCTCTAGCCGCTCACTGACCTCCCCCTCTTCCCTCTTACTGCTCGTCCCCGCCCTACCCCTTCTCCTTCTCGCCTCTCACTACCCCCTCCCCCTTCCCTCTCTCTTTTGCTCACCCCCTCCCCATCGTCTCCCTTTTCCTTTCCGGCCCCCTCGCCCCCTTCCCTCTCCCTTGCCCGCCCCCCTTTCCCTCCCCCTCCTACTCACTGTCCCCCTCTCCCTTCCCTTAGGCCCAATCCCCCTCCCCCTCCTTCTCCCTCTTGCACGCCCCTTCCCTCCTCAGTGCCTCTGCCCTGCCACCACTCCTTCTCCCTTCCTCACTCTCTTAGTGTTAAGCCATTGCTGCAGCTACCACCACCCAGGTATGTCTTGAATATGAATTTTAGATTTTATAATACTTAAATTTAGTTTTTAATGATATTGATTGTTGCTGGGAGTGCTGTTAGTGGCTTTATAAGACCTCAGGTTGTTGCATTTGATCATTTATTTAGTTTAAAATTGTTAATTTTCTTATGTAAAATTTGTTAAAACTTTTGGGAAGTCCAATTTTTAGGGGAGACTCTGTTGAAATTTTTTTTAATTCGTTCTTTCCTCTAAATTGCTTAAATTTAGTTTTTAATGATATTGATTATTGCTGGGAGTGCTGTTAGTGGCTTCATAAGGCCTCAGGTTGTTGCATGTGATCATTTATTTGGTTTAAAATTGTCAATTTTCTTTTGTTAATTTTTTTTAAAAGTCTTGGGAGATTCAATTTTCAGGTAAGACTCTGCCGAAATTTTTTACAAATCTTAAGTTAATTAGGAATTTAGTTTCTTGAAATAGTTTGAATGTAATAACATTAGTTATATTCTTTAGGAGGTGACACATGGATCGTAGTTGGATGAATGCTAGATGAACGAGTGACGAGTATGATAATAGGGTGAAAGAAGTTTTGGAATTTGCTAAGAAAAATATTGTTGACAATAGTGAGAGGTCCTATTGTCCTTATGTTAATTGTTTGAATGAGAGGAGACTAGATGTTGTCGAAATAAGAGAGCACTTAGTTTGTGATGGGATTTACAAAAATTATACGATATGAATTTGGTATGGTGAATGATTGGAAAATTATAGTAACATATCTTAATATGTGAAAGTTGATAATCTTGATGATGAAGTAGAAATGAATGAAGAACGATTAGAGGAAATGATCCGTGATGTTGGAGAAGAGGCTTTTAAATGAGCACATGTGTATGATAGCTTGTGCACTGATGTAGAGAAGCCTCTATACCCAAGGTGCACTAATTTTAGTTTGTTATCTGGGGTGTTAAAACTGGTTACCTTAAAGGCAAGAGCTGGGTGGAGTGACCGAAGTTTCACATGGCTACTAGAGTTACTTCAAATAATGTTTTTAAAAGGCAATGCACTACTAAATCATTATTATGATGCCAAGAAGATCTTGTGTCCAATGGGTATGAAGTATAAAAAAATACACGCATGTCCTAATGATTGTGTGTTGTACAAAAAAGAGCTTGAAGGAGAGGAGAAGTGTCCGAAATGTGAGGCACCACGGTACAAAGAGAAAGGGGCTCCTACAAAGGTCTTATGGTATCTTCAATTATATCAAGGTTTAAGTATTTGTTTGCAAATACTAATGATGCAAAGAACTTGATGTGGCATGCAAATGAGAGGATATCTGATGGAAAACTTTGACATTCAGCTGATTCTCCTCAATGAAAGAAAATTGATCAATTGTTTCCTGAATTTGGCAATGAGCCAAGGAACTTGAGGCTCAAACTTTCTACTGATGTAATGAATCCTTATGGTAGTCTTACCAGTACACATAGTTAATGGCCTATTCTTTTGGTGATTTACAATCTATCACCTAGGTTTGCATGAAACAGAAGTACATGACGCTATCCATGTTGATTTTGGGACTAAAACAACCTGGAAATGATATTGATATTTACCTAAGACCTTTGATTGAAGATATGAAAGTGTTATAGGAGGTAGGTGTGGAAGTGTTTGATACAAATCAAAAGGAGAATTTTATTGTGGGAGGTAGGTGTGGAAGTGTTTGATGCAAATCAGAAGGAGAATTTTAAGTTACATGCTATGATCTTTTGTACAATAAATGATTTTTCTGCATATGGAAATTTGTCTGTTTATAGCGTGAAAGTTCATAAAGCTTGTCCAATTTGTGAAGAAAGCACAAACTACCATCAACTTCAGTATGGAAGAAAGATAGTCTACCTTGGCCATCAGAGGTTTCTTAGACGAGATCACCTGTATTGTAGATTGAAGAAAGCTTTTCATGGTCACCAAGAACACAATGATGCTCCGGATGCTTTGACTGGGGATCAAGTGTATAAATGTGTGAAAAATATTAATATTGTCTTCGGTAAGACTAAAAAGAATATTGGTGCAAAAAGCATATGGAAAAAAAGGTCTATCTTTTTTGACCTTCCATATTGGTGCAATCTTGAAGTAAGGCATTGTATTGATGTTATGCACATAGAGAAAAATGTGTGTGATAGTATTATTAGAATGCTTCTGAACATACCGGGTAAGAAAGGGTGGTGTGAATGCAAGATTAGATTTGAAAGAAATGGGAATACAGGAAGACTTAGACCCAAGACCAAAATGTAAACGAACTTATTGTCCCCCAGCCTCTCATACATTGTGCAAATCTGAGAAAACAAGTTTTTGTGAGTGTTTACATGGAATCAAAGTTCCTTTAGGGTATTCTTCAAATATTATGAAGCTTGTATCTATGAAAGAGTTGAAATTGGTAGGCTTAAAATCTCATGATTTCCATGTCTTGATGCAACAGCTATTACCTTTGGCTATTCGAGGGATATTGAAAGAAGATTTAAGACTTACAATAACTAGACTTTGTTTCTTTTTCAATGTTATATGCAGTAAAGTTATTGATCCCTGTAAATTGGAAGAGTTAGAACAAGAAGCTTGTACTATCTTGTGCCAACTTGAGATGCTCTTTCTTCCTACATTTTTTGACATTATGGTTCACTTAATAGTGCATCTAGTAAGGGAGGTAAAATTGTGTGGTCCTATTTATTTGCGATGGATGTACCTAGTTGAGAGATACATGAAAATACTGAAAGGGTATGTCAAGAATCCATATCGACCCGAAGCATCAATAGTTGAGAAATATATTGCTAAAGAAGCTATAGAGTTTTGTTTTGATTACATGTCAAGTACAGAATCAATTGGACTTCCTAAATCTCATCATGAGAAAAGGCAATATGGTCAAGGCACACATGGAGTATCAGTGAAGAGCATGAATCATGATGAATTACAAGAAGTACATTTATATATCTTGAATAATATTGATAAAGTTAAAGATTACATATCTTCTCATAAAGAACTTCTAAAGAAAAAAAATTATCGAATAAGAATGATAGGACAAAAGTTGTTGAAAGAGCACAATAGGACATTTGTAGATTGGTTTAAGCAGAAAATTTTGAATGAAAGTGGTGTTTCTAATAAAGTTAAATGGTTGGCTAGAGGTCTTAACTTTGATGTTATATGTTGGAGTGCCTATGATATTAATGGATATTCCTTTTATACAAAGTCCTTGGATGAGAAGAGTACGGTGCAAAATAGTGGAGTTATGATAATGGCTGAAGCCGTACACTTCTCTAGTTCAAAAGATAAGAAACCTAAACTAGTATCTGGGACTTACTTTGGGGTTATTGAAGAGATTTGGGAGGTTGATTATACAAAATTTAGAGTTCTTGTTTTCAAATACAAGTGGATTGACATCAACAGTATTCGTGATGATAAGTTTGGATTTATAACGGTTGATCTTAAAAAACTAACTTTTAGAGATGAGCCATTTATTATGGCAGACCAAGCTAAACAAGTTTTTTATGTCACAAATCTAGCAAATAAAAATTGGTCAATAGTATTTAAAGGAAAAAGGTTGATTGATAGCGATGATGATCTTGAATCAAATTTTAATATTTCTAAAACTCCTAACTTCTCAAGTGGGCTACCAATTTTGGACATGGTAGATGAAGTAGATGATGAACATGCTATAAGAAGTGATCACCATAAAGAGATATAGGAGAATATCCCTATATAAGTTTAGTTTTGAAATTAAAGTATGTTAATTTAGTTCAATTAAATTTATGTTGTTGGATTGTTTTTCTTAATTATCTTATCTTTGATTTTTTTTAATTAATTTCATTTATTTGAATTAATAAGAATATGGAGAATCAAGGTGATGACACTCAGAGCCAGCCCACTATAAGCTAATCAATTGGTGATGTTACTCCTAGTGAGGAGCTGAGTCAGAGTCAGTCTATAAGGAGGGGGAGACGTGGCACACGATTGAGAGATCTAACTTTAAGTAGGAGTGCTGGGCATAGGTTACCAATTCAATTTGACTAGAGATAGAATCCGATAGGGCCACATAAAGCCAAGTTTATTAGTTTTCTTAGCCTCTTATCGCATACCAAGCCTCCTATTGTGTTTGAGGATTGGTCTGATGTGCCAGAACGTGTGAAGGAACAGATTTGGGAAAATATTCAGGTAAATAATTTAAAATTAAAATTTTTGTATGGTTATATATTATTGGGCAATTACTGATTCTTATCTTATGTCTTCATTGTAGCTCACATATGATATTCCATCTAATCAAGATTATTGACACAAGTTGATTTCTTACTGTGAAACATATTGGAGAAATTTTAAGATTGATCTTGTTAGAAGATATATCTTTGTTGAGGTACCAAAGGGTCAAGCTCATCCCAATCCTCTTGATACATACCAGTTCCTTGATGAAAATACTTGAGAAGAATTTGTCAAGATTTAGACTTCTGAAAAAGCTTTAGTCTATCAATTTTTAGTTTATTTAAGTTTTATTTAGATTTACTTTAATTATAAAGTCTAAAATTTAATTTATTAACAGGAAAAATGAGCTAAAGGGCGAGAAATTGCTTGGCAGAATCAATGCCCCCACACCCTGTCTCGTGGAGTTATACTAGAGCTGATAATATATTAATGGTAGAGAAACAGAAGAAGAAGCTAAGTCTAATCCTTTCATACTCCTTTCTTCACCATTACTTGTCTCTCGAAAATAGAAATGGAGATATGGACATCAGTATAAGAAAGGAGGTTATACAAGTGAGACAGCACAAGAGATTGCCAAGAGGATTGTAAGTAAAATTATTATTCCTTGTCCCTTTAAATTTCTATACAATTGTATATATTATTAATTAATATTATTATTTTTATATTACAAGATGCTCTTAAAGAGCAACAAGCCCAAGGAAGCTTCATTCAATAGGGCAGAAATGATATCTTAATAGTTGCTACAAGCAAACCAAAGCATCCAGGTCGTGTGAGGGGCGTTGGATATGGTGTGGGCATTAAGGACTACTTTGGAGCACCTACACATCTTAATTTAGGAGGTGTAGTGACTAGAGAAGAGCTTGATACATTGATATCCACTGTGAGGCAGCCGACTAAGGATGAGTCTGAAGCTTCATTTGTAGCTCGGCTTCTACAAATGAAAGAGCAAATGTAGGAAGAGATGATGAGCATGATAAACTCACGATAGGAGACAACTGCTGAACCAGTTCATACGTCTCCTGCATTTCATACTACAAAAGGGACTAATGTTCTTGAGCGTGTGTCAGAGGGTCCTTCTAGTGACAATATTGGTGAACCATGTGAGATATTTCTGGAAGATCCTAATAAATGCTTGGTTGCTCTTAGTAGCATTTACAGCTTGGGGTCAACCATCCACCACAAGAAAATTCAAGATGATCAAGTGAGAGTGGTGGTTGAAAATCTAAAAGTGCTAGATGCTTTGGTTCTATTCCCTACTGATGAGTTGAAGACTGTGGTTGAAGCTGTTTGCAATTTTATCCTATGGCCCAAGAGACTTGTGAATCTGGTTCAAGGTGTGGTATGAAGTTTCATGAATTTTTATTATGTAGCAACTTCCTAATATATGTTTTTTATTAACTATTTCTTGCCTTTTTATTATGTAGAAGCTTTCCTCATCGAATCTCCTGAAACTTCCACAACCCTCGTTGACTCCGCATCAGCGAATGATCTTAATGGCATATGATTCATCATTCAAATTCAAGAGTTTAGAAATGGATCTAGAGGTTGTGGGGAAGAAATACATGATAGTGACAATTAAACGGGAAGATTTGGTTCGACTTCTGTCGAATAATCAGCTTACCACACCACACATTAAACTATTTATGATGTAAGTATGTTTTTCTTTAATATAATTGTATTGTTGTAAGTAAACTTAATCATCAAGTTTAGTAAACTAATATAATTGCATTATTGTAGATTTCATCATTTATGCATTATATCGGGTAAAAGTGATAAGTTTGGATTCCTTTGCCCTCATCACATGATAAAGAAAGGTAATACTCTAGAGTTAAGGGCCGCATACCTCCAAACGAAAATATGTGAAGTCAAAAAGGACATTTTTATGGCTCCATATGTGCACTCGTAAGGATCAATTTATAATTAATAGTTTTTTTCAATATGGATTTATTTTAAGTTATATCATATTTAACAGGTACTATTGGCAGTTATTTGTTCTTTCAATGAAGAGCAACACTGTCATCTTTTTATGCTTCCTCCATTACAAAGTTAGGAAAGAAATGAAGAAGACGATAGACTTATAAGAATACTTTTACTAAACTATTTAATTTAATTTTTTTGAATATATTTACTAACTTGGTGATTTTGATCATAGGGCAATGAGAACATATCAAAATGTAGTCTTATAAAAGCATGGACATAAGCTCAAGGATCCCATATGGATTGAGTCAAAGGTGATGCTATACTTTATTAATATGTTAAATTATTAATATTTCTTACTAATTTTTTATGATTTGTTCTTATACAGAGTCATAGACAACCGGTGAGGACAAACTTGTACGATCTATATGTCATGAGACACATGCTTAATATCATCATATTAGGCATGACCAAATTTACAAAAGAGTTAAATATATTTTTAAAACTTTTATTTTATTATGTTATTTGAGATTGATTAATACGCCTATTTTATGAATCAAATTTTAGATGTTTGACAATTTGGATGCATTTTCTAAAGCTGAAATTGAAGACATCCGCATACGTTAGGCAACCTATTTTGTGGAGAACTTGTGAGGTTTTTTGTTACTTTTAGACATGTTTTAATTTTGATAGTTGACACAATTTAGACAATTGTTAGTTTTTTTAATAGTTAAATAGTTTTGTATAGTTGATAAATACTTGATAAACAATTGTAAATGAATATAGCCATCTGATTTGGCAATTTTTATGCATAGAAATAGAAATTTTGACAATTTAGATAATTGTTAGTTTTTTTAATAGTTAAATAGTTTTGTATAGTTGATAAATACTTGATATACAATTGTAAATGAATTGAGTTGTCTAATTTGGCAATTTTTATGCACAAGAATGGGTAAAATCAATAAAATAAATATAGTATAAAAAAAGTAAATACTTTTTACACCGGTTATTACCATAACCGCTGTAGAATATAATATTTTTTACATCAGTTATGGTAATAACTGGTGTAAAATGTGGACTTTTAACACTGGTTGGACTTCCAACCAATGTTAAAAGTCAAAGTAAATTTTTTTTATTTTCTTGTATATAATTTTCAACATCGGCTTTATAACTAATGTAAAATTTTTTGTTTTTACATCGGGTTTATAACTGATGTAGAAAGATGGACTTTCTACACCCCTTGGAACAACATCGCCTCTTTAACCGCTGTAAAAAGTCATTTTTAGCCACTGTAAAAAGTCATCTTTGTACTAGTGTTTCTTTCTCTTATGGGCTCCAAGAATTTTATTTTTGATTGTTATTGCATAATTTTATGCTCTAAAACTGCCTTTTAAACTATGGTGAAAGGGGATGGATGGTGTATTTGACAAATGAAAAATTCCAATATTATATCCCTTCTCTAATTAGGAAATTTTATGCTAATGCATTTTATTGTCGTAATGACGCTTATTGGGTACGCAATAAAGAAGTCATCATTAATGCTGAGGTTATTCAGAACTATTATGGCTTCCCTTCCATTACTAACTGTCATTATCACCAATACAAGACAAACACTTTTCTAGATTAGGATACAGTGGCTAAACGTTTATGTTTTAAATTTGTT
This sequence comes from Prosopis cineraria, assembly GCF_029017545.1. Taxonomy (NCBI): domain Eukaryota; kingdom Viridiplantae; phylum Streptophyta; class Magnoliopsida; order Fabales; family Fabaceae; genus Prosopis; species Prosopis cineraria. The sequence goes on from NW_026555343.1 coordinate 8,342,177, forward strand.
GGATTTTGTTAGAGAGCACTAGTGAGGGGTACACTCACAAGGCAAAGCATATTCTAGTTTTATTTTGTGGCTCACAATGTCATGCCTACATTAAATGCATCAGAAATGAACAAGGATTGTTCATTCCTTATCTATTTGCACAATGGAGAGAAAGTCAGTTGATCTAGCTACTATTATCTATGACTCTATGAAGCTATGTATCAATGTTAAGATTAAAAGAGCACTTGCCTTCCCTCATTTAATTATTGAGTTACTTCTTGCTACTAAGGTTCCCATTACTGATGATGAAGACCAACAGCAACTTCGTCAGCCTATCAAGTACCATAAATGCATGCCAAGTCATCTTAAGTAAAGGAGTCTTTAGTAGAACAAGGGGAAGAAGTCAATCAGCCCACACCTGTTCGTTCTCTTCCTTTTAATGTATAGGCTAAGCAACAATTGGAGTCATTAGCATATGCCGTCAAGAGGTTGAAAGAGCATCTATGCCTTATCATGCAGCATTTACACATACCAGGTGGTTCATCTGTGGCACATTCTCCTATTCCATCCATTGATCCCTCTCAGGCTAAACCCACCACGAAATTGAGGTTCCACTCTACTTGATTTGTGTCTTTTTGATTAGTACCTTTATTTCTTTTGCTTTTAGTTCTTTTTAGTTATTTTGCTATCCTCGTGATTGTTTCATATACTATTTTGGTTTGTAACTGATATTTGATAACTCTTTACTCGATGGTTTGTAACTAACTTCTTTATTTCCAACTTATCTACTTATCTATTTGATGTGATTAGCAAGTACCAATTATCTTAAGGATATGTCATTCTCATCCCTCTTTCAAAGTCTTTTTGTCTATCAACTTGCCATATCTGTTGGTCAGGGGAGTTTCAGTGTCCCTCTCCCTCTTTGTTTGTTTTTTGTCTTTAAACATTAGGGATAATGTTTAATTCAAGTATGGGGGAGGGCGTACTTGCTTTTATATTTTTTATTTTGCTTGTCCTTGAGTTTGTTTTGTTTTAGGAGTTGGTTGTATATATTTGCATATAGTTTGAAAAAATGATTAATTTTTTTTAAAATTTTGAAAATCTCATAAACATTTTTGGTTTTAGTTAGTTGTTTTGATGTCTTTTTGGTGAACATGGCTAAGGTTGGATTGGTTTGAACTTTGAGAGAATTAAATTTGATTAGAAGTCAATTATATCTTCCTAGAATTTTAGTAAATAGGCAATGAATTAAGTTAGGATAATTGACTATAGTTTATCCAAAAAGCTTGTGAGAATTTTGAGCCTAAATGTTCATTTTCTTTAAGAGAGAGTACACTTATTGTGATTTTATCTCTAGAACTTGTTTTGAATATTTATTGAGACTTGTAATAACCATTTGCATACACAAAAATGATTTAGGCATTCATTTTCTTAGCTAGTATGGCCAAATATCCATCCCTTTTTCACATAGATTCTTTTTGTCAACCATTTGAGCCTTAGCCTTATTATTAAAAAAAAATCATCATAAGCCTTTGTTAAGATTTTCCCACTTTTCATCCATTTTTATTCCCATTTACTACTTTGGTTAGTGTTAAGTGTTACATCCATGAAAGAAAATGAAGGACTTAGAATTTAGTTGGGGTTTCATAAGTAGTTCAAAAGAAAAAAAAAAAAAAGAGGAAACAAACAAAGAGAAGATGAAGAAAGAAGAAAGAAGAGAAAAGAATATTGAAAGTTAAAAACAGAAAATGATGAATAATAAAAAAAATCAAGTAAAAAAAATTTATTGATCTTCATTGATACCTCTTGTAAATAGTTGTAGTTTATCCTTCAATTTTCTTGATCCTCATTTAATATGCTTAGTACTAATTAGAGTATGTAATTTTGACTCATTGAATAATTTCATTTCATTATTCTACCCAAAACGTTACAACCTTTAAAAAGTCTTTTTAATTTGTGTATGCAATGGCATAATTTAGTGGAGATTAAGACGAAAAATGATCTTATGGTAGATGGATTATAATAGGTGGAATATAGTGAAACACAATCCTTAAACACCTTGAGCATAGAGTGTAAACACTTGATTGGTAAGGGATAATTTATTAGACTTTATCTTTGCTTAATTAAGTCTCTTGCTAGTATTATTTTTGGAATGGAGGAAAGATTTCTAATTAAATTGAGTTCTTGAAAGTTTGAATTGCATTTGACCTTGAAATAGTCACATTTTCTTTTGCCATTTTTGTATAGTTATTTTCTTTTGCTTGAGAACAAGCAAACATTCAAGTATGGGGGTTTCATAACTTCTAATATTTTATTAAATTTATTGATTTTTTTAATGTAATTGGAAGTCATTTATTTGAATTTTGTTAGCAAAAATATGATTAAGTGGATGAATGTGTGTGAAAATGAGCTTGAAAATGTGTTAGAAGTTAGTAAACCATTTCTAGCATTAATTCTAGATTTTATGCATGTAAGGAGGCCCAATTTAGGGCCCCAAAGAAGAAAATTTTAAAGCCCAAGTTGAAAGAATTAAATTTGAAAAAAAAATTTGAACAGGTCATGTTCATTGTAGTGAAAACGCGTTTCACTACAGTAAAGAGTGATTTTAATAAAATACATAGTTTTGATTGTCAGCAAACTTTTAGAGCTTGGACACCTCATTTTCATGCATTCTTCACCTCTAGTAGCTGCAGAATGTCTAGGAAAAGCAAAAGGAGCCAAAGAAGGACTGGAGAAGCTTGGGTTTAGTGGAAAATGAAGGGTTTTGCTTAAGATTGCTCCAATTAAGCTTCTCTTCTCCTCATTCTCTTTACTTTATTATATATATTGTTGATTTTGCTGTCATAGAAGCCATATGTGGCTGATTTTCTCTTAATTTAGAGTTGCTATGAACTGATTTTTGGATTAGAGCATGTTTAAACCATTTATTTGAGCTTAATATTAATTTTGTTTACTTAATCTTGTACTTATTTGTCTACTTAATATGTGATCACCATTGATTGTGAATTTTAGGGTTTAGGTTTTGCCTTGGAAGAGGAAAATCTGAATTAGACTATTAGATTAAGTAATGTGTGATTAAAATTTATTCTAATTTGTCAATAGGATAGGATATACCTATTGGACCTATATAATCACACCCTTAGTATTTGGGGTGTGACAGATTGTATCAGAGCTTAGGTTTTATGATTACATGGAGCAAGGATTCTTCTCTAAAGACCCAATTATTATATTATAAATCTGGGCATAATAATAATTGAGGCTTTATTAAAGGCCTTTTAGGGAGTCCCAAAGAGTCATCATTTTTCATATTTTTCCTCCTTCCTATACAATTATTGTATTTCAAACTAAATATATATTATGTTTCCTTATATAGTGAGAATGCTACCTAAATGTCTTCCTTTCAATGGAAGTCCTAGTAGTAATAGGACATCTGATAGGTCCTCTAATTTACACAATGAATTGCCTCTTATTGGTCGAGGGCAGGGTTGTAGACAAGCTAGAATTTAGGGTGGTCGATCCCATAGTCATATATAGGATATTTTATTTGAGGCCAAGCCTTCAAACCCTTAATCTCATGAGGGTGCTTCTTCACCTACATATGGTAATGAAAAGGAGACTATTAGTACTCCTAAAGAAGAGATTTCTATAGTAAGATTGATTGAATTTATCAAGCTAAATCCTCTTAATTTCTCTAGAACTAATGAAAAAGAAAACCCAGTGGCATTTCTTGAGGGTATTGGAAGGAGACATCAAACTTTGAGATACATGTATCTTATGTTTCTCCATTGCTCCAATTCTTAGACGTTATTTCAAGGATCCTAGATCACAGTCTCAGCCAACTTTGAATTAGCTAAGCTATGCTAGAGTTTCTAGCAACATTTATGGGAATTTTCATTCTAGGCCTTGTCACAAGGCATTTGGCAATTGTTATGAGTAAGGATATGTTAGACATTTGAGAAGAAATCATCCTCTTATTCAATTAGTGTCTAACTAGGGATCTATTCAACCTCTTTCTTGGTTGACTACTTAGATGGGAGCACCTTTTGTTTTTGCTAGTAAGGGTACATCAAAGAAAGTATTTGGAAAGAAAGGACAATCTTCAAGGCAAAGGTAAGCACATGTTTATGCTATAACCTTATAGGATGCTTAAGCTTCAAAAGATATGGTTATAGGTATTATTATTACATGTTCTAGAAGTGCATATGTATTGACTAATCTTAGTTGAACACATTCCTATGTTTTAGTAATTTTCAAAGAAGTTGGGTAAAAAACCCATTAAACTTAATGATCCTTTGTTAGTTGCTACTCCAGTAAGAGAACCTCTTTTTGTTACGTAAGGATACAAATCTTGTGAAATATCTCTTAAGGGTAGAGAAACCCTAGTTGATTTGATGATATTAGATATGATTGATTTTAATGTAATTTTAGGCATGGATTGGTTAACCTCTTGCCATAGTACTATTGACTGCTACTTGAAAGTGGTGAGATTTGAAATTCTTGGAAAAGCTCCTTTTGTTTTACAAGAGAGCCAAATTGATAGACTAACTGGTTTAATTTTGGTCTTGAAGGCCTAATAGCTTTTAATAAAGGATTGCCAAGGGTACTTGGTCTTGGTAAGGGATGTCGAGAAACCAATTTCTAATTTGGAACAAATTTCAATTGTTAGATAATTTTTGATGTTTTTTGGCAGATGTTACCTAGATTACCCTAGATAAGGAGATTGAATTCACTATTGATGTGATTTTAGGTACTCAGCCAATTTCAATCCCTCCCTATAGAATGGTACCATTTGAATTGAAAGAATTGAAGAGTTAGCTAGAAGAGCTGTTAGATAAGGGATTTATTTACCTTAGTACTTTTCCTTAAGGAGCACCAGTTCTATTTGTTAAAAAGAAGGATGAGTTGTTAAGACTTTGTATTGAATAACAACAGCTTAACAAAGTAATTATAAAGAATAAATACTCTTGCCTCACATTGACAATCTCTTTGACCAATTGGCAAGAGCTCAGTGTTTTACAAAGATTGATTTATGTTCAAGTTATTATTAGTTGAAAAATTAGGAAAGAAGACATCTCAAAAATAGCATTTAGAACTCGGTATGGCAACTATGAGTCTTTAGTAATGTCTTTCGAATTAACAAATGCACTGACTATATTCATGGACTTGAAAAATTGGGTATTTAGACCACTTCTAGGCAAGTTTATAATTATTTTCATGATGATATTCTTGTGTATTTAAAGAGTTTGGAGGAACATGAAGAATACTTATGGCTAGTATTACAAACGTTAAGGAAGCACCAACTTCATGCAAAGTTTTCTAAATGTGAATTTTGGCTTGATCAAGTTACTTTCTTATGTCATGTTGTGTCTAAAGATGGTATGCAGGTGGACCCAAGCAAAGTGGAAGCATTTCTGAATTGGCCTAGAGATACAAAGTTTCTTAGGTTTGGCTGGTTATTATCGTCGTTTTGTCAAAGACTTTTCAAGGATAGCTGCGCTATTGACTAGATTGACTCAAAAAAAATGTGAAGTTTTTATGGAGTGATGAATGTCAAGAAAGCTTTCAAAAGCTAAAAGACTATTTAACATCTACACCAGTGTTAAGCTTGCTATCAGGGATAGGTGGATATGTAGTTTTGATGTGATATTTCTTGAGTTGGTTTTGATTATGTTTTAATGCAAAATAGGAAAGTAATTGCATATGCATCCAGGAAACTCAAGAAACATGAGCAAAATTGCTTGATACACAACTTAGAAATGGCAACAATTATTTTGCTTTGAAGATCTCATGACATTACTTGTATGGTGAAACATGTGAAATTCTCACTGATCATATGAGTCTTAAATATATCCTTGAGTAGAAAAATCTTAATCTTAGGCTAAGAAGATTGATAAAATTACATAAATATTATGACTACACAATACATTACCATTCTGGTAAGGTGAATACAGTAGTTGATACATTAAGTAGAAAATTTATACGTAGTTTGGTGCATATAACCACTATAAGGGGACCCTTAGTGCAAGAAATTCATAAGCTGAGCAAGATGGAGTGGAATTGGAAATTTTTGAAAGGGGGTAATTTTGGCCCACATGCAAGCCCATTCTTTTTAATGGATCAAATTAAAGCTGCTCAAAAATTGAATTCAAAACTATGCAGATTAATAGAACTGGTCAAGAAGAGAGAAAACACTTAGTTTACTGTTGATCAAGAGGGAATTTGAAGACATGGTAACAGAATTTGTATTCCACAAGTCAAAGACTTGAGAAGGCATATTTTGAAAGAAGCTCACCATTCTGCATATACAATCCATCCAAGATCTACAAAGATGTATTAAGATTTGAAACAACTATATTGGTGGGATGGAATGAAAGGGGTTGTCACAAACTTTATTCCTCGATGTCTTATGTGTCAACAAGTCTAAGCAGAACACCAGAAGCCAGCGGGGCTACTCCAATGATTAGAAATTCTAGGATGGAAATAGGAAAATATCATAATGAATTTTGTTATAGGTTTGCTTCGAACTACTAAGAGGTATGATTCTATTTGGGTTATTGTCAATAGATTGACCAAATTTGCCACATTTTATTCCAATCAAGATGACATATACTTCTAGCGATTATGCTGGAATTTACATTAATCAAATTGTGCGATTGCACAGGGTTTCGATATCTATAATTTTTGATAAAGGATGCGATTTTGGAGGTCATTTAAGAAACTTGGGGAACTTGATCAAATCTCAGCACTACATTTTGTTTGCCAACTGATGGTCAGTCTGAGAGGACAATTCAGATTCTTGAAGACATGTTGAGATTTGTGTTTTAGACTTTGGAGGAAGTTAGGATGAACAGGTAGCATTAATGGAGTTTGCATATAACAATAGTTATCAAACAAGTATACAGATGACACTTGAGGTAAGTATTTATTCAAATTTAAAGGACTAAATTTTGGAGGGAGAAGAATGTAATAACCCTAAATTTTAAATTAAACTGAAATTTTCTCCTATTAGATATTTTATTTAAATAAGTTTAATAGCAAGTAGAAAGGGTTAGTTTATAAGAATTTATGCTAGAAATTTCCTCAAGGATCTAGGGTCTAAAGTTTTCTGAGCAAAAGTTTGATTTTAAAATTATAGAAAAATGTAGTGTCCTTTCTTGTAATTTTATTATGCTTTTTCTTGTGATTTTCTCGTGTTCTTTCTTGTAATTTCTCCAAAACTTCTTTTCTTCATTTTTTTATCTTGTGTGAAAGAAAAAAAGAGAGCATTATGGTCTCTTTCTTCATCGACTTAGATTTCATTTCTCTCATCACTTTTGAAACCTTCCTCCTCACTTTGAACTTGTTCTTCTTCTTACCAGTGGTGTGCATCTTGCTTTACTGGTTTGTCTCTTCTGTTGAGCATGTGGAGTCATCAAAATCCTTCATTCATCCCTATTTTTTACTGCTTCTTCATTCAGGTTTGATGGCTCTATGTGCATGTGTGTGTTTATCTTCAGTTTTTCTTCCTCCTTAGCTGTTGAAGGCTCCTGTGTGTGTGAATAATAAGCTTAAGTTTTTTTTCTAGTCTAAAATTCTGTTGCTTACCATTGGTCTATGTTGATCCTCGCTATTATGTCTCTGCTATTGGGAGAGTTAGGGTGATCGCTTTCTGTTCTTCTCTATTTTGGTCTAACAACAACAGTGGGTTTGCGTTTAGCTGCTACTTTTCCTGCTGCTTAGTTGCTGGACACCGTGTGTGTATAGTGAGCTCAAGCCTTTCTATTTTTGGGTCATTAATTTTCTTATCCTTCTTCTCATTTGAATAGCAAAGATAAAGCTTTTCTTCTCTCCTTTGGCGTCATTCGTTAGCTTAGGTGTGGCTGAAGCTATTGTATTTTGGTTTGTGGTTAGTTGCTGATCCATTCTTCTTCCTCTCCTGGCTGAAAGCGGCATCTCTGCTCATTATTATGGTCTTGACTTTGAGATAACTGAGGTGTTGTTTGGTTAATGATGGATGTCAATTTATTTTGATATTGAGCTGAATCTTGGTTGTAGAATTAAATATTTGAAGTTATTTGAAGTTTGGAATGTTGATTTCATACTTTAGCTTGTAGTATGCACTCAAGGTATTTGTCAAAATGCTTGAAAGAAGAAATTGGTGGAAATAAAATTGTTTAATTTTCATATTAGAGCCTGAAGAAATTAACACTACTTAAGAAAGTATATGTCTTTACATTTAAGTTGTAAAGTTGATTTACTCATTGGATTTATATAGCACTAAAGAGGGAAATTGTTAGGTTATATGATAATTGAAGTTTTTGTTAAACATCGAATAAGAGAAGTGTTAATGGTTAGGGTTGAATGTTGTTGGTATTGTTGAATATTTGATAGAAGTTGTTGGAGGGTTTAGTGAGAATTTAAGGGGTAATGAGAAATTTAAAGAATATTTGAAGAGTCAGAATGTTAATTTTTCTTGTTTATATTAAGAAGGGAAGATCATAATGACATAAGAGTTGTTATTAAATGCTAGATTAATTTGGTATATCATTGGAGTAAGCGTGAAATTGAAGGAGTCTAATTATAAGATTATTGAAAACCCTCAGGTGAGTGGGTATCATTCTGAATAAATTTCTAGTAATGCATTTATGAAAAATTCCTTTATGTGAATTTTAATATTATTCCCTTATAAATTGTATTAATATTTTCTTCAATTTAATTTTTATAATAATTATTTTATTAATGACTATATCTTAATTTTATCAATATTTATGGTATTACTGTTCAATTATTTAGCTCCATGTTCGATATAAAAATGAATTTAGACAATGCGAATTATTAGTTCAATATGGTTAAGATGAAAACTTTGAAGTTGCTTTCTTGCTATATCCACACTTATTTTGTTAGGGGAATCGAAATCAGAATGCTGGTTGCTAACAACAGTTCCATTAGCCCTTAGCGCGCCATGGTACACCTAACTACTAGGGTTCTTATAGGAGGTGCTAGCCCAATGTGATGGCCAATACATGTGGAATGAAGGGGTGGATATTCATGAGTATTGTACTCACGCTTGTTTTCATGGGCCTCATGCCTACGCTTGATTTGTGGCTTATACCTCGCTTGTTTCGTGGCTTTCAACCATGCTTGATTGGTTACTTATTCTCGTAGATTGTGTGATTATGCTTGATTGGTTATTTACTCTCGTGGACTATGTGTCCACGCTTATTATTCATTCTAATAAAGTCCTTCTAGATTTAAATTAAATTTATCATCTCTTTAATTAGTTTTCCAAAAGCATTTTACGTAATTGCACTATTATTAGAGATTTTATTTTTATATAGTACAAGTTTTAATCCATTTATGTTGTTGTAAGAGCATTGTTTTAATATTTTTTTGTTATATTATTGAGAAAACTCATTAAGTATGATTAGTTTAAATATATATTTTTATTATCTAATTAAATCATTTTGAACTAAATTTATTATTTACCATCCTCATATTTTTTTTTTAAATTATAATTTGAATTGGAACGCTACTCATCAGAAATTTGTTTGGTTTCAGATATGTAGCTAACCTTGTACCTGGAACATTGAGGGGTCTTACTATTTTTGAAACAAAGAAGTACCTTATGATTATCCCTTTTTGGTAAAACTATGTATTGTATTATATGTTTATATGTTACTACTCCATATATACCATAGTTAGGTCTTAATCCTATTTTGTTATTATGTAATTTGTTGGAATGGAGTTAGTCTCCTTACTGGTTTGGTTCACAGGTGTTATTGTAGAAATTTCAAGAGATCTACATTATAGGGGAGACTCAGTCAAAATTTCTACAAAACACTTAAAACTTTATGAACCTTATTATTACCATATATTTATATAACATGCATATTAATATCTTAGCTTAATCTCTATCTAATCAAGGCTTATAAAATATAAGATTATTTTATATTTTATGTCGATTACACCCTTAGTATTCGGGGTGTGACAGGTGTAGACTTAATAAGAAAAGGAGCCAGACTAGTAGAGATTGTGTAAGTACTTCTCTAATGGCTCATGAGTTCAAGCCTTCACGAAACCTTGGATAGATGTTTTTATCTTCTTGCCTTATCCTTGTGCAAAATTACAAGAATGCCCTTCTGTCACAAAAAAATAAATAAAACAAAATAAAAAATAGAATCAGAATCACGCACTTGTTCTTGCTTTTTCTTCTTTCTTCTCTTGTCCAAAAGCATCAAAGACTACAGATCAAGGAGAGTGGAGAGCTTCGAATCTGCATCTCCTCCGATCTCCCTTCCCTGCCGTTCTTTTCGTCTCTCACCGGTGACCTTGAGCTTGCCGCAGCTTCTTCTTCCTCTTCCTCTGCTCTGCATCACTGATCGCTCAACATTGCAGGTTCGTTGTTCAGTTTGTCCATTTGCTGTTCATTTACGTTGCCGGCCGTTTTCCTTCCCCTGTTAATATCATGTTGTGGGTTCTTAAATTTCGGACAGTGGAGTAGTTTATTCTTGCAAGAGGCTGATTTACTAGTCTTCTTCTCCTGTTCAGCACAGAAATCCTCTCCCTCTATCGTTGTTGTTGCCCGTGGCTGGTATGAGGGAGCTTATCCTCCCATCTTCACCTTTGATGATCTTGTGTGGTATATAGATAGATATTGGCTTTCATTGCTTGCTTGTTTGGCTGTAAATATGTTGTTTGGAACTGAATTTTTCTTCAGCTTAAACTGATTTTAAGAGTTGTGCACACAAGGTGTTTGCTAATCAAGTGTCAATGGAATAATATGGCTATAATTTTTGGAGAAATTGTGACATAAATGATAATGTTTGGAGCAATCTTGAGATTGATTATGGATATATTAAGGACTAATATTTAAAATTCAGGATCATATTTTGCTCTCACAGGAAGTCGAATTTTGTGATCAAATTGAATCTGGAAAACTTTATAAAAACTTATTGATGCTTGAAGGTTGTATGGTTGACAATTTATAAATTTTAGTAACTGTATGATTTGATTTTAGAATGCATGAGATGTTTGATGAAATGTTGAAGGAAGAGTGCGAATGCAAACAATGGTATTGTTTACTTAAAATGTGTTAGTGGATTATTAGGACTTGTACATTGGAAAGGAATGCAAATGATATGAAATTCTTTGGGATGAGAACAAAAAAATTGGTGTCTAAGAGAAATGTGATAATATACTTTAATAATTAATTGAGTGAGCAATTATGAGTTTTATAAAAGTTTTAGAGGTTCAATTATTATTATATTGGATGTCTCAGGAATAAATCCTGATATGAGGAATGTTAAGGGGTAAATTATAGTGTTGGGATTACCTCAAGTAAGTGGATAATGTCGCAATTAATTTTATATTAGCAAATTTTCTTCTATCAAAATATTATTTCAATTATTTAGAATTATTAATATATATATATATTTATATATATAATTTTTTCTTGCATCAGCTATTTTTATTAATTAAATTTTTTTATTTCTTGAAGTCATGATAATACTTAAAAGATTGATGATAATGTCTTTACATATTCTAGTACTCCTTTGTTCGATAGAGATAATCATAGAAATTGGTAAAAGAGTTTGAGATATTAGTTATAAGTTTTCATATTTAAAAGACTGATGATTTTAATTAATTTATGTGAGTTTGATATTGATAAGAGGAATTTCTATTTTGAAAAGTGATTATTTTCTCACATGTTTGAAAATAGTTTTTGAAGGACTATATACAGAACACTGGTTGCTAATAGCAGCTCCGTTAGCCCTTGGCGCGCCATGGTTAATGACTAGCTAGTTTGATATTCGTGAGCTCTAGTCTCACATTTGTTATTCATGGGTTTAATACTTATATTTGATTTTGTGACTTTAAGTTATGTTTGGTTAGCATTATCCTTGTGGACTATGTGTTAATATTTGTTTCGTAACTCAGATTGTGTTTGATTATTTACTCTTGAGGACTGTGTGTCGATGTTTGTTTTTATGGCATAAGACGCGTTTAGTTATTTGCCTCATGGATTATGTGTCTACTTTTGTCAATTGTTCTAATAAGTTCCTATAATTGTGAATCTGATTTTTTGGTGATTTTATATCCCATTGATTTTTATTAGTAATTTATTTACAAGTGTTTATTTCATTTATGTGATTTCTTGAAATCAAGTGTTAATAACATTTGTTATGATAGCTTAATGGTTTAAGATTTTATTTAAAAATTTATAGAACCGTTTATTCTAAAGTTTATTAATTTTTTATGGAAATTGTTGTTTCTTTAATTTATATAACCATTGTCATTTATTTATTTTACCCTTTTAAATTTTATTAATATTGAGACGTTATTAACTAGAAAGCATTTATTTGTTGTCAGATAGCATAATTAACATTGTACCTTCTGCTGTCTTTAGAGGGCTCATTATTAGACTGATTAGAGGAGCTTTTAAGGCTACATTCCTTTTAATGCAAATGATTAATTATTTGTTATATTTTAAATTATGATTAGTTGCTCTATGTTGACTATAGGGAGGATTATTACCTGTAATCCATTTGTCTGTCTGTTATGGAGGAGTAGAGCTTCAGATTTATGATTTGAGCCATATATGGTTGTCCTAGAGTCTTCGAATGGTCCTAATTATAAGGAAAGTTCAGCTGAAATTTTTCAAGAAGTTTAGGAAGCTTTTGTTTAAATGAAAATGTTACAATGATTTTGAAATCATATTTCATATAAATTTAGATATTAGATTAAAGTTTATTTGACTAAGGCTTAAAGGATGTATGTTTATACATATATCCCGTGTTAGTCACATTTAATTTTTAGAGTGTGACAATGAAGATGAAGATGGAGGGGAGAAATTGAAGATGGAAAATAAACCTCAATGGTGGTTCTTTCCTTATAACAACATCTTGCTCTTTCTCCTACTGTTACATGCAAATTGAATTGGTTTTTTTAATGTTTGAACCAAAGGTGTTTTGTCTTTGTCGCATTCAGATTATTTTTAGTTGAGTCTTGGAGGATTGAACTAAAGTTTTAGATTCTTAAGAGACCCACCATAAATTATGTGTCTTCTCAGTCCTTAATTGAAATTCTCCATAAATTACATTTAAGCCTCAAATCACTTTTAATCTCACACTTTCATCAATCCATATTTCAAAAATGGTCCAAAAAATAAATTAAAAATTTAAAAATTATCCTCATGCCTCAAAGCACTATTCTAGAGCTTTAGAAATATCTATTCATATTCAAATAAAAATTTAATAATTATAAATTCATTCTAACATCTCAAATTCAACATAAACTGAACCATATAAGTGTACGGATTAACTTAAAAAATTTTAAATTTGAATTTCAACCTTAAAAAATTGTTCCATAGCATGTATTACATCCACAATAACCTCAACTTTCATTTTTAAATTATCATAATTTCAAATTAACTATCTTATAGAAAAGTCCTAATCCTTAAATTTGCTCTATGGCCCTCAATATTTATACCATTGAAAAGCCCTTATCGTGTAAGATAGAATTTTAGGATTGGGAATAGTTTTAAGTATGAAATCTTACCCTAAAAATCTTCAAACCCGGAGAATAATGGACACCGCTCCACTGCTTATTTCTCGCTCCAGATTGTCGAAGAAGATAGAATGAAGAAAAGGAGGCAATGTGTTTTTAAATTAATTGTGGGTCGCAACGTCTCCCTTTCTCCATTTTTTTTTTTTCCTGTTTTGTTTGTTGTTTTTCCCCCATTTGTTCCTTCAGTCGTTTCCTTGCATGCGCGCGCGCGCGCATATATATATATTTACATTATAGCCCTCTTCTTCTAATTCTATCATCGCCCTATTTCTTTTTCTTTCTTTCTTCTTCTTGTGTTTTGTGTGTGTGTGTATTTCATTTATTTATTTTTTATTATATTTTATTATTTTTATCTTTAAATTATATCCTAAACTAACCAAATATATATCTCTTATATGATTCTAGGCCAACTTTAATCCATAATTAAATGTCTAACCATATTATTAATTCCAAATAACCTCAATTAAAAATTCATTCCTTAATTTAAACATCAAAATAATAGAAATTCCTATTTTAATTCCTCAATAAGTGAAAAATTTCACAATTTATTTATTACATAAAAATAAGATATTACAACTCTCCCTTGTTTTTTAGAATTTTGTCCTCAAAATTTGAAATAAGTGGTATACGTCAATCTAATGAAAGTTAGTTTTGACTGTATTTACTACTATTTTTGGGTGACCATCACTTGGTGCCATGCCCTTCTAATTTACATTCACTTGCTGAATGATCTTACTAGGTCATTATTTATTCTTGAAGTTTTCATTTTGTGTAGACCTGGGTCAGAAAATTAAATTATCTTAAAATTTTATTTCTTCAAGTTTAAAAATAAGGGAGGAATTCAAGTTGAACTTCCTCAATAATGATACACAGGATATTGTAAATACACACAAACTAGGGTGTCAAGGTAATTCAACAGGCAAGACAGGTCAAATTTGATCTGAATTCGTACATGGATCCATGATTGTAGTCATCCACTCTTCACTTAATGTGTAATGACCTTGATAAATTAAATAAATTTTTTTCTTGATAGATATTTTATTTAAACTAGTTTTACAATTAATGAAAAGTGGTAGTTTATTGAAACTTATGCTAGTAATTTTCTTGACGATCTAGAATTCAAATTTTACTGTACAAAAATTTGATTTTATTTTTCCTTAAATTATGAGAAAATTTTGTGCCTTTCTTGTAATTTCCTTGTGTCCTTTTTTGTAATTTTTGCAATTATCCTTAAGATCAGATTTTTCTTCTTTTTCGTGCGAAAAAGCAGAGCATCCTATTCCATATCTTCACCGCCATTATACACTCCTCTGGTTCTTCATCATCGCTCCCCTTCTCTGTTTCTTCTCATTCATTTCCTTTGCTCATTGTCGACTGCGTTTCTTTCCTGTTGTTGCCTCACCTTCTGCTCTTCTTTACGTTCAAGTTCATCTATTACAGAGAGGTTGAGTTGCTGGATTCTCTTTCCCTATCGTCGTTCGCTACTCTATGTCGACGTGAGGTAAGTGGTCTTCAATTTCTTATCTTGCTGTCGCGTTTCTGTAGCTGGAAGAGTTGATATCGTTGGATTTTTCTCTGATTTGCTGTCCGTTGTTGTTACTGCTTGGTGGCCGACGGTGTGCGTGCGTTTATCTTCTATCTGTTCTTCCTCCTCAACTGATTGGCATCATGTGTGTGTGATTAATCTTCATCTTTCCTTCCTTTTTCAGCTGAGGGTACCGCGGGAGTGAGAGTTGCAAGTTGAAATTCTTCTCTATTTTAGTCAAAAAACACTTCTGCCTTCATTCTTCTTGGTTACTGTTATGAGTAGCTTGAGGAACTTAAATTGTTGATTGGTTGATATTATGCATCATTTGTTTTAGTGATTAAGCTGAATGTGGTGATAGAGTTAATGTTGGAAACTGATGGAATTGTTGGGATTGCTTGATTGCTCATCTCATAATTTTTTCAATGATAAATGCCCTTAAAGTATTTGTAAGAATGCTTAAAAGAAGAAGTTGGTGGAAAAGAGATTGTTTAATTTTTCATATTAGAGCCTTGAGGAATTATATATGCTACTTGAGAAAGTATATGTCTTTACATAAATTGTACAGTTGATTTACTTATTGGAATTGTGCAGCACCAAAAGGGAAATTATTAAACTAAATGATAACTAAGAATTTGTTAAGCTTGGAATAAGAATTGTGTTAATAGTGGTGTTTGAATGTTGTCTAGTATTGTTAACTATTTGATAGAAGTTATTGGAGGGTTTAGTAAAGATTTAAGGGGTTTATGAGAAAATTTAGGAATTAGTAAAAATTTTGAATGTTAATTTTGTTTGTTTAGTATAAGAGAGGAAATTTATAATGACATAAAATGTGTTAGTTTATATGCTAAATTAATTTATGGCATCATCACAATAAACAAGAAATTGAGGGAGTCTGACTATAAAATTTTTGAAAACTTAGATGAATGGGTAGCATTTCAAATAAATTTTTAGTAAAGTGTTCATAAATCTCTTTATTTAAATTTTACTATTATTCCTCTATAAATTATACAAATATCATTGTTAGTTCTGTTTTTCTAATAATTGTCTTGTTAATGAAAATGTCTTGATTTTTCTAATGATTTATGTTGTTAATAAGTAATGGTTGAAACGTATATATAATAAATGATATTTTTTTCAAAAGTAATTAAATTATTTAATTCTATGTTGATATAAAATTTTTAATGCAATGAATCATGTATGGAGGAAATAATGATAAATTTGGACAATGAAAAATGATGGCTGAGTAGTGTTTGAAAAAGAAACCTTTGAAATTTTTTTCTTGCTCCATACATGCTTGATTTTACTGAAGAGGACTGAGTTTAAAACGTTAGATGCTAACGGCAGTCCCGTTAGCTGTTGGTGCGCCATAGTACACCTAGCTAGTAGAATACTTATAAGAGGTGCTAGTCTCATGTGATGGCTAATACATGTAGAACGGAGGGATGGTTATTCGTGAGCATTGTACTCATGCTTATTTTCATAGACTTTATGCTTGCGCTTGATTCGTGGCTCTTACGGAGCTTGTTTCATGGCTTCCAACCGTACTTGACTAGTCACTTACCCTTATGGACTGTGTGTCTATGCTTGATTGGTTATTTATCCTCGTTGACTATGTATCCACGCTTGTTATTCGTTCTGACAAAGCCCTCCTAAATTTAAGTTAAAATTTATCATTTATTTATTAATTTTTTGAAAGTATTTTATCAAATTGTGCTATTATTGAAAAATTTTATATTTTATTAGCAATAAAAATTTTAATACATTTATGTGATTTTAATAACATTGTTTAGTTTTACAATTATATTATTGAGAAAAATTATTATTTATTTTTAGCTTAAGTATATGATTCATTATTTCATTAAGTCATTTTGAATTAAATTTATTAGTTATTATCTTCATATTTTTTTTATTTTAAATTTTGATTGGAACACTACTTACTAGAAATTTCTTTGGTCTTAGATAATGTAGCTGACCTTGTGCCTCTTGTGGATCATTGAGGGGCCCTATTATTTTCAAAAAGAGGAAGCGCACTTTGAATAACTTTTTGGTGAAACTATGTACGGTATTACATAATTGTAATTTAGCACTCCACATACACCATAGTTGGGTCATAGTTTTATTTTTGTTGGAAAGAAAGTTGCTGATATGGAGTTAGTTTTCTTTGGATTGGTTGATAAGTTTTTTTATTGTAGAAATTTTAGGAGGTCTAAATTACATGGAAGACTCTTCCAAAATTTTTACAAAACATTTGAAACTTTATGAACTTAATCATTGTATGTAACTTATATATATATATATATATATCGATAATTCAACTTAATCTCTAGCTGATAGAGGCTCATGAAATGTGAGTTTATCTCATATTGATTCTAATCATACTCTTGGTGTTAAGGTGTGCTATAATGGTTATACTAATGCATGTTATCAAGGAAAACTCACATAAGACAATGTGAATGCCCCCAAATTTCCTAGATTGTCTCTTTCAATAAATGTAAGCTTCTCTGCCAACTTCAAATTGTGAGAAATTTTCACATAGTATGGTTTATATTTATCAAAACTAATGATATTCTTCCCAATGATTATTTCCTAACTTGAAGGAAAACTATTTTCCTTTCAAATGTTGATTCATAAGGTGTCATTCATATGTTGTGGTAGTAATTTAAGTTGCAAACGAAATTTGTTGCTAGGACAAGATTATACCAACTGCTCTCCCATTTTTAGATTTAGGTTCTTAATATATCATCCAACCTACTAGTTTGTTCAACTAGTTTTCCATTAGCTATATAACTTCAGCTTACCCCTTTGGCAAAAGTTTTCTATTCATTTTATTAATATAATATCACTAGTGTAAAAAGCATTTTTTGCCACAGTTAAAATATATTTTTGGTGACAGAAGATGCTCTGTGGTAGAAAGTAGTGTGGTAGTAAATGTACATTTTTCATGATAGGTATAATGTAACTGTGGCACAAGAGGCTATTTTTCGCCACAGGTGAAGTTGAGACCTGTGGCAAAAAATAGCCTCTTTCACCACAAGTGTATTTCAGACCTATGGTGAAAGATGATATATTTTGCCACAAGTCTTACTTTCACTTGTGGCAAAAAATATCATCTTTCGCCACAGGTCCAAAAGAGACCTGAGGCGCAAAATGCTTGAGCAGCGCATCTTTGATGACAGTTGTGGTTACAAGTGTCATCATAGATTCATTTTTTACCACAGTTACAACTATAACTGTGGCCGTAAATGCTATGTTTTTTTTATAGAATCACCTATAATTATATACATCCATTACTTTACAAAACCTGCATTAATACATAAATAGCAACTCCAAAGGCCAATACAAATATATATAGTACAAACATTTCAACTAAAATCTCCATTTTCAATACACATATCTAAAATGTTTCTACTCTAACCCTGTTAATTCTAAGAAAAAATGAGACCAAAAATTTCGTATATGTCTCAACTCTCGCTTGGAATATAGCTCTAAATTTTAGAAGCACTGCAATTTCAATAACAATATATGTATAAATAATAACTCAAGTATATGGCAAGTTTCATAATATAAATTATTATTATCAAATTATTACTTGATCAAATGAGTGAATAATACCTTGAGTGATAATTTCATACATGAAATTCATTACATAATAACCACACTCTATACTTCTTGGTTGTTGAGGAAACTATAAAGATAATAAAAATAAATTTATTAAATCAATATTATAATCTTCATTCTAATCAGAGAATAAATTTGAAATATTTACTTGCATTTGCACCCACTTAATTTCATTCTTTTTCCTATCAACCATTCTCGCGGATTTTCAATATGTTGCTAATGATCTATTTACCAAATATACACACTTAGAAAATATTAAATATATGTTATTAATAAAACAAAATAGAATTATTTGAAGACTTACAGTTCAATCAAAGACTTCATATCATCGCTTATTTCCATTCATAGTGAACAAAACCAATATATAGTATTTTCATATGGGCAAATGACAGGAAGTATCCAATGATGACTACAACATATTAATTTATATTAATATCACATCATTAAGAAAAGTTTTATTAAATTGAGGGATGAATTTAAAATTTAATATCTCTCAATAATTGATAAAAACCAACATCTCTTCTTTTGCCTACACATCGTCTTTCCAATGTAAGAAGCTTTTTGATTTACTTTGCCGATTGCGGTTAAAAGTGGAGACAAGAACCTATAATTATAATCGACACCGAGTTCGGTGCATATCTTATGAAGGTACCTTTGATAATAAAAAATATGTTAGCAAGAAAATAAAAATATTAAATATTAATCTAGAAATAAAAATGAACATTTACATAATAAACACTTGAATTATTGCTAAGTCCAACCAGTCAAAAATAATGAGATCATTAATGTCTTTTTTGATGACTTTGAAAGTAATAGGCTTCCTAACAATCATTTCGCTTACTTTTATTTCATCAGAAAATTCATTCATACCAACCACTAACGAAGCCAACTATTTCAAATAATTTTGCACTGGTTGGGGATTAGAACCCAGAGATTCTTTTGACTGTAGGAGTTCCTATAATTAATATATAATAAAAATTAGAAATACTTATAATGTTAATTAAGAAATATAAAAATTATAACTTTTCATACCTCATCGATAACTTGTCGGGCTATCCTTTTAAACCAAATAATAAAATTATGCTCAGCTTGTCCTACTGTTTGCACCTCTACAGTAGGGAATAACACAGGAGCATTGGCATCCACAACCTCTTCAACTATGACCTTTACTTGGTTATGTTATATTGGTTGGTGGTGTACTATAGTTGCATAGTTATACACCTTTCCATATACAACTACTTGTTTTCCATGATCCTTTACATAGAGTATGCATGGCATTCCTTGCTTTGATAGGTCAGGATCGCACCCCGGATCTAGAACACCACCATAGTTCAGTACTTGTTGTGATTGCATCTGGAGATTACTCTTCATTAATTGCATTTCTATCACCATGCTTGATTTGTATTCTGCCATCATCATTTGTACTTGCTGCATTAGTACAAGATCAGGATGTGGTGGTGGTTCAAAATATTGTCTTATGCCCATACCTTTTGGAACCCCATTAACACAATCAAAGTGCTCTTCACTCTTTAAAACTGTGGCTAATATATCCTTCCTACCAATAGATACAAAGGTCCCCTGAAAGGATGCTTCTGTAAGAGCATCCTAGAACATGTAATCAACCAATGCAATTAGTAGACTTAAATCATATAATTGAGATGTTGACTAGAAAAATACTTACAATTTTTTTAGCCACTTTTCTAGCTTTCAGGGAAATATAGTCTCTTTTTTAGTCATCCATCCTCTCTTCCATGCTTATGCATGATTAATAGGAGATAGAGGAGAAACGTCATCAACATTATCAACCCCTGCCGCTTGTCTTTTCTCTTCCCACTTCTCTTGAGTCATTATGTCATAAACGTATGCGTACCCTCCTCGAGAGATAGTATAGTTGTATAGGTTTTTCTTCCTACGCTCTTGACCCCTTTGACTTTTTTCCTATTAACAAATATGAACAACATTTGTTAAAATAAAATTTTAATAATACTAGTTTAATATAATATTTTTCTTTCGCTTAGCAAAAATTTAGGATCGTGTCTTCTGTGAACAAATTTCATCCATGTGTCATAATTAATGAATGGATACTTCTCCTAAGGTTTTTCCACGCTGATATCATTGTTACTGTCATCATTTTCATCATTATTCTTGGGAAACACATATTTTCTTATAAGTTTGGACTTAAAATCCCCCGTCGATCCTTGGCATATTTTAGCCATTTGTCCTTTAAAAATGGGGTTTCTTTTATGTCATATGTAATCTGCAAAATAACACGCCAATAATGAATTTAGTGACAACATATATTTCAAAATAAAAAGTAAATATGGTAGAAAGCAATTAGAAATACCAGTATTGTTTCTCAAACATCATCTCTATCACTTTCTTTTACATCATCCCACTTTTCTTCCAAGATGCTAATTTTTTGATGAGCCACAAGACCCATAAAACTCTTAAAAATATTTCCTCATCTTATCAATTGATTGGCCCTTTTCATCAAAGTCAAGATGAATCTTTCTATGTGCTTAGGCCAACTTAGTCGTATGGCCCCTCTTTTACCTCTCTTAGTCTTTGCTTTTTCAGTGCCACTATTGGAAGGATTTTGCATATTTCTCCTGAAATAAATAAAATAAATAATATTAGTCGTAAAAAATATAATAAATTTAAACTAATATAAATAATGAAAGCATAAAAAAACAAAAAGGATTAAAGAAATTCACTAATATTATGTTACCATTATAAATATATTTTAATTCTCCCATAAGCTTTCATCATGATTAGTTCTAACGTCATAGATGTCGTCGTCATCTTCCACATCCAACAAGGGTTGGGTTGGCATAAAGGAGGAATCTCTTCAATGCCAAAACTTGTTTCATCATTTTCATCATAAGAGGGGAGACTTTTTCCCAATAGTATGATAGATAGCCTTTTATTAGTTGGATTGGTAACATAAAAAACTTGTTTTGATTGAGTTGCCATGATAAAAGGCTCATCCTTATGAAGATCTACTAAAGTAAAACCTAATTTATCTTCTTGAATATCATTCTTAATATCAACCCACATGCAGTTGAAAATAGGCACCTTAAATTTAAAATAATCAACTTCCCATATCTCTTCAATGACTCTAAAATATGATGAAGATGCCACAGTTGGATTTTTATCTTTAGCACTAGAAAAATGAGTTGCCTCAACTTCTACCATTACCCCACTATTTTGCATAGTGCTATTATCATCTTGTATTTTTTTATAGAATGAATACTCATTAATGTCATATGCACTCCAAGTGATAACATCAAAGTTAGGCCCATTAGCTAACTACCTTATTGTATCAGAAACATTGGCCTTCCGATGATCTTCCTTTACCCTTGCCTTAAACCAGAGTGAAAAATGTTTGTTATGCTCACTTAAGAACCATTTATCGGCCTTTTTAGGGTACTGATCCCTTAATTCATTATTGTGTGGATCTAAGTAATCCTGACCATCATCGGTGTTATTCAGAATGTACAGATGTGCTTATTGCATTTCTTCATGTGTCATGCCCTTTATTTTCATCCCTCGTGTCCCTTGCCCATTAACTCTCATTCCTTCATAGCAAGACTTGGGAACTCCAATAGAGTTTACTTCAGTTAGGTATTCAGTACAAAACTCGACAACCTCCTCAGCAACATATCTTTCAACAATAGAGGCTTCTGGATAATGGGGATTCTTCACATACCCTTTAAGAATTTTCATGTACCGCTCAAATGGATATATCCAACGTAAATAAATAGGGCCGCATAACTTTATCTCTCTTACCAAATGTATAACTAAGTGTACCATGATGTCAAAAAATAAGGGAACAAAATACATTTCAAGTTGACATAAGGTAATAACAACTTCATTTTGCAATTCGTCTAATTTTCCAGGATCAATGACTTTGCCATAAATTGCATTAAAGAAGACACATAATCTGATAATTGACTTTCTCACCTTTTCATCCAATACGTCTCTAATTGCTACTAGTAACAATTGTTGCATTAGTACATGGCAATCATAAGACTTCAAACTAACTAATTTTAAATCTTTCATCGATACAAGGTTATTGATATTTGAAGAATATCCTTGTGGAACCTTAATACCATGTAAACACTCACAAAAACTTTTTTCTCTCTCTTAGACAAAGCATGAGGGGCTAGGCTCATGTAAGTCCTCTTTCCTTATACTCTTAAACCCAAGTTTGTTCATATTTCTATGTCGAGTAAGTCTAGCCTTGCTTTAAGTCCATCCTTAATCTTTCCCTTTATGTCTAACAGTGTTCCAATTAGACTGTCACATACATTTTTTTCCACATGCATCACATCAAGATTATGTCTCACCTCAAGGGTGCTCCAATATGAGAGATAAAAAAAGATAGACCTCTTCTTCCACTGATTCTTTCAAGCTTCTTTTTTCTGACTCTTACCAAATACCACATTAATGTCTCTCACCCGTTGATATGCCAAGTTTGTAGTTAATGGCTCTGGAGCTTCATACTCTTGATAACCATTAAATCTTTTTTTCTACTTGCGATAAGGGTGGTCTCATCTCAAAAATCTTCGATGACCAAAATAGACTGTCTCTTTCTCGTGTTTCAGTTGTTGATGGGATGTTTCTCTTAACAGATAGCACATGCTTTATGCCCCTTCACACTATATCCAGATAGGTTTTCGTATGCAGGAAAATCATTTATCGTGCAAAACATCATAGCTCGCAACTTGAAAGACTAGTTCTGATATGAATCAAATACTTCAACACCTATCTCCCACATCATCTTTAAATCTTCAATCAATGGTGCCAATTAAATATCTATATCATTTCCTGGTTGTTTAGGGCCTGAAATCATTAAAGACAGCATGACATATTTACGTTTCATGCACAACCATGGAGGAAGATTGTAAATCATTAACAAAACAGGCCATGAGCCATGAGCTAAATTCAAGAAATAATTTATCAATTCCCTTTCATTATGGAGAATCAGCTGGATGCCAAAGCATGCCATACATTTTTCTCTCATCAGCATGTCATCTCAAGTTCTTTGCCTCATATGAATTAGCAAACAAATGTTTAAACCTTGGTATTATAGGAAGATACCACAACACCTTTGCTAGAGGTCTCTTAGTAATGGAATCATCACTACCATCCATCTCTTTTACTTTGTAGTGTGATGCCTTACAGACCGAACATGCATCCAATTCTTTAAAATTATTTCTGTATAATATACAATCATTGGGGCAAGCATGTATCTTTTGGTACCCCAAATCCATTAGACACAATATTTTTTCACCTCATAGTAACTACTAGGAAGTGTATTACCCTTCGGAAGCATCTCTTTCAACAATCTGAGCAACTCTGTGAAACTCTTATTACTCCATCCATATCTTACTTTCAAGTTAAACAACTTTAACACCACTGTTAGTCGTGTATATTTTGTGCACTTTGGATACAAAGGAGTTTCTAAATCATTGCACAAGCTATCATATTTGTGCACCTTCTCAATCGCTTCAACACCAATATCACATAGTATATCCTCTATTTGATCACTAAAATAATCCATATCATCATCTGCCTCTTGTGGCATACTATATTTTCTAGATTCACCATGCAATACCCACTTTATGTATGCTATATAGAACCCAAAAGAAATTAGGTGATCTTTAATCTCAACAAGACTTCATCGCAACCCATTCAAACATTTAACATAAGAACAAAAGAACAATCCTTTATCATTAAGAGAATTATTCTTTGCAAATTCCAAACATTGATCTACCCCTCTTTATATTCGTCACTTGTCTGCAAAGAATCTATCCAACTATAGTTCATCATTACCTAATTAAAATATCAACAAATAATTTATGATTTGAAATTTTAAAAAATTTGGTATTATGATGACTTATAAATTAAGATTCCCTAGGCACTAAACCCTCCAATTAAGCCTATTGATTTCCAATAAATCACCAATTTCAACTAATTAAATGCAATGCACAATATTATCTACTAATCAAGTATAATTAACCACTAATTAACAAATAATAATAATGCATCACCCAAATAATTTACATTTTGCAATTTAAAAAAAATTACTTGCATAACAACTTAATAGAGATTCTCCAAGATTAAAAAAAAATTTAAACTAATTAAACTCAAGGCATGATAGATTATAATTAAATTTAAAAAAATTACAATTAAAAAATATGCATAATTATAATTAGAAAAATAAAAATCAAGTTTCAAAATCAAAAATGAAAAATTACAAGCAAAAACATGAAAATTAAGCTAAAAAAGGACATAAATTGCAAAAAAAAAATAAATTGCAAAAAAAAATAAAAAATTGTGAAAAAAGGGGGGAGGGGGAAACCTTTAGCTGGCACCGAAATGAGCTAGGGGAATAGGGAGGCGGAGGAGACAATAGGTGGCGGAGGAGCTATGGGCGCCAAGACGAGTTGGAGCTGGAGCTAGAGGACGAGCTGTGGGCAGACAAGTTAGGGAAATGGAGCTGATAGCGGATGAAGGAGCTGGGGTAATAGGGGGTGGAGCAGTGGCAGATGAGGGAGCTAGGGGAATAGAAGCTGTGGTGGACGTTTCAGGAGTTGAGGGCGAGTGAGGGAGCTACAGATAGATGAGGAGTTGAGGGTTGAGCGATAAAATGAGCTCTGGGTAATTTAAGAGACACATATGGCGACAAGCATCATTAACGCCTGTCGCCGTAAGTGATGATAGACTTACGGAGATAGGCATGAATCACGCTTGTCGCCATAAGTTTCTGATTTTAGGCATATTTATTATGCCTGAAATCAGACAAATTTAATTTACATATATATATATATTTACAATAAAATATTTATAAAATTAAAATAATCTTAATTTTATTAATAATTTAAATTTAATATGTTTGAATTTAGACACATTTAATATGTTTGGATTTAAACATATTAAAAATTTAGATAATTAAAAAAATTTATGTAAAGCTTTTACTTATTAAATAATTATTTTTTATGGAATTAAGGCATATTTAGTACCTGAATTGGACATAGGTGACAGGCATTTATCACACCTGTTGCTGTAAGTGCTGATTTCAGGCATAATAACTATGCCTCAAATCAGACATACGTATGGTGATAGGTGTTAATAACGCGTGTCGCTGTAGGTTTCTGATTTCAGGCATATTTATTATACCTGAAATCAAACAAATTTAATTTACATATATATATATATTTACAATAAAATATTTATAAAAATTAAAATAATCTTAATTTTATTAATAATTTAAATTTGATATGTCTGAATTCAGACACATTTAATATGTCTGGATTCAAACATATTAAAAATTTAGATAATTAACAAAATTTATGTAAAACTTTTAATTAATAATTAATTATTTTTTTATAAAATTAAGGCATATTTAGTACCTAAATTGGACATAGGTGACAAGCATTTATCACGCCTGTTGCTGTAAGTGCTAATTTCAGGCATAATAAATATGCCTGAAATTAGACATACGTATGGCGACAGGCATTAATAACGCGTGTCGCCGTAGGTTTCTGATTTCAGGCATATTTATTATGCCTAAAATTAGATAAATTGAATTTGCATATATATATTTACAATAAAATATTTATAAAAATTAAAATAATCTTAATTTTATTAATAATTTAAATTTGATATGTCTAAATTCAGACACATTTAATATGTTTGGATTCAGATATATTAAAAATTTAGATAACTAAACAAATTATGTAAAAATTTTAATTATTAATTAATTATTTCTTTTATGGAATTCAGGCATATTTAGTAACTGAATTGGACATACAACAACAAGCATTTATCACACCTGTCGCCGTTAGTGCTGATTTCAGACATAATAAATGTGCTTGAAATCAGACATGCTGACGGAAATAGACATTCTTAACGCTTGTCGCCGTAGGTTTTTGATTTCAGGTACATTTATTGTGACTAAACTTAGAGAAATTTAATTTACATATATATTTACAATAAAATATTTATAAAAATTAAAATAATCTCAATTTTATTAATAATTTAAATTTAATATGTCTAAATTCAGACACATTTAATATGTCTTGATTTCATACATATTAAAAATTTAGATAATTAGAAAAATTTACGTAAAACTTTTAATTATTAATTAATTATTTTTTTATGGAATTCAGGCATATTTAGTGTTTGAATTGGATATACATCGACAGACATTTATCACACCTATCGCCGTAAGTGCTGACTTCAGGCATAATAAATGTGCCTAAAATCAGACATACTGACGGCAACAGGCATTCTTAATGCTTGTCACCATAGGTTTTTGATTTCAGGCATATTTATTATGCCTAAAATCAAAGAAATTTAATTTACATATATATTTACAATAAAATATTTATAAAAATTAAAATAATCTTGGTTTTATTAATAATTTAAATTTAATATGTTTAAATTCAGATACATTTAATATGTCTTGATTTCAGACATATTAAAAATTTAGATAATTAAAAAAATTTATGTAAAACTTTTAATTATTAATTAATTTTTTTTTGGAATTCAGGCATATTTAGTGCCTGAATTGGACATACGGTGACAGGCATTTATCATGCCTATCACTGTAAGCGCTGATTTTAGGCATAATAAATATGCCTGAAATTAGACATACTTACAGTGACAGGCATTCTTAACGTTTGTCGCTGTAGGTTTCTAATTTCAGGCATATTTATTATGCCTGAAATTAGAAAAATTAAATTTACATATATATATATATATATATATATTATAATAAAATATTTATAAAAATAAAATAATCTTAGTTTGAAAAATAACTAAAATTTATATGTTTGAATTCTAAATTGAGACACGTTAAATATATATATATATATATATATTTCATACAACTTTGTATTTCTTAATAATTTAAATTTAAAAATTAAATTAATGATTTATTCTAATTATACTATTTGTTTAATGGCTTGTCAAATCATTTACAGTGACAAGTGGATTGTATGTCTGTGGCCATAAATCTTATATTTTTCACCTTATTTACATTTTTACCACTATAACTTATTTTACCACAATTTTCTTATAAACTATGGCAAAAAATATGTAGTTAAAATTATATTTTGTACTAGTGTATATCATACAAATATTCTAAACTCACAGTGACTATAATTTTTTTTTTCCCCACATGTTAATCTAATTCTTTTGTTACCTCCAACAACTCATACCTAAACGGTAGTTGTATATTATCCTCAAATTGAAAAACTAGTAATTAATATGCCATAATCATTTCTATCCTCTTAAATCACCTACACGCCCATAGATACACTAAATAAGATCTTTACATTCTTACGCTTGTTATTACCATTTAACAGAAAGTTCTATTCGATAAAAATCAAAATTAGCAAGCCAAACACATCCTTTAATATCTTCTAATACTAATATTATTTGATTTTGCAATCTTATCTCTACATAATCCATTTTCTTGTCACACCCCTAAAATAGAGGGTGACTGGTATAGGACGTGAATTGTATCATACATCCCTTAAGCCTCAAATTAAGTAAGATTTCACTTTTCAAAAAAACATAATTAGATTTTTATTGAAATTATGACATATTTAATAATGATTGTTTTAATAAAAGTTTTAATATTTTTATAAAAATTTCGGCAGAACCTCCTTTATAACTAAGACCTCCCGAAATCTCTATAACAGGAATTATTATAGTGTGCATTCAACAGCTTGGAATTATGTTTCCCAAACACAAACAGTCAACATAATAAAACAAAAAAAAAATTAGGATCCTAACTATAGTTAATGTGGGGCTCCTAAAGCATAAAATTTTTAAAATAAAACATTTAATTGAATATTTACATTAAAAAAGGGATTTACAAAGATAAATATTGATCCAGCACAGCTGTAAGCCCTTAAAGGTCGGCAAGAGGTCCAGTGTCAATTAATGAATCTGAGACCAAAATAATTTCTAGTGAATAGCATCCCCAAAAGTAGAGTTTAATAGAGCAAAATAATAAATTACTATTATATGAAATAATTGAAAGGAAATTAATTCAAAATAATAACTCACAAGATCTAGAATTATCAATTATAATAATAAAACATGAATGAGTTAAAATTTCTTGAATCTAATATGCTAAAGGAGGATAATTTATTCATAATTAAGTAAAAGTAGCAAACTTACCAACTGCAAACATTGAAAATCCAATTATACTAGCTGAGAACAATCAATATAATATAATCATAAATTTAAAAGTTAAGAAGTTCCATATAATTTCAAAGTACTAAACCACCAATTAATAATGACAAAATAGTTCAACTCTTTGTGCTTGTAAAGAAAAATAAATAAATAAATAAATAAGTAAGAGTACCCTTTATTAAATAAAACCAATAAAGTGTTTATTCATAAATCAATTAAAAATTAATATTCTTAAGGACTTTTTCAGAACAAGTATCAAACGTGGACACACAGTCCATGAGGGTAAAATAACCAAACGTGGCTTATGCCACGAAAACAAACGTGGACACACCAGCCCACGAGGGTAACTAATCAAACGCAGTCGAAACTACGAAACAAACGTGGACACACAATCCACGAAAGTAAGTAACCAAACACGGCTCAAGGCCACGAACTAAACACGAGTACAAGGCTCGCGAATAACAAACGTGAGAACAAAGCTCACGAAAATCAAACTAGCTAGTCATTAACCAAGGCGCACCAAGGGCTAACGGAACTGCCGTTAGCAACAGTGTTCTGCTTAAAGTCCTCGTGAAATCACTTTTCAAACATACGAGAATAATCATTTTTGAAATACAATTTGTGTTCTCAAGATCAAACTCGCATAAATCATTTCAAATCTCAGAGTTTGCCAAAACATTGTTTCATAGCAAATGTATAAGCTTGTACTAGTTGAGTACCCAAGAATTTCAAGAGTAAAATAAACAAAGATGCCTCCATCGATTTTGAAAATATATTCATAAAGAAAATACATGCATATACCATAATTTAATTAACTTTCACCATCATTCTAAAATTTCAGAACCAAAATGATTTCATTAACAAACTACATAATAATCATCATAATTGTAAAAATGATTTATATGAAAATGTAATATTTTTAAAAACAGACTACTTTAATTAAAAAATGATGGGGTGCTATTCACTTACCTGTTAATTTCAAACCTAATGATTTCCTTCCTCAATTCTTATCAGGGGACTCATCCTCCATATACCCTATATGAATAAATAAACCTCAATTTGCTTCCTATAGTTATATAAACTTTATTATACTACCAACACAATCCCAACCACTTAAAAGTATTTAAGATTTCAAAAACCAAAATTTATATCTTAATGGTCTCCAAACAGCATCACTTACCACCAAGTTACCTTATATCATACAATCATAACTACTATTTAAATGAGATATGGTTTTTCTTATACCTTGTGTCAAACACCTTGGGTGCAAAATTCCCAAACACCTACAATTAAATTTAGCATGCTTATTTTAGCCATTTCTCAAATATCTTAAATGTATTCTCAAGATCAAATGATAAACACCCCTTACGTATGAATTTATAAATTACTCAACATAAATCTTTTAAAAATTCAACTAACCACATTATAACTCAAGAATCAAACTCCTTGCAATGCTCAAGTTAAAACTCATATAAATAAAATTTGAATCGGTCATGCCGCTCATCCTACTAAATAGAATTTCAGAAAAGTCCAAATCTAGCAAAAGTCTTCAAAACAAGCATCTTACCAAACACCTTATAAGCACCAATCTCAATCTCATGCCTAAGCCCTTCCCTTCCAACTTCATCCCACCAAATCCTCAAAATCAATCAATTAAACCAAATTACTTCAACTTAAAATTCAAACCCATATATACCATTATGAAACTTTAAGATCTATTTCTAACTTAACTTTAAATTTTCATTGTCATTTCATTTTTTTTCCAACAGCACGGTAGCAGCAGAACCAACAAAGAAAAAATTAAAATTTGATATCCATGACTTCATCCACTTACACGCACAGAAATTCTTTAAGGAAAGGAGAAGTGATCATGTTTTTACCTCTAATAAACCAACACGCACGAACAAGGAAAGAAAGAGAAAATTGCGCCTGGACAGAGGAGGGAAAAAAGACTGTCGTTGAGTACAAAGAAGAGATGAACAGATCAGTAACTGATAAAGCAAGCAAAAGAAAAGAAACCTTCTTGCACCCATCCATACAGTCACTAACAGCACGGAAGAAAGAAATTTTAGTGAGCTGAAACAGGAAAAGAAAGGAACAGAAGCCATGAGTTGCTGGATCAGTACCGGACCGAGCTTCCGCAATCACACTGGCGAAGATTATGGTTGGAAAGGATGAAGGAGGAGGGATGAAACAGAAGGATCCGAGCATCAGAGTTGCTTCTCTCTCTCTCTCTCCAGTCACCGGTCTTGGAGAATCGAAGGAGCAGAGGAGAATATATCAAATTTATCAGAAGGGTGGTTTGTGTAATTTCATAGAGCAAAAGGCACAAAATAATCCTCCTTGTGGCTTCTAACAGATTCAAACTTGGAACTTGTGGATGGGGGAATACTTACACAAACTACCACAACACCATTTTCCCTTCTTGACATATTTGTCCCAATACTTAATATATTTACAATCAATACACATTATTACATATTTATTTTTTTTAATTTTTTGGGTTTATACATTCCTAATCTGCCTTGGACATTATATTTTTCCTGCGGCTAAGAGAACTCACATAATATGTTAGTTCTCAACTCCACAAAAATTTAATAGTAATCATTTCCTTCTTTCTATCCAAACAAGCCTGGGTTCCAACAATCATTATATTCACGTGTGTTTATGTGTGTGCATAGCCTTTGTTTATCTATGGCTCATTAACAACTTAATTTTTATCTAAAACCTTTACCTACAATAGAGAGACTTGTTCACTTATATTTTTATACAAACTTTCAATTCAACATTCTTAGTTCATTTATCTTATATTTCTAGATCATCCTTAGCTATTCATAATTAATAAGCTTTGCTACACGACTCTAATCTCAGCCTTAAAATCATTATCATATTTTTCCAATCATGGTACTTACTCATAATAAAACTTCAATCGATAAACTAAGCCGCTATTCGCAATTCAGTCAAACATACTTATAGAAAGAAGCTAAATTTACACCCAAATTTGAATATCATACTAGATTATCGATTTCATGTTTGCCTCGATTTTCACAATGCACTAACCTAACTAATTATCTATTCCATAAGTATAACTTCTTATTCACAATAGGTGGCACCCTCAATTTGTTACCAATTAATGTCCTTTAAGATTCCAATTCAGTTCCCAGACAAAAAATTCTAGCATATTCATTTTCAATGAAATTCAATCAATAATCCATACTTATTAATACCTTGATTCATTTCTATCCTTATATTTATCCTCCAATCACCCATTAGTCCACACCATCTTTCTTATGATGTAAGTTGAAGAGATACACATTATCCTCAACAATCCATTACCCTCCTGACCATAGGCTAGGGACATGATAATAAATATCATAAATTAATGATCATCCAACTCTAGGTAGTAACAACACACCTCACTCTCCAACTACATTGGCCTAATACGAACTAAGATATTTCTAAAGGTACACATCATCCTCATATACAATAAAATTCAAACTACAATCACATATATTTATTCAATTCATCATTTCTCTTAGTGCTCATTTTTCTCATCTACAGATATCTAGCATTTTATCAATTTTTGAATTAGTGAGCCTATTATCCATCTATGCCTCAACCATCATTCTAGGTATGCTAAGAAAAATTTGATCCATGTACATTCAGATGTACACATGCTCTCATTGAAAATTCAATCATGTTTCGGCACAAGGCTATGAAGGTATCAGCAATCCCATGCCCAAACTTATTCCATTTAGAAATTCTACTAAATTTCTAAAACCCTAAATTTCAAATTCCACAATAGATTCTCTACCCACTAGATCCTTAATCCATTCCTCTTTACTTATATAAACTTGAAAATCGATCATAACTGCTACCTCTCTTATTACGTAAGCTCAAAGGGTAACCTCTTTATCCTTAAAGATCTATTAATGTCCTCACCCAACACTAGGGACCTTACAATGAGTAATACCTAGTACCTATTCTATTTAAAATCTTTTTTTCAATTCAAATAATTTCACACACTTCCTTGGCAAGGCATCAGTAAAATCTTCCTCCCACCAAAACATTTCTCACTTTTCCTATAACTTCATTCCTGTAAAGTTGTACAGTAATTAATCCTAACTACTTGTCCATCCACCTCCATCTACTTATGCTTCCATCCCTAATTTAGGGTCTTAGGACTTCCCCAAGATCCACATTCTCAGGGGGGTACATCATTTCTGACAACCTAAGATTATACCATTAATCGACATCTCGTTATTACTTCAAACATGACCGCTTTCCTTAAAGGTAGAATGAAATGGTCCATAAAGATTTTCTAATCCACCCTTTATAACTCTAGATTTAAACCTACAAGTTTCACGTATTTGGACTACCGAAATGGAACCTTCATATCCTGAAGGAAAAACACATACTAACAAATTAATTTCTAAACATTTTGTTTTTACAACTAATTGCATTGCATTCCATTAAAGAAATACACATATACTAGGGTTAAAGATTTTTATTATACCTTAATCACTATTTAACCATCCATGTGTCCGAGAGAGAAGTCGATCACATATCCTAAGCAGCTGGGTGGTATTTGGGATTCTTTTCATCCTTGCAATTCCAATAGAATTTGACAATGTGGCTAGGTTTCCCGCAATTGTGACAACCCAGCATGGTCCCAAAGTGGTTATGTAATATCCCAAAAATTTTAAGACCTAAATTTAATTTTAAAAAATTATCTATAATTAAATTAAAATTAAGAATATTTGATGATAGAGGTAGAATTTTAAATTTTATTAAGTAAAAGTTGATTTATTTTATTTTTAATTATAAGAAAATTACAAAAGTTGCCTTAGGCTTTTGTGTTATAACAAAAAAATATTGGGTTCTTTCTTGTAATTTTTCCAAAACTGCTCGGATCAAGTTTTTTAAAGGCAAAAGAATGTAGAAACGAAAAAAAGAGACAAGAAAGTAAAGAAAAGAACAAGAGATGGACGAGCGAGTGAGAGGAAGAAGAGATGAGGAAGAAAGGGACTTAGGCTCGAATCTGGAGGCTTTGCATCCGTTGCAGCTCGATTACATGATAGGTAAGCTTCATACTTTAATCCTCTTCCTTCCCTCTTGGTCTTCTTCAATTTTAGAAGAGGTAAATTTCTAAATTTTGATCCTAAAAGCTTTATTCTTGTAAGCTTTAGTTTCTTTGGGTCCTTGGGAGGTTATTTGAGTTTTTATATAATGCTCTAATGTTTTAAGTAGGCAATTAGATGAAAAGGGGAGTTTTAGGGCAAAAATTAAACCCCAAGAGATTGAGTTTTTTCTCTCTAATGGTTTAAGCCTATTGATTTAATTATAATTGTGCTATTTGAATCCAATGAGATTTAAATTAAGCTTTGATTTTTATTATAAGAGCTAATGTGAAAGTTGGTATCATGCCTCGAAAATAAGGTGTGACCGACATAGGATATGCGTATAAAACTCATATTCCTTAGCCTTAATTCAATAAAATTCTAAAATTAATACTTGAAACTTGTTAATAATAAGATAAGAAATTCTTAGCTTGTTTATACTACAAACAAAAGAATCATATCTTTTTCAAAAATTACAGAACCTCTAGAAATTTCTACAATGACAATTTATAAAAAATAAACCATAAGGAGCTTCACTCTTTGACAACAAATAGTCAAAGTATACAATAAATCAAGATCTTATCTATATCAATGAAGAGAACATGAAACAAACTATAAAAAATAATATTAAGCTCACAATTGAGATTTATCCAGAGAAAGTCTTTTGCTTTAGTTCAATGTAAAGCTCTCAATGATCAATTGGAGATATAGGTCCATCTTTTATCTAAAGAGCTAAAATTTTTCAACGAATAACATTCCAATATTTAAATTAAATAATCAAGGTGAATAAATTCAAGTAACTGAAAGAATCAAGGTGGACAAATTTAAAGAGAAAATAATCAATATAATATAAATCAATGAACTTGGAGATTAAGGGACTTTATATAGCTTTAAAAAATACCAAACCATTCAATTTACAATAAGAAAACAACCTTAACAATTGATCTTGTGAAATAGAAAAGATTAAGTAGATAAATAAAAATAGTAACATTTATTAATTAAAATCAACGAAGTGTATTTTCACATATTCATTAAAAGTTAAT
>NW_026555343.1:8377324-8465167 GCF_029017545.1 Prosopis cineraria
TGAGTTTCGTTGAAAAGCAATCAAGGTAGACTTTTCTAACATTCTATCCACAACTTCCACATAACCTCTGAGATGCTGCTAATGAAGGGGAGTGTTTTGGTTTCATCTCCTTGATACAATAGCTCTTCTCCTATATTCACTATCTCTTGCAACACATCTACATGTAAAATTGAGATACATTTATTAGTGAAAGTAAGAGATGAACGCAAAAGGAAAAAAAAAAGGTCTATTATTTATATACTGACCCAGATTTCTGTCTGATATGGCGGCAAGAAGAGGAGTCTCCTTTTGAAATGTCAAGATCAGGGAATGGAATTTTCAAGAGAAGATCAATAATTTCCACATTTCCCATCTCGACTCGACTGCCAAATACTTTGGTGATTTGCGGCTGTGTTTCTTGCCCCAAGTCCCAATAGCTGGCCAGATCATCACCTCACTCTGCGCCTTCAAAAGAAATCTGACACCATCATGTTTGGACAAAACAGCTTCATGCAAAGCCGTGTGTTCCCATAACTATTCCGTGACATTATAAAGTGTTGCTTCCTGTCCCAGCCGCGGTTTAAATATGTGTTCATCATCTATGAAGAGAATGACCTTGATTGCTTCACATATTGCTAGCTTTAGCAGCAACATGAAGAAGAGCATCACCGTTCATGTTCCTCTTATGCCAAAGATCAATAGGACAACGATTAGCGATTTATATATTCTATAACCTCCACCTTCCCAAACTTAGCTGCAACATGAAGCAACAAGTCACCTGTAGAAGTGACTTGGTTGAAAATAGTGGACAATTCAAGTCTTCTTTGGTGGCATACTTCCTCCAGTACACGAACAAATCCATCTACATCTTCGTTCTGTCGTCACGAACTTCCTCGTACAACTGATTGCTATATCTATTTCTCGTCGCCGTGTAATGGATTGTCATCGACTGATACTAGACTTTGCATCCATCAGTCACGCACCCACTCGCTGCAACCGCGCCTTCCAGTGATCTGATCATTTGTCTCCCCATGATTTCCATGTAAGCGAAACAAATTTTCAGTGTGAGTAGCACTCAAAATGAAATGTAAATCAAGAGGTTAAGCCAGTGATTGGTTATTTATTACCCAAGTTCAACTGAATCTTTTTGGCTGAAGAGAGCCTTTATAGCATGAAACACATAAATCATGCTACGCTGCAGTGTGGAAAGTGGAAACTTAAAGGTAGATAGAGAAATTAGAGTATTGAGTAATCTCAGAAATTGAGAATTTATGCGAAATTTTCTGTAATCATGTGATGATGGTATCAAATTTTTTTTTTTTTTTTTGGGCCAGAATGATGGTATCGTTTTTACGACAAAGAAACTTTTTCGCGTTGGACTAGGATGTCGAACGTTCTTATAAAATAGCCTTTTAATTTTCTTATGAATGAGGGAGATAGGCGTGACTTTTGACTTTTGAGGGAGGATAAAGGAACAAAATAAGGATAGACTTTCGGCGAAAGTGTATCCAAATTAAATAAAAAACCTTCGGCCAAAAAAAAATAAATAAATAAATAAATAAGAAGACTGCTGGACATCAGACAAGTATATGTGTGTGTATATATATATATATATATTTTTTTCAGGTAAAAGGGCAAATATACCCATAGAGTGGTCAACCAGGGGCATATAGTATCCTAAAGTGAGAAAAAAATGTAAAAATACTAATAACATTATATGGGTGGGTGCAAAAGTGATTAGACCGTTAACTTTAACTTAATGCCATTAACTTTGACCGTTAAACACTGACTGTGCATGTCACGTGTCAGCCTTTGTTGACATGGACTAATAAAGAGGCAAAAATACCCATGAAATCGTTGGCCAGGAGCAAAAATGCTCATAATGTTACCAAAGTTGGTGCATTCATCAAATCCCTTAAATATTGACTATTTAGCTACATCTAAGCAGAAGTTGACTATTTTTTTCTTGATGTAGACAAAAAAATTCCCAAATAATTTTTACGGATGTTAATTGATTATTTAATGAGTATCTATAATTAGTGAACAATTTGTCAAAATTCATGCCACATGATTTCTTTCCATCACCATGTATCTTGCCCCCCTCCTTCCTCCCTCTTTACTCATTTTTCTTGTTTGCAAAACCTGATATTCAACATAGTGAGATAGGTTGTACAAAATCGAAGCTTGAGACTGAGCACGCCTCCTATGCCACCCAACCTTAAAACATTGTCACAACCTTAAGCAATTTCATTTATGATAGATTCAAAATTTTTAAATGGTTTTCGGCACTGTTGAAAAGAAACAAGTGATTTTATTTGATGTTCAGTCAAAATGATATTTTCTCACATGATATTCATACAATGATCAATTAACCTCCATAGAATTTCATCTAGAAATATTTTTTGTCAATATCAATGGGAAAATGGTTAACTTCTTGTTACACCCTAAAAATTAGATGTGACTAGCACGAGATATATGCACAAACACATATTCCTTAAGCCTTAAGTTAGGAAATTTTTCTATTTCTAAAACATAATTAAATTTACAATATAACGAAAGCTTCAATATTTTTGCTGAAATTTTAGCAAAATAGAACCTCTTGAAATTCTACAATACAATATTTCAAATAAAATATTAATATATAACAAAATAAAAACCCTAATTATAACCTATGTAGAGTACCTAGAAGTTAATTAAAAAAAATACAATTTTATAATTCAAATTTACATCAAAAAGTAGCTTAGTCTACAACTCTTCTACTTCCCAATCAGTGATTAACTCCTTAGTAATCAGCAAGAAGTTTAGTATCAACTAATAAATCTGAAACCAAAATATTTTTCAGTGAATGGCATCCCAAAAATAGAATTTAAAAGAGTAAAAATAATAAACTCAAACAATTATGTAAAATAAATAAATAAAAAAGATAATTCAATATAATAAACTTAATAAATATGTAAATCTTAATCATAATCATAAAATGAGAGTGTATTGAAATGGCTTTGTTCTATCATGCTTGAAAGAAACAAATTATCCATATATAAATCAAATTGATATCCTTACTAACTGAAACCATTGAAATTTCAAATACATAAATTGATTAAAACTAAAACCATTGAAATTTCAAATACACAAGTTGATTAAAACTTCAGAATTTTAAGGACTTAATAGAACAGGTAACAAACGTGGACACAAAGTCCACGAGGGTAATACTAACCAAACGCGGCTTATGCCACAAAGACAAACGTGGACACATAGTCCACGAGGGTAATTAACCAAACGCAGCTTGAGCTATGAAACAAATGTGGACACACAGTCTACTAGGGTAATACTAATCAAATGCGACCAGAGCCACAAAACAAACGTGAGTATGAGACCCACAAATAACAAACATGAGAATAGTGCTCATGAAAATCAAACTAGCTAGTCGTTTACCATGGCACACCAAAGGCTAACGAAACTGTCATTAGCAACTAGTGTTCTGTATAAAGTCTCTTTCAAGTTCATTTTCAAACATGTGAGAAAATCATCTCTTTCAAAATAAAATTTCATTCTTCAATGTCAAACTCGCATGAATCGTTTTTCCATAGCAATTCAATAATTTTCAAAATGAAATCCCATAATTAAAGTCCAAACTTATATTTATTGAATAATTAACATTTCAAAAGTGATAAAGGTAATTTCATAAAATAAAGAAGTTTAATCAACAAATTATCCAATACTCACATTGTTGTTATAAAATGATTTGCATGAAACTGTAATATTTTAATAAAGGAAATTTTATTTGAAAATTAATTGGGACGCTATCCACTTATCTAAAATTTTTTCCAAGTATAAGGTCCTTCTCTTACAACATTAATCGATTTCCTCTCCTTCCTTCCAACTTCCTATAAAATATATTAGGGCCTTAATAAACTTCTAACAATGCTAAAAAAAACTCTTCCAACAATAACACATACTCTCTCCCTCTCCCTCCCTCCCTCTCCTCTCTCTTTATATATATATATATATATATATTTATATAATGACTATAAATTTAAAACTTTGGAACCAAGATTTGCACAAAAGTTCCTTCATAGACATAACTAATTTTTCAATCTACTCAAAAGAATCTCTTAACATTTAAACCGTTTATTACATTATTTATTGACAACTGTTCATTTTCAAGAATTCACATAACTACAAGCTAATTTCACAATCAAATTTCCTTTGCAACCTTCAAGATAAGTTTATAGATTAATAACACCCACACAAACAATGCTTCTTGCAATAATTAATGAAATTTTAGAGAAGTACCAAAATTAAGTAAACTCTTCTAACATGCATTTCATTAATATCTTGTGGGCATGAATCTTTAAACTAATACCCATATCTCCCTCATCAATTTCACTTTCCAAAAATTTATTAGCTTCAATAATCAAATCAAATTCAACTAAAACTCGAACGATACCATCAACATCTTCTTTTGTTACTCTGAGTTTCAACTTAAATCAAGCTTTTCCTTTATATCCAAACATATATGATCAGGGCCAGCAATAATAAAGGAGAAGAAAGCAACTTCCATTACAAACTCACACACATAAAGAACTGAGGAAGGGAGATGGAAACTTTTTCTTTTGTTTTTTTTTTTTGACTCATCATAATGGCAGCAAAGGAATGAAGAAAAGAATTCAAAGCTCCCTAGCTTTAGATCAATCTGAATAGAATAGGAAAGAGAAGAAGATTCAGCCACACAAAAAATGAAGGTAAATGAAGTCGGCGACACTAAAGAGGAAAGAAGAATAGCTCACAAAACAACCCTCCAACTGCAGTGGATTTAGTTCCTCACGCATCCACC
This sequence comes from Prosopis cineraria, assembly GCF_029017545.1. Taxonomy (NCBI): domain Eukaryota; kingdom Viridiplantae; phylum Streptophyta; class Magnoliopsida; order Fabales; family Fabaceae; genus Prosopis; species Prosopis cineraria. The sequence goes on from NW_026555343.1 coordinate 8,382,138, forward strand.
GACAATATACCATCTACAATAAGGGAGGTAGAGCAGAGAACGAAAGAGGAGGAAGATTTTGGAGCAACCACACAGTAGCACAGACGAAGCTCACGCACCTGCCGATGGAGAGCTGACTAGGGAGGAGGAATGATAGAGGACGCCAGTGAACACGCTAGAACTGGAGAAAAGCACTGGAATCGGAGAAGAGCAGCAGCTGAGAGTTCTCGATTTTTCTTCCTCTCTCCTCTGGTATATGTTAGAATGTGAACAAGAAAAGGGAAAAAAATCTGTGGTGGGCAAAATGGTAATTTAGAAGGCTGGAGGTATAAAATAATGCCCCACTAAAATTTAGGATCTGTAGGTGAGCAACTAACATAACTTTCATTAGACTAAAATTCCTTTTAATATATTTTCTCCAAAAATTAATAACAATGAAGTAAAAATATTTAATAATAAAATCAAAATATTTAAAATAAATTTTAATTTTTAATTTAGATTTCAGGGTTATTACATTCTCCTCTTTAAAAATTCAGTCCTTCGAATTTAGATATATTCTTACCTTTATCTTTAAGTAAATGCAAATATTAAACATGCATCTGCACCTATAACCTCCAAAATTAGAGAAGAAACGATTTGCCTACAAATCAAAACACTCCTTTTGGATAAACTTAGCCAATGGCATAGCTAGTCCAAAAAATTCCTATAAAGACAATGACAACATCTAATTAAAACCCAATAATCTTTCATTCCAATATGCATAGTAATTATCAGTTATGGACTCCTTCTACCTTAATATGCTTAAATTCCATCTTTAGGCATAACATAACATAAAAGATTACTTGACATACCATAATTCATATTTCAAGAATCTTGCATGTACATATTGTTCAAATTATTATGGACTCCTTTAAATAGGTCAAAATTTCATCTATGCATTTCATCACAAATTTATTAAGAAATTATCTAAGCATCATACTTATCCAATTCATAAAGAACATTACTACTCTCACTGTTGCTCATATTTCTCCTTCTTATTTTATTTGCTCTCTCCACCCTTCACCACCAAAGGCAATTTCATCTCACTTAAGATACTTAAAATATCTAATTAGTAACCAATGTAGTTAATTTAAGAACACTAAAGCTTAATTGTTCTCCACTTAATTTAGTATGTTATGAACAATAGACTTTAGATGAACATAACTTGAGCTAGCTAGGAACATCCAATTGAAGAAAATTAGAATTCCATAGAAAGAAATATTCATGTACTATCTGCTGTCAAATCTTCAAAGTTGTCGGAGTCCATTTAGTCTAGAAAAACCATAAAACATCATATCTAATACAGAGAAAAAAAAAAAACAGAACTGTTTTAGGATAGCTTTTCAAATCAAATTCAAAATTCATAAAATATTCTCTAGAGCTCCAAAAATTGTCATACTTGGGTGAATGAAACTCCTATATGCCCCCTAAATACATGCCAAATTTCAACTTCAAAGTCAACATCTGAGGTCGTCAAGTGAAGAAATAAATTTACTGCTCATTAGGTTCTGTTTTAGAAGGCTAAAATGCTTGAACTTTCGAGCATAATTTTCCCTCCTTTCAAAATGAACTTTTATTTCCTGCTATTCAAATTTCTTTCTTTCTTTTCTTTTATTTAGTTGCACAGAGCATTTCTCGTTGTTTCTCTTCTGTCATATACCTTCAGGACAGCCTCCATTTCAAATGACTTGAGATAAAAACTCATATCCATGATAACACACTAAGAGCAAAATGCCCTTAGCGTAAAAAGACATAAACGTCTACATTGACTAAAGTGGCATTTAATTAAAGAACATAAAAATAGCCAACAAAAGAAAGCCTTACTAACATAAGGTCATGAATAACGTCCTTAGTGTTTATACTCATACAAATTATAGCCACACTTGATTATTATTTAATTGCTACACTATTAGTTTTCCTGCAGTTATCTTTTTAAAGCATTTAATCTCATAAAAGAAGAAATAGTTGGTAACTTGATGGCATTATGCATGTGAAATACCAAGGATCATTGAGCATCTCTATTGGCTTATTCCTAACAAATTGAAGGTAGAATAACCTAGGACTTTCCTCAAAGTGCACTTATAAAAGGTTAGGAACTTAATTTATTGCATAGAAGAGAAAGTTCTTATTTTCCTAAGAGACTCAGGGAGGTGGACATAACAGATAGCTTTACTGGATTCAATCTTTAAGATTAAAATAAAACCACGTTCTAAAAGGATTGATATATTTAATTAGGTAATGTTTATGCTTCACCATTGCAAAACTTGTTAAACTTGATGTGGTACTGTGAAGATTTTCAATCTTTCAAATTGCAATGCAAACACATCCTATACCAAGGAGATGATATCCTTGTCCATACAAAGTAAGTCTTATATTATAAGCCACAATTTTGAAAACAATAGGCATTATAAAAGAAAAATACAAGAAGCTATAGTGCTAGACAAACAGGAGATTGATTTAGGGATCCAGAGCTAGACATTTGACCAAGTGAAAAATGCCAAAGTAGACAAATATAAGATAGAATTAAGCAGCACTAATGAATGCTAATAGATTGACCATACAACCATGTTGAGACAAATGAAGATTAGGTCCAACATGGCCAACATAGAAAGACTGAAGATAATAAACCTAGGCCCAATATTAAACAATACAAGCCCAACTTAGTTTAGACTTATTCTTTATCAGTTTATATGTTATTCTTCCTATATATGTGTACAGATCCTATCCATTCTAGGGTTTAGTGTCTCAACTATTTATTGTAACACTTGTCATTGATTAATAATAAGCAACAAATATTCAGCACTCTAAATATTTAACTTGGTATTAGAGTGATTTAGCTTGCAGCTATGGCGTCCACAGATGAACAATCTCCTTCCACTAGTTCTGCTAATAAGCAACCATCAGGTTCGCACTCCTCTCTTCTTGACGCTGCAAATCTAGCAAAGAACCCTGTTGCTCCTACATCCTTGAAGCAAATCTATTCTGTCAAGTTAGACAGGACTAACTACATGATTTGGCAGACTCATGTTCTCCTTATTATAAAGGGATATAAGCTCGATGGTTTTCTCACTGGTACGAAGCCTTGTCCACCACAGTTTCTTATTGAGAATGGTGAAACACGTCTCAATCTAGCCTTTGAAGACTAGGTTGCAGCTAATTCATTGCTTTTCGGCTAGCTTCTTAACACAATTATGTTAAAAGTGTCATCACAGATGACTTAAGTATCCTCGTCTGCTGGTTTATGGAATGCTACCAAGCAGCTTGCTGGGTCAAAAACTAAGGCTCGAGTATTGTTGATTCGGGCTGAACTTCAACGTACTAGGAAGGGTACATCTCATATGGAGGACTACTTAAACAAAATGAAGAGTCTATCTGAAAAACTTGCTATTGTAGGCTATCCCATTCCTCTTCCTAATCTTATTCTTCAAACGTTAGCTGGTCTTGATGGTGAATATAATACGATTGTTGTCTAGCTGTCTAAGGAATCGGATGATATCACTTGGATTTACTTAATCTACTATTTTAACATTTGAGAGTCGTCTTGATCAGTTGACTTAGTTTTCTCAACTTAATATTTCAACAAATTTTGCCAACTATGCTCACTCTGAGAATTTCTCTTTTAGACATGGCCATTGGCGTGGAGGCCGTGGTCAGTATGGAAGAGGTAGATCCAATAATAATTATAGAGGTAATGGAGCAAATAATGATAAACCTCAATACCAACTCTGTGAGAAATGGGGTCATACTATTAAGACTTGTTTTTATCAATATGATAAGTTGTTTTTGGGCTCAAGTAGCAATAAACGTGGTAACAACTCTACTAATTTTAACTCTGAATTTAATGCTTACTGGGCTACTCCTGAGACTATCATTGATGATGCTTGGTTGTTGGATAGTAGTGCTACAAGCCATGTGACTAATGATCTTAGTCGCATTGATAATCCAGCTATTCCTACTGGTAAGGTTCGCATTATTATTGGTAATGGCCAGAAAATGGGAGTAAAACAAACTGGTTCCTCTACTTTACAAAATCAACCAAATGCTTTAGTTAAATTACATAACATTTTATATACTCCTAAAGATAATAAAAATTTATTGAGTGTTTGCAAAGTGGCTGCTGATAATGATGCTGATGTCATTTTTAATAAATCTGGTGTGTTTGTGAAGGAGCAAGCAATCGGGAAAGTACTACTGTAAGGGGGGAAGTTAATTAAGGGAATGTTTCCTGTGCTTGGTAACAAAGTAGACAATAAGGAGGAACAGTTTTTGCTGAATACAGAGGAAGAAGCTATTACAGCAATAGATAATAGTTCTAGTACTAGTAGAAAATTATGGCATTGTAGGCTTGGTCATCTAAATGAGAGAGTATTAAGTAGAATTATTCATAATTGTAATTTGAAGGTTGATTTCAAGGATGCTCATCATCCTTTGTTTTGTGAACCTTGCAAATTTGGAAAATCACATGCTTTGCCTTTTAAGTTATCTCTCTCTCATGCCATTAAACCACTAGAACTTATTCATACTGGTTTGTGGGGTCCTTCACCTCTTGTTTCTATGAATGGTTTAAGCTACTATATTCTGTTTTTGGATGATTTCAGTCGATTCTCTTAGATATTCCCGCTCAAGACTAAAGATAAGGCTTTACAAATGTTTATTTAGTTTAAACAATATGCTGAAAAACAATTTGAACTTCCTATCAAGACTATACAGAGTTATTGTGGTGGTGAATATAGAAGTTTTTCCAAGTTTTTACAAGAATTTGAAATAGTTTTCAGACATTCTTGTCCTCACACTTCTCCTCAAAATGGGAGAGCTGAATGAAAACATTGGCATGTTGTTGAAATTGGCCTAACTCTTTTGGCTCAAGCCAAGATGCCCCTTTATTACTGGTGGGAGGCCTTTCATACCATAAATGAGCTAATAAATAGACTACCTTCTACTATTCTAGGTGGTATTTCACCCTATTTCAAGCTGTTTCATAAATATTCTAGTTATAAGGGTCTAAAGTTCTTTGGTTCTACATGCTATCCTTGTCTTAGACCCTGTAACAAACATAAATATCAATTCTGAACTGCAAGATGTGTTTTTCTAGGATATAGTAATGCTCATAAAGGTTACAAGTGTTTAACCTCTAGTGGCAAGGTGATAATTTCTTAACATGTGGTTTTCAATGAAATTGATTATCCTTTTGAAATAGGTTTTATAAACAAAAAGATCTCACCTAAAGTACAAGTTTATCCCAGTGTCTTCTTTCAACCCTTAACTTCTTCTGTTCCAGCATAGTGTCCTCACACTGATACAATTGTAATGACCTAGAAAAAATTATTATTAAAATTAAAATTTTTGGTAGGTAATTTTAAATAAGCTATTAGAAATGTTCTCATTAGACTTTAATATATCAGTTTTTTTTTCTTTTTTCTAATTTTTGTTTGGAAATTCAATTTTTTTCATAATTTTTTAATTATACTACTATTATTGTAAAGACCTAAAATCTTAAGTAAAAATTTAAAATTTATAATGAGGGATTTTAAATGTTTTATTTTGTTTTTATTTTGTTTTGGACTAAATATAGCAAGAAAAGCATACACGCTCAGTGAAAACTTTATTGTTTGATGCTTGGTTCGAATCATGAAATTGAAAAGTAGGAGATTTATTTTCACTTCAGCCCATAGTAAAATTCCTGCCCTTAAAATATATATATATATATATATATATAAATATAGAAACAATGAATGGGAAACGGAGCTTAAAGAAAAATCCGCACCATCAGATTTTATTCATCATCTCTTCCCTCTGCATTTTGGAACCTTCGGGAGCTCACGAGATTGCCTTCCTCTTCCTTCATCCTTTCGATCTCTAGCCATTGAAGGTGCGCTTGGATTTTTTTTCTCTCTACTGGTGCATTGCCATGGGAGCACTGCTGTGAGTTTCCCTTCCTTTATGCTGTTGGGTTCCCTCTGCTCCTTCCCTCATTCATTGTCGTCTTCTCCTTTCCTTCTTTGTTCCTAGTTGGCTGTTGGCATGGAGTTCAAGCTGCCATAAGTTTGATGTCACAAGGAGATTGATCAAGGTGCTGGTTTGTTGGGCTTGCTCTTCCTTCCTCTCCTCTGTTTTACGTTGCCAACTTCTCGCTGATGCTAGCTATGATTCAGTCAGTTGACCTTTCATTCTTCTGTGTAGTTGGTCATTGTTCTTTCTTGTTGCTTTGGTTGCAACAGACCCTCCCTCGTTCAGCTCGCACGACCAATCTTTTCTCCTTCTTGCTCTTCCTCTGCTTTGTCGTCCTGAGGTGCGGTGGGAAATTCCGCTGAGATAGCAAGAGGGAGCTCGTCCAGAAGCTTCGAACGAAATGTTCCTCTTTCATTTCTGGTTGCCAGTGTGGTGCGTGTGTCCGTCGTAATATAAATGCGTGAGGATCATCATCTTCTTCCTTCTCCTTGTTCGTCCAGCTAGCGTCTCTCTTCCTTATTCTTTCTCTGCTCCCGTCGTTACTGTTTGAGGTGAGGAGTTACTATGATTTCTCCTTCTTGTTTGTTCGCGTATGTCTGTATGTTTTAGATGTTGAAATTGCAATACCTCACTTCACCAGTGCTGTGTACATTTGATGGCTGTCGTCATAGTTGTAACACTTGCCCCGAGTGTTATCCAAAAATCACACAATTCAAATAAACTAAGTGTGGTTAAGGAATTAATCCTAAAATCAACTTAGGAAACAAATCATTTAAATCACTGGGTAAATACACAATTGCAAAGTAAATATTTAAAGCCTTTAAAAAAAATTTATAGGTTCTTCCTATAGCACGCGGAAGCAAGATAGACGAAAGTAAAATAAAAAGATGCTGTCATGACAGAATGCTGTTATGACAGCCCTCTTGGGCCAACTTTCGGGAGGCACCGTTCTGTCATTCGATCTCCAATCAAAGTGATTTAAAGCTCACATGTCACATTCAAAGGGTACTATAAGTATACCAAATTTTAAAAAGATCCAACGGTCGGATTGAAAATTAGACATGTTAAAAAAAGATGCTGTCATGACAGAATGCTGTCATGACAACCCTCCTGGGCCAACTTCCGGAGTGTACTATTTCATCATCTGACCTCCGATCAGAGTGATTCCAAAGCCCACATGTCACTTTTAAAGAATACTATTAGTATACTAAATTTTGAAAAGATCCAACGGATGGATTGAATTTTGTGCAGGTTACAACATCAATACTGTAGCTGTCATGACAGCAATTTAATGCTGTCATGACAGCACCTCCAAACCAAATTCCGGAGTGCGTCGTTTCTTCGTCCGATATTCGATCGATGTGATTCCAAAGCCCACACGAAGCTTATAAAAGGTTTTACTTGTGATCCAAATTTTAGAGAAATCCAACGGTCGGATTAAGATTTAGACACCCGGATGCAAAAGTGCAGCTTTTTGGTAAAAACCATTTTTAAAATTGTCCAAATCTTATCCTAATGGTCACAAACCTGTGGGAACACTTTGGACACGTCAAATAAGACTAAAAACACCTGATAGAACATTCAAATGATGGAAAACCTCCATACATCAAAATTTGACCACCCAGGTGCTATTTCCCAAAATGGACCCTAAACCCCCAAAATGCACAAATCATACAAGAGTGGTCACAAATCAATCCAAATATCATGTATTTATATAAATACATATGCTAAACATTTTCACTTGGCTCAGAGCTCCTTGTGGGGACCACGCACCCACTCTCTCTATCCAAGATGTATGTTTGCCCATAACACACCATTTGCAATGCAACCACTTTGCAATTGCTTATAGAATCTCACACACACACACACACACACACACACATTAAAATAAATATCTGCTTGTAATAGAAACTTGGTCTACTAAGTAAATCCATCAAAACCACACACCATAACCAAGTTTTCTAGCCATAAGTTTACAAACAGACAAAAATTCATACACAAGCACACAATCCACACATATTCACACACACATACATAATCATATCCTACTGGCACCCTAATTTTAAATACATTACAATATATTTTCTCAAAAGAAAGGGGTTGCAGTTTTTTACAAATCACAAGCAAAACCCTAGCTTTGCTCCTTTCCCCGTCCACCATTGGATCCTTCACCTAGACCTATAATATTAAAAAGAAAGGGGTGAGACAACCACAGTCTCAGTAGCAGAGAAATCTACATTGATTATTACAAAGTAAGCCATAATCAAATAAACTAATAATAAAGTCAACATAGTATATAATTTAGTCATTTAAAATATATGAATGCATGATATAGGCCGGTATAGCCTTTTATGACCAACAGAATGCCCCTAGCACTCTTTAACTCACAGGTAAACCTTATACCTACTTGTACCTCTACGGGCACAAAACATAATCTAAGGCATGATCTAATCCACCGAACCTCCTATGCCCCTTCGACGTGATCCTAAGCAGTTGAAACTAACTCCCTCCTAGAGCCAGCCCAACTTACTTTCCATGTGAGGGCTACCTTAGCCTAGGCACTCAACCTCACACTTCATATGTTGGATTCTCTCCCCCACTGAGAGGTGTCAAACACTCAATATACTAACCACTTTAGTGCATTGAGCCCACAATACGTAAGACAACACTGAGTACTGACAGTGTGTCATAGAATATCAAAAATCCACACTTTCTCATTGGTGAACTCCCACCGAGATCATGCCTTTTACTCTTGTCTACCTTTCCTGAGTATTGACCATGCAACACTCTAAAGTAGTATAATATTTATAAATCTCATTTCCATAAAAACATTGTTATTAAACAATTAGAAAACATATTTGCACTATAATCAAAGTAGTACCCCATAACCCCTTATAAAGCACTTAATCTTTTAAAACATGTAATGCATGATAACTACTAATATTTATTCAAAAATAGCTAAAACAAAGTAATAAGAAATATAAATTCCCTTGTTACCTCAACCCTTTGGTACCAAAAGGGTTTCCCTTGTACAAAATAGGGCTCGGCTTGTTCCTTAACTTTTGAACAAATTCCACCAACAATTCCTACAACATATAAGTGATCTACATCACTTATCATGTCAAATAGCATTAATGAAGACTATAACTCATATCACACAACTTGGGTCTATCAGCCATAATCCATCCGAATGGTCCATATATTAAACCAACCATTCACATAGTATCACTTAACCACCAAAACCATTTATTAGCCATTATTAGGCTAATTTCCAATTTATATAATTTTTTAATTAATTAAAAATCTTTACTTAGTGCCACCAACTTTCACCATTAGCCCTTATAATGAAAACCAAACCTTAATTTAAATCTTATTGGGCTCAAATAGCAAAATTATAACTAAATCAATAGGCTTAAACCATTGAGGAGAAAAAACCCAATTTCTCAGGGTTTATTTTGTGCCCAAAACACCTCTTTTCATCCAATTATTCACTCAAAACATTAGATCACTATATAGAAACTCAAAACATGCTCCCTAAGATCCAAAGAAACAAAAGCTTACAAGAATAAAGCCTTTGGGATCAAAATCCAAAATTCTCCTCTTCCAGAAATTGAAGAAAATTAAGAGAAAGAGAAGAGGATTAAAGTAGGGAGTTTACCTATCGTGTAGCTAAGTTCGCAACGGTCGCAAAGACTCCTAGATCCAAGCCTAACTCCCTCCCTTTCTCTTCTCTTCTTCCTCTCTCCCTCTCATGTGTTTTCTTTCCTTTCCTTTCTCTGCGTTTCTGTGTCTCTTTTCCCCTTATAAAAGCTGATCTAAAAGTTTGGGGAAAATTACAAGAAATGGCCCAACATTTTTTATTATTGCACAAAAGCCCGGGTCAACTTTGGTAATTTTTTCCACAGTTAAAAATCAAATAAAACTAAACTTTTGCTTAGTAAAATTCAAACTCTAGACTTCTATCAAATTATTTTAAATTTTAATTTAATTATAGATATTTTATTTTATTTTATTTTTATAAATCCGAGTCTTAAAATTTCGGGATGTTACAATGGTTGTCTCATTTTTATTTACTGTGAGTATTGAGGAGACGAGAATTGGGTTTTCTTTGAGATTGAAATTAATTTTCTTATTTGGTTTGTAAGGCATTCCAGACATATGTGTGTGGAGAAAAGACTATTGAACCAAGCTAAATTTTATTCCAATAAGCTATATTAGAATTTATATTGATTTTATTAAAGAAATGGAACTTGAAGAGTTGTTTTATTCATATATTTATGCAAGAGAATGCTTGAGAAGTAGAATTGAGTATAAATAAGTTTGGTAATAATTTGAGGTTTATTGCCTATAAGGTGTTAGACAAAATGATCAAGAGGAATCCTTGTTATATAATGGCATCACACACACACACACACAAAAGATGAGTATATTATTGACTAAATAAACTATCGTTAGAAGATAATTACTCTCTTTGATGGAAGTTGAGAGGTGAATGGTTCAATTACAAATATAAGAAAGTTTTTGGGAAGGAATTTAATGAGAGAAAGAACTTGCTTTTATGGTCTAGACATTGAGCATAAAAAGAAATATTTTGATCTAAAGTGGCAGAAAAGAATATATATATATATATATATATAAGCATCGTATCATGGATTAAACAATCATGTAAGCATTTGTTCTTCGCAATGAAAGTTAAAGTAGAACTTAGAAGTTTTTGGAAGAGATATTTGAGTAGTAATCTAAGAACTAATTTACTATTCATTTTTGGGATATCATTAGGATATTTTATGTAATGTTGAGAAAGATAGAAGTGAGGTATTTCTTTCTTTTATTCCCCTATGTTGTGTTGGATTTAAAGATTTTGGATGGTAAAGTATAAGTGGGGAAGTGACAATGATGTTATTTGAATATTAGGAATTTTAGGACAGAGCATTAGCCCTAAAGGACTAGTTTGGAAGTAAATTATACATTTGAAAACTTTACGGGTAAGTGGATAACGTCCTAACTAAATTATGATCAATTTTTTTTCAAAAATATTTTTACTTGGATCATTTAATAACAATTATATTACATATTTCATACGTTGTTAATTAAATTATTTTTATCCTGGGAAATTATAAAGGGATGTGGGAGGATATTTCAATTATGACGTGTATGTGTTTTTCCTTACAAAGGATACTTTCAAGATTGATGGAATTATTTTTATCAGCTTTGGTAATTTTGGTTTCTCAATAAATGCAAGCATGGGCATCATTTATGAAGTTTTATTTTAGCAATTTTTTAATGTTCAAAATTCTTCATGCGAGTTTGACTTTGAGAATGGAAACTACATTTTAATAATGATGACTTTCTCGCATGTTTGAAAATGAATTTAGAGGGAATTTTATATAGAACACTAGTTGCTAATGGCAATTCCATTAGCCCTTAGTGCGCCATGGTACACCTAGCTAGTAGGGTGCTTATAGGAGGTGCTAGCCCCGTGTGGTGGCTAACGCACGTGGAATAGAGGGATGGTTATTCGTGAGCATAGTACTCACATTTGTTTCGTGGCTTCAAGCCGCGTTTGGTTAGCATTACCCTCGTGGATTGTGTGTCCACGTTCGTTTCGTGGCTTCAGTTGCGTTTGGTTACTTATCCTTGTAGACTATGTGTTCATATTTGTCTTCATGGCATAAGCTGTGTTTGGTTATTTACCCTCATGGACTATGTGTCTACTTTTATGAATTGTTCTGATAAATCCCCAGAAATGTGAATTTTTAATTAATTGATGATTTCACACTCTAATGGTTTTTTTAGCAAATGTTTTTATTTTATTTATGTATATATTTAATTATTTTAAATTGTCAAGACCAAATGTTAAAGCTATTTTATCATTATAGATTCTAAGTTTCTTGATATTGAAGTTATATAGAACTTTTATTTCAAGCATACAAATTTGATTTCGTTGAATTGCTTTCTCTTTAATTTATGTATATGTTGTATTTTATTCATTTTAAATCTACAAAATGTTATGGTTAGGACATTATTCACTAGAAAATATTTTTGGTCTCAGACAGCATAGCTGACCTTGTATCTCCATTAGATCCTTGGAGGCATTTTGCTTCTGGACTTAAGTTGAGACTCCATTTTAGGTAATTTCTATTTTGATGTAAAGTTATAATTTATATATTGTATTTTTATACATAATGTTTTAGGTGCTCTAAATAGAATATAGTTAGAGTTCTGATTCTATATTGTGCTGGTTGATTGTTGTTGAGGAGCGGAGCTCCCTTTTCCAGAGTTGATATTGTAAATTGTGATAAAAAAAATTTAGGAGGTTCTATGTTTTTCGAGGAGGTTCTGTCAAAGTTTTTTTAAAAAAAATTTAAGAATCTTTTACCTAAAAAAAATGTTACAATGATTTTTCTATCCTATTTTAAATGAATTAAAATATTATATTAAAGTTTATTTAATCAAGGATTAAGGGATGTATGTTTGTACATATATCTCATGCCAGTCATGTCAAATTTTTCAGGGCGTGACAACAATAATGAGCAGTAAAACCTATAAGTTTTTCTCCACTGGAGAGTTGTCTCAAGCATCAATTTCAAGTAGTGAGAAATCTTTACCTGAAGCCATTGAAGAAGTTACTAATGATCAATCAGTTGTTCCTTCTTCACCTATAAGTAATTCGAGTTCACAAAGACAGTCTCTTGAACATCATTATACTGCTGGATCTCCTGTTCATAGCATTGTAGATGTTATCAATATTCCAAACAATAGACATCCAATGATTACTCGAAGTAAGGCAAGTATATAAAAGCTTAAAACACCTTATATTGGCATGTTAATGACTGAAAGCGATGCTGATATTGAACTAACAAATGTGAGAGATGCTTTAAAATCTATTGAATGGTGAAGGGCTATGTTGGATGAGTATAATGCTCTTATCAAGAATCAAACTTGGGTTCTTGTTCCCTATCATGGTTAGAGAAATTTGGTTGATTGTAAGTGGGTTTTTAAAAATAAGTTTGATGCTGTCGGGTCTCTTATAAAAAGGAGAGCTCGATTAGTTATAAAGGGTTTTCAACAAAGCCCAGGTGTTGACTTTGATGAAACATTTAGTCCTGTTCTAAAGGCTTCTACTTTGAGATTCATACTAACTATTGCTGTAAATTTCAACTAGGAAATAAGGCAATTAGATATCAATAATGCCTTCTTAAATGGATATCTATATGAATATGTTCTCATGAAGCAACCAGAAGGTTTTGTCAATTCCAAGTTTCCAAATCATGTCTTCCTACTTAAGAAAGCCTTATATGGTTTAAAGCAGGCACCCCGAGCCTGGTTTGAGCATTTAAGAAATACCTTGATTCAGTGGGGTTTCACTAACTCTAAATGTGACACTTCACTATTCTTTCTTCAACATAAATCAAACATTATGTTTGGATTAGTTTATATAGGTGATATTATAGTGATAGGGAACTCATCTAAGATATTAGAGCTATTTGTCAAATAATTAAATTCCCTATTTGCTCTAAAGGATCATGGTCACTTATATCACTTTCTGGGCATTGAAGCATTCAGAGATGACACTGATTTATATTTAAAACAAGAATACTACATTCAAGAAATTTTAAGGAAAGCTAGTATGCTCCATTCATCCCTTGTTCTTACCCCTATAGTGATAAATAGACACTACTCTAAATAAGATGGCACGTCACTTACAAACTCAGGGAAATACAGGCAGATTATTGGTGCATTGCAATATTTAATCAACACCAGACCAGATATTATATTTGCAGTAAACAAATTGAGTTAGTTTCTTAGCTGTCTTACTGACGTTTATTGGCAAGCATTGAAATGCATTCTAAGGTACTTAAAAGGAATGTCAAGTCTTGCATTACATATCAAACTACACAATCACATTACCTTACAAGGCTTCTCAGATGCTGACTGGGCTATTTGCCCAGATGATTAGCATTCCATGGGTGGACATTGTGTATTTCTTAAAGATTCTCTAGTGTCGTGATTGGCTAGAAAACAATGAGTACTTTCTAGGTCTGAGTCAGAATATCAGGCTCTTGCTGATCTCTCCACTAAACTCACCTGGTTCCAGTCACTTGCGTGAGAAATTGGTCTTCATTTTCTTTATCTTCTTGTCGCCTGGTGTGATAACTTGAGCGCTGCAGCATTAGCTTTGAATCCTGTATTACATGCTCGATCAAAACACATCGAGTTAGATGTTCACTACATCTGTGACCAAGTCCTCAATCGCCAGTTATCTGTATGCTACATCCCATCATATGAGAAACTCATAGATCTTTTTACTAAAGCTTTGACACTCTCCAAGTTCTAGTCTTTTAGAAGCAAATTCGGCCTGGTCAAATTCTTAAAGTCATGTTTAAGGGGGAATGTTGAGATAAATGAAGATCAGGTCCAACATGCCCAATGTAGAAAGACTAAAGATAATAAACCCAGGCCTAATATTAAACAATACAAGCCCAACTTAGTTTAGACTTATTCTTTATCAGTTTATATGTTATTCTTCCTATATACATATACAGATCTTATCTATTCTAGGGTTTACTACCTCACCTATTTATTGTAACACTTATTATTGATTAATAATAAGCAATAAATATTCAACACTCTAAATATTTAACTAAACAAAATCCCTTGCATTCAACAGTCCCTTATTTACACCAAGCACTAATCAAAATGTGTTTTAATGATTAAGTGATACAATCTATGAAGCATTCGATAAAATCATGGTTTGCAAGACTATAGTCACATGAAATAGCTTAGTGGATCTCATAATTCCAGAGGTCTATAAACATGTCTGGTAATCACTCTATCCTAATATTTATTATTATTATTATTTAGCTATTTGTTCCCAACCTCGCTGAAATTCAGTCTTGCAAGATTTATATCCTACATGCTACCTATTATATCCTTCATAACATTGTACAAAGAGAGTAACTGATAATATCAAAAGTCACTTGAATATCATATTGTCACATTTTGTTAATCACAGTGCTCTTAAGTCCACCTATCATATTAGTAAAGACTAAAAGTACGGCCACTAATAAGGGATTGAAACTGAAAAGCCTCAAATTATCAATACAGTTGCATAATGGACAACTACACATGAATCATCCATGAACATTTGCAATTGCTTACATCTGAATCAAAGAATCAAGAATCTTATAGAACAACAATCGCAAATCCCCTCCAGTGAAGAGATTAACTCAAGAAACCTCACCAAAATCCTAAATTAAATTCACATTCACGATTCTCAATCAATAACAACCTAGCCAATAAATACAGCCATTCATATAACATAATTCTAGTCCCCTACAAATCATGCCAATAATGACATTAATCTTAGAGAAGACCAAATTAACCCCTAACACAAAGTACTCAATTTAAGGACAATCCTTTATATGATATGTCTATTTATACTAATAGCAACAATGAAACATTTTATTGTATTATCTTGACTAGAGTGTATTATATGCATAAGAACATTTATTAAGGACAAATCCAGTACTCTAACTGCTAGTTGTATTAAGAGTAAGTTTGGGGTTAAAATTTCTTACACCTTATGAGTTTACATCTCCCTTCTCCTTGGAGCAATATGTTATTTCACTTCACATTTTATTATCCACACACTTACTATAACAAAATAAGAAACAAACTGATTGATTTATAAAGCTATTCTTTCAAATAAGAATTGAGATAATTCTTACACAAACCTTTAGCTTTTTCTTTCTTTGTGTAGATGTTGTATTTCTATTATGAATTTAAGGAGAGATCTTTCCGCACTTTGAGACAAAGCTTCTATCAAAAAACATGGAGTTCTATTACTTCAGTCATACCCTTATGGTACTTGTTGTAATGACCCTAAATTTTAAATTAAATAAATTCCCTTCCAATTGATAATTAATTAATTTTAATTTTATGATAAAGAAAGAGCAGTGATATATTAGAAATTAATACTAGATATTTATATAGAGGTCTAAAGTTTGAATATTACTTTATCTAAATGTTAGTTATTTTTATTTATATGGAAAAGTACTAAAGAGTCCTTGCTTTTTATTATAGAAATATTATAATAACAAAAAATTGATAAGGTCTTCTTTTGAAATTTTCTCAATAAGCTTTGGGTCTTATTTTGTAAATTTCCCCATAAGCTTATTATTTGATTTTCTTTGGATCTTCTTAGTCGGTGCAATGGGTAGAAGAGAGAGGGAGAACTCATGATTTTTTTTTATTTCCTCTCCTTTTTTCGATTGTGTTCTAAGACCAGAGAAGTCTGGAAAACTCTACCCATTTCTTCCATCTTCTCCTTCTCCCCTACCATCTCCAACTATTTGAGGTGCGTGAGTGAGAGAGAGAGAGAGAGAGTTTTGACCATCGTTGTATGGGCTTCAAGTCACTGTCTCTCCTCCTTCTCTTTCTTCAATCCCATTCTGAGTTGCAGAGAGGGCCAGAGATCAAAACTCTAGACTTTTTCGTTATGTGCTCTCTGACTCCACCCCTCTCTCTACTATCATACCCTTTTCATCGGTGAAGTGGGAGCTCATCACTCCCATGTGATGCTTAGGTCCTTAGTTGTGCCCCTATCTCTATCTTCCTCATTTGTTGCTATCTTCACTGTCCTTGTTCGCATCACTAATGGGTGAGTGAAATCAAGCCTCGAGAGATGATGGTGTTGATCGTGAGACTTTCTTTTCTTCTTGGTCTGGTGCGGTTGATATCGCTTTTCTTTCTTCCCTATGTACCATACCAGATGACTCCCCTGTTTTGAGTTATAGTTGGCTCAGCTTCACAAGGTGTTCAGTTTGTGTGCTTATTGTTTTCGCTGCTAGAATCTTTGTTCCTTCATACCTAGTAGGAGGTTGGCAAGTCACATACTCTTTTTGTTTCTCGTGAGGCATCATTGTTGGATTTTTTTCTTCCCCTGTTCAGCATCCAAGTTTCCTCTTCTTCTCCGTTGTGATGTTGGAAATGTAAGGTGAGAAGTTTCGATCATTCACTCTCTTATTGCTGTACGTTTATGACTGGATTGAGATTGTGAATTGTTCTCCATTTTTCTGCTGTGCATGACTAATGTGATGTTGGAAATTAGATTTCCTTTGAGTAGTTAATTTGATTTTTTTTGGACTAAAAATTGGAAGGAAAGCTGAGTTATCTCAAATATGAATGTTATATTATTTGGAAAATGAAATTTATAGAAAAGGAAGTGGGATTTTGGTTAGAGAATTCACACATGAAAGATGTTTGATAAAATACCCATTGCTAGAGATTGTTTGTTTTAGTATCTAATAGTGATGGTTTCCCAAGGAAGATGATTTGGCTTAGATATTAGTATTTGTATATCTCAATTAAGTTTTGACAAGGGATGTATTTAAGATATCAAAATCTTATTTGAATTTTAAATTATTGAGAGTTAAATGGTTAATGATTTATAAGGTATATTATCATTTTAGAAGTCATACTTGGATGATTGGAAATCGTTAGGCAAGAGAATTAAAGGATGCAAGTTTTATTGAATGGTTTGGAATGTCACATATTAGACGTTTAGTAAAAGTTTAAGAAGAAACCTTTAGATGTGAATTTAATTCCTAAGTTTCAAAAACATCATTTTATTAATTCTAGTTGAGTGGACTCTCTTAAAAGGAGACTTGTTAATTCAAAAGCAAAGTTCATAAAGATTTTATTATATATATAGGGTAATCATAAGTAGGGTAGCTTGATTGGAGTTGAAAGAAAAGAGTTTTGAGGTTGAAGGTGCTACAGGAAAGTGGATAGCATCCCAACTAATTTATCAATTAATTTTTATAATTGAAATTTATTTTGTTACATTGAGTATTTTAATAACAAGTACGTTGATTAGTGGGTACTTTGTTAATTAAATTTCTTTATTTTTAAGTTTCAAGCTGGTGGTGAAAAATGATTCATCATAGCAAATGAATGTTTTACCCCTTATGAGATATCCTTTCAGGATTAATAAAATTCCTTTTCATTAGCATTGCAATTTTTGATTATTCAATAAATGCATGCATGAGCATTGGATATGAAATTTTATTCTGACAAGTTTTAATGCTTAAAAAGTATTCATGCGAGTTTGATTTTAAGAATGAGAACTGTATCTTAAAAGTGATGATTTTTCATGCATGTTTGAAAAAGGTTTTAAAAAGGAACTTTATATAGAACACTAGTTGCTAATGGCAATTCCCTTAACCCTTAGCGCTCCATGGTATACCTAGCTAGTAGGGTATTTACAGGAGGTGTTAGCCCTGTGCGATGGCTAACGCATGTGGAACGGAGGGATGGTTATTCATGAGCATCGTACTCACATTTGTTTCGTGGCTTCAACTGCATTTGGTTACTCACCCTCGTGGACTGGGTGTCCACGTTTGTTTTTGTGGTGAGAGCTGCGTTTGGTTATTTACCCTCGTGGACTGTGTGTCCACATTTGTTAATTGTTTTGATAAGTCCCTATAATTATGAATTCAATTATTTGATGATTTTATATTCCATTGATGTTATTCAGTGATTTGTTTATAAATATTTATTTCATTTATGTGCTTTTTTGGAATCAAGTCTTATTAACATTTACCATGATAGTTTAAAATTTAAGACTAAATTTTAAAATTTTATAGAGCTATTCTATTTTATAGTTTATTAAATTTTTTATGAAAACTATTGTCTCTTTAATTCATACAATTATTTTAAACTTTTCTTTTTTTATTATTCATGTTCTATTATTTATTGTTGGGACGTTATTCACTAAAAATTATTATTTGATCTCAACTACGTTAGCTGATGTTGTGCCTTCCACTAATCCTTGAGGGGCTGTAATATTTAGTTGAGAGGAAAAGCTATAATCAAATTTCTTTAAAGTAAATTTCTTATGTCAGGTGCTCCACATAAGCTATAATTAGGGTCCTCATCCTTATTATCTGTATTTTGTTATTTGCTAATGGGAAGAGAGTTCCTTGCTGCAACTATTGTTTTATAAGATATTTGTAGATTTGTTTTTGGGAGATTTTATTTTAAGGGGAGATCCTATCAAAATTTTTATAAAATTATTAAATCTTTTATTCATATGAGTTGTATTGAAGATGGTTTAATTTATTACAAAATATCTTTATGGTTTAGAAATTAGAGTTTTCTTGAGTAAAGACTTTTGGAATATAGGTATTATCCCTGTATTCTATGCTGAGTATGTTCAAATTTTGGGGTGTGACACTTGTGACCTTGGAGGTATCTTCTCTTTCAGATGAAAACACAAAAGTCATTAAACTCAATAAGATTTATAGCATATATAAGAATATGAGCTTCAAAAATAAGGACATGTTACTGTGTTGAATACAGACTATCAGAAGCTGTCTTGCTATAAATCCTTTGACTTGATACTTAGCATCTAAAAGATATTTTCACTATGCAAGGAAACAAAAGATGTACCCATTTTAGTAAATAAGACTATATGCATAAACATAACTAGCAAGGAAAACAAAAAGACCAATAAAACTCCTAAAAAGACCTTCAATGATGCACCAATTATAATTATGCCCTGTTCATAATGATAATTGAGAACCCATTGAAGAGTCCTTGCTTCACATATGCTATAAGAAACCTAAGCTCTCATACCAATCTGTCACGCCCTAAAAATTAGACGTGACTGTGACAGGATATATGCACAAATACATATCCCTTAAGCCTTAGGCAGGAAACTTTTCTATTTCTAAAACATAATTAGATTTACAATATAACGAAAGCTTCAATATTTTTGCAAAAATTTCAGCAAAATAGAACCTCTTGAAATTCTACAATACAATACTTCAAACAAAATATTAATATATAACAAAATAAAAACCCTAACTATAACCTATGTGGAGTACTTAAAAGTTAATTAAAAAAATACAATTTTATAATTCAAATTTACATCAAAAAGTAGCTTAGTCTACAACTCTTCCAGTTCCCAGTCAGTGATTAACTCCTCAGCAATTAGCAAGAAGTTCAGTATCAACTAATAAATCTAAGACCAAATTTTTTTCAGTGAATAGCATCCCAAAAATAGAATTTAAAAGAGTAAAAATAATAAATTCAAACAATTATGTAAAATAAATAAATAAAAAAAGACAATTCAATATAATAAACTTAATAACATGTAAATCTTAATCATAATCATAAAATGAGAGTGTATTGAAATGGCTTTGTTCTATCATGCATGAAAAAAATAAATTATCCATATATAAATCAAATTGGCATACTTACTAACTAAAACCATTAAAATTTCAAATACACAAGTTGATTAAAACTAAAACCATTGAAATTTCAAATACACAAGTTGATTACAACTTCAGAATTTTGAGGACTTAACAGAACAGGTAACAAATGTGGACATAAAGTCTACGAGGGTAATACTAACCAAACGCGGCTTATGCCATGAAGACAACTGTGGACACACAGTCCACGAGAGTAATTAACCAAACACAGCCTGAGCTATGAAACAAATATGGATACATAGTCCACGAGGGTAATACTAACTAAACGCGGCCAGAGCCACAAAACAAATGTGAGTATGAGACCCACGAATAATAAATATGAGAACAGTGCTCACGAAAATTAAACTAGCTAGTCGTTTACCATGGCACGCTAAAGGCTAACAGAACTACCGTTAGCAACCAGTATTCTGTATAAAGTCCCTTTCAAATTCATTTTCAAACATGTGAGAAAATTACCTCTTTCAAAATAAAATTTCCTTCTTCAATTTCAAACTCGCATGAATCATTTTTCCATAGCAATTCAATAATTATCAGAATTAAATCCCATAATTAAAGTCCAAACTTGTATTTATTGAATAATTAACATTTCAAAAGTGATAAAGGTAATTTCATAAAATAAAGAAGTTTAATCAATAAATTATCCAATACTCACATTGTTGTTATAAAATGATTTGCATGAAACTGTAATATTTTAATAAAGGAAATTTTATTAGAAAATTAGTTGTGATGTTATCCACTTACCTGAAATTTTTTCAAAGTATAAGGTCCTCCTCTTAACACATTAATCGATTTCCTCTCCTTCCTTTCAACTTCCTATAAAATATATTAGGGCCTTAATAAACTTCTAACAATGCTAGAAAAAAACTCTTCCAACAATAACACATACTCTCTCCCTCTCTCTCTCTCTATATATATATATATATATTTATATAATGACTAAAAATTTAAAACTTTAGAACCAAGATTTGCACAAAAGTTCCTTCATAGACATAACTAATTTTCCAATTTACTCAAAAGAACCTCTTAACATTTAAACTGTTTATTACATTATTTATCGACAACCATTCATTTTCAAGAATTCACATAGCTACAAGCTAATTTCACAATCAAATTTCCTTTGCAACCTTCAAGATAAGTTTATAGATCAATAACACCCACACAAACAGTGCTTCTTCCAATAATCAATGAAATTTTAGAGAAGTACTAAAATTAAGTAAACTCTTCTAACATGCATTTCATCAATACCTTGTGGGCATGAACCTTTAAACTAATACCCATATCTCCCTGATTAATTTCAATTTCCAAAAATTTATTAGCTTCAATAATCAAATCAAATTCAACTAAAACTTGAACGATACCATCAACATCTTCTTTTGTTACTTCGAGTTTCAACTCAAATCAAGCTTTTCCTTTATATCCAAAAATATACAGTCAGGGCCAGCAATAATAAAGGAGAAGAAAGCAACTTCCATCACAAACTCACACACATAAAGAACTGAGGAAGGGAGATGGAGACTTGTTCTTTTTTTTTTTGACTCATCATAATGGCAGTAAAGGAATGAAGAAAAGAATTCAAAGCTCCCTAGCTTTAGATCAATCTGAATAGAATAGGAAAGAGAAGAAGATTCAGCCACATAACAAATGAAGGTAAATGAAGTCGGCGACACTAAAGAGGAAAGAAGAATAGCTCGCAAAACAACCCTCCAACTCTAGTGGATTTAGTTCCTCACGCATCCACCAATAACGTACCATCTATAATAATAGAGGCAGAGCAGAGAATGAAAAAGGAAGAAGATTTTAGAGCAACCATACAACAGCACAAACGAAGCTCACGCACCTATCGACGGAGAGCTGACTAGGGAGGAGGAATGATAGTGGACGCCGATGAACATGTTAGAACTGGAGAAGAGCACTGGAATCGGAGAAGAGCAGCAGCTGAGAGTTCTCAATTTTTCTTCCTCTCTCCTCTAGTATATGTCAGAATGTGAACAAGAAAAGGAAAAAATTTGTGGTGGGCAAAATGGTAATTTAGAAGGCTGGAGGTATAAAATAATGCCCTACTAAAATTTAGGATATATAAGTGAGCAAGTAACATAACTTTCATTAAACTGAAATTCCTTTTAATATATTTTCTCCAAAAATTAATAACAATAAAATAAAAATATTTAATAATAAAATCAAAATATTTAAAATAAATTTTAATTTTTAATTTAGATTTCAGGGTTATTACACTTCTGCTTAGGTATAAGCTAAATAGTCATTGGACAATTAAGTTAACATAAACTTCTAACTCTGATCATTGGACGATTCTAAGTCTTAATCAACCTCCATAAGCTTCCTACAACTTTCACTCACTCTATTAACATCAATATAGGGTTTTCACAACTTTAACCTTCCATTTGAGGCTAAAATTCAACTTGACCTATAAACTCTCTTAGTAACACCAGTCTAGTTGCAAAACCTTAATTTAACTTCCAATAGCCTTATAATAGTAGTTAGGCTAAATAACAACCCTTCACAAACTCAAAATTCAATTTTATCCTTATCTCAAACTAAGATAAAATAGGTTAGATAAGGAGAGGAAGGAGGTATAAAGCTACCTGATAGATGATAAGTCAAAACTAGCTCCCAAGTGACCGCAAACTAATGCCTTAGTAGAGATAACCCTCTTCTCCCCTATCTCTATCTTTCTTTCCTCTCTTTCCACTGTGTCACATCTAACTCATAATGTAATTCTTGAAATTTTTTGTACCATGCGCCATGGCACAATGTGCCATGCCGTAGCTTGTGGTACAATGAAACACTTCTTACTAAAGCTCTCCCACTCGGTCCTTGGATAGCTCTACTTCCATCCAATCCTAATCTTGAAGCCAACCAAAGATTAAAATAATAATCAACCTTCCAAAAATATTCTTAACTTAATTAATCCACTAATTTACTAATTTACCATTTAATTAGTAATTAGATTTTAGATTGAAATTTGAGATATTAGAAGGGATATAGCCTGTAGATATGGAATAGCTATAGCATGATAAGATTGATCCTTGCTAGGAACAATTTGTGAAGGAGCCACTTATACCGGTGTATAGTGGACAACTTGATCATTGTTTGGAGAATCTTCTCTTTATAAGGAAAGAGCTTCCACCATTGTTGGCTCGCATGATGCTTCTCCTTCCATTTGTTTCCTCAATTCATCAAATATCTTCTTAACCTTATAGGCTTCCTTCTTAACTTCACTAAAGTCTCTCATAAGCTTGTCAAAATAACAATTCTGTTCTTGCTATAAAGGATCCCATTTAGCTATAACTTGGTCTATTTCCTCTTGAAAGTCAACATATATACTCATAAGGGTAATATGAACATGTCGATGGCTAATAAGATGCTCATTTCATTGTTGCTCAATGTACTGATACCGATATTGATCTTCATACTCATATTGCTTATAATTAGCATACTTATACTAGAGATAATGATGCTTATAATTGTTATGATCAGTTTGCTCATACTGTTGATGGCTTGTGTATTCATATTATTGCTCTTTAAAACCATACAAATTTCTTTGTTGTCAATAAATAACTTGCGATTGATAGATATACCGTTGTTGATGTTCATTACATGTTTACTACGAAGCATAATCCTCTCACTGCCAAACATATGGTGGTGTATTGGCATATTCATACTAATAGTCAAAATGTGTGTATTTTCTATAGCTCATATTGGCAACTGTAATAACACAAAAATTCAAGTTAATTAAAATTTATGGTAAGATAGTTTAAGTATATATTTATTAAGTTTTAGAGTAGATTTAACAAATTGATTGGAAGTTTAGTGGTAACTACTGCTAATGTCAATCCAAAGGTCCAGTGTTCGAATCCTCTGAGCATCTCTTTTTTCATTTTGCTTTAGTCTTTGCAAAATTATTATTATGCACTTTATTTAATAAAAAAAATAAATTGAAATATGTTATGAATATTAGGATATTATGTGAATGTCTTAGATTTTCTAATATCTTTTAGTTATTATTGTCTTGTATAGTTTATTTTCTTTAATTGATATATTTGTGCCTATAAATATAAGGCACCTTAGTTGTATTCTACACACTGAAATAAGTAAGCTCCCTATTATCTTATTATCTCAATTTAGTATTCTCTCTTCTCTTCTACTCTCAGTCTCTATTTTATAACAAGTTATCAAACATTTGTTTTTCTTCTACCATCACTAGCCATAATATTACATGATTTTAATTTTAATTATTATTATCTAATTTAAATTTATTTTGTGATAGTACAAACAATTTCAAACTTACCTGAACTCAAATTTTTAGCCTTGGATATTACGGGAAGAAATTATTTATCTTAGGTCTTAGATACTAAAATTCATCGTGATGCAAATAGTCTAGGAGATACCATTAAAGCATCCAATGAATCATCTAATTTGGAAAAGGCAAAGGCAATGATCTTCTTATGCCACCACCTCCATGAAGGATTGAAAGCTAAATATCTTACTGTAAAAGACCCACCTATTCTTTAGAACAGCCTGAAGGAAAGATATGATCATCAGAAAATAATTATCCTTCCACAAGGGCGATATGAATGGATGCACCTGTGCTATAGGACTTTAAAACTGTAAATGAGTATAATTTAGCTGTGTTTAAAATTAGTTCTAAACTCAAATTGTGTTGAGAAAATCACTAATGAAGATACATTAGAAAAAACATTCTTCACATTTCATGCATCTAATGTGCTCTTGTAGCAGCAATATCGCAAGAAAGGATTTAAGAAATATTTAGAGCTAATATCATGTCTTTTCATTGCTGAACAAAACAATGAGTTATTGATGAAAAACCATGAGTCACATCTAACTGGCATTGCTCCATTCCCTAAAGTGAATGCAGCAACACATGACCACCATATTCATATGCAACTATGTGGTCAAGGTTTTACTCGCGATCACAATCGTGGTTATGGTAGTAGTCGTAGACGTGGGCAAGGTCAAAGTAGAGACCTGTGTTATAAAACTCCCCACCTAAAGCGACAAATTGAAAAATGCAAAAACAAAAGGGGTGGAGTAAGTAATCAAATTGCTGAAAACAAATGTTATCATTATGGCGAAACTTGACACTAGGCTTGAACCTGACATAACCCAAGGCATCTTATTGACCTTTATCAAGAATCCTTAAAAAGGGAGAATAAAGTGGAGACAAACCTTAAATCTTACAATAATGATCTTGATGATAATATGGACGTCTCTAACTTAGACATTTCCAATTTCGTCTTTGACCCAGATGGAAACATTAAGCATGTAACACTTGCCCCGAGTGTTATCCAAAAATCACATAATTCAAATAAACTAAGTATGGTTAAGGAGTTGATCCTCTAACCAACTTAAGAAATAAATCATTTAAAACCTTAAAAAAAAAATTATAGGTTCTACCTATAGCGCACGGAAGCAAGCTAGACAAAAGTGGAATAAAAAGATGCTGTCATGACAGCATTAAATTGTTGTCATGACAGCCCTCCTGGGCCAACTTAAAGGAGGCTCTGTTCTGTCATTCAACCTCCAATCAAAGGGTACTATAAGTGTACCAAATTTCAAAAAGATCCAACGGTTGGATTAAAAATTAGACACGTTAAAAGATTGGCTATTTTTGCTGTCATGACAGCTAAAAAGCTGTCATGACAGCACCTCCGGACTAACTTCCGGGGTGTACCATTTCATCATCCGACCTCCGATCGGAGCGATTCCAAAGCCAACATGTCACTCTTAAATAGTACTATTAGCATACCAAATTTTGAAAAGATCTAATAGACGGATTGAATTTCGTGCATGTTGTAACATTATTAATTATTGCTGTCATGGCAGCACTTTTGCTGTCATGACAGCTCCTCCAGACCAACTTCCGGAGCGCGCCATTTCTCCGTCTGATATCCGATCGATGTGATTCCAAAGCTCACACGAAGCTTATAAAAGGTTTTACTTGTGATCCAAAGTTTAGAGAAATCCAACGGTCGGATTAAGATTTGGACACCCAGATGTAAAAGTACAGGTTTTTGGTAAAAACCATTTTCAAAATTGTCCAAATCTCATCCGAATGGTCACAAACTTGTGGGAACACTTTTGACATGTCAAATAGGACTAAAAACACTTGATAGAACATTTAAATAGTAGAAAAACCTTTTATATCAAAATTTGATCACTCAGGTGCCATTTTCCAAAATGGACCCTAAACCCTCAAAATGCACAAATCACACAAGAGTGGCAAAAAACTATTCCAAATATTATATACAGATATGAATACACATGCTTAACATTTTCACTTGGCTCAGAGATCTCTGTGGGGCTTACGCACCCACTCTCTCAATCCAAGGTATATGTTTGCCCATAACACACCATTTGCAATGCAACCACTTTGCATTTGCTCGTGGAATCACATATATATTAAAATAAATATTTGCTTGTAGTGAAAACTTGGTCTACTAAATAAATCCATCAAAATCACATACCATAGCCAAGTTTCCTAGCCACAAGTTTACAAGCAAATAAAAATTCATACACAAGCCATACAATCCACACATACTCATGCATATATACATAATCATATCCTAATGGCACCCTAATCCTAAATATATTACAATAGATTTGCTCAAAAGAAAGGGATTGCAGTTCTTTACAATTCACAAACAACCCCTTGCTCTGCTCCTTTCCCCGTCCTCCACTGGTTCCTTCGCCTGGACCTAGAATATTAAAAAGAAAGGGGTGAGACAACCACAGTCTCAGTAACAGAGAAATCTACATTAATTATTACAAAGTAAGTTATAATCGAATAAACGAATAATAAATTCAACATAGTATAAAATTTAGCCATTTAAAATGCATGAATGCATGACGTAGGCCGATATGGCCTTTCATGACCAACAGAATGCCCCCTGGCACTCTTTAACTCGCAGGTAAACCTTATACCTACTTATACCTCCACAAGCACAAAACATAATCTAAGGCATAATCTAATCCATCGAACTGCCTATGCCCCTTCGACGTGAATCCTGAGCAGTCAAAGCTAACTCCCTCCCAGAGCTAGCTCGACTTACTCTTCATGTGAGGGCTACCTTGGCCTAGGCATTCACCTCACATTTCATATGTCGGATTCCCTCCCCCACTGAGAGGTGTCGAACACTCATTACACTAACCACTTTAGTACACTGAGCCCATAATGCGTAAGGCAACATTGAGTACTGGCAGTGTGCCATAGAATATTAAAAGTCCACACCTTCTCATTGGTGAACTCCCACCGAGATCATGCCTTTTATTCGTGTATACCTTTCTCGAGTATTGACCACTTCAACACTCTAAGGTAGTAAAACATTTATAAATCTCCCTTAAACGGTTCCTTAGCCTATCTAAGGTACCTTACTTAGTTACACTCCCTTAAGTGTAACTTCAATTCTTTATGATTACAATACATGCAACAAATCTCGTTTCCATAAAAATATTGTTGTTAAACAATTAGAAAACATATTTGCACTATAATTAAAGTAGTACCCCATAACCCCTTATAAAGCACATTTAATCTTTTAAAACATGTAATGCATGATAGCTAGTAATATTTATTCAAAAATAGCTAAAACAAAGTAATAAGAAATATAAATTTCCCTGTTACCTCAACCCTTTGGTACCAAAAGGGTTCCTCTTGTACAAAATAGGACTCGGCTTGTTCCTTAACTTTCGAACAAATTCCACCAACAATTCCTACAACATATAAGTGATCCACATCACTTATCATGTCAAATAGCATTAATGAAGACTATAACTCATACTACACAACTTGGGTCAATGAGTCATAATCCATCCTAATGGTTCATATATTAAACCAACCATTCATATAGTATCACTTAACCATTAAAACCATTTATTAGCCATCACTAGGCTAATTTCCAATTTATATAATTTTTAATCAATTAAAAACCTTCACTTAGTGTCACTAACTTTCACTATTAGCCCTTATAATAAAAACCAAACCTTAATTTAAATCTTATAGGACTCAAATAGCAAAATTATAACTAAATTAATAAGCTTAAACCATTGAGGAGAAAAATCCAATCTCTCAGGGTTTAATTTGTGCTTAAAACACCTCTTTTCATCCAATTATCCACTCAAAACATTAGATCACTATATAGAAACTCAAAACATCCTCCCTAGGATCGAAAGAAACAAAAGCTTACAAGAATAAAGCCTTTAGGATCAAAATCTAGAAATTTCCTCTTCCAAAAATGGAAGAAATCAAGAGGAAGGGAAGAGGATTAAAGTAGGGAGTTTATCTATTGTGTAGCCGAGCTCGCAACAGTCGTAAAGCCTCCTAGATCCAAGCCTAACTCCCTCTCTCTCTCTTCTCTTCTTCCTCTCTCCCTCTTGTGCGTTTCCTTTCTTTCTTTGTTTTGCATTTTCTGCATCCATATGGCTCTTTAAAATGCTGATCCAATGCCTTGGAGAAAATTACAAGAAAGGGCCCAACATTTTTTATTATAGCACAAAAGCGTGGGTCAACTTTGGTAATTTTTTCCATAGTTAAAAATCAAATAAAATCAAACTTTTGCTGAGAAAAATTCAAATTCTGGACCTCTATTAAATTATTCTAAATTTTAATTTAATTATAGATATTTTATTTTTTTAAATAAATTCGAGTCTTAAAATTTTTGGGATGTTACAAGGCACCTTATTGATGATGGCATAGTCCAAACATGAATTATGTTATGGTTATTAAATTCTATTTTCTGCATTTTAGGTTTCACGTGTTCCTTTTTATAATTTTATGAATTTCTAGAATATTGAAGTTTATGATGGAATATTAATTTATTTTAAAGTTTATAATTTTATTGGCATTTATGTTTTACGTATTTTAGCACATCGAACCTTATATTTATTTCTAATTTTTTAAAGAATGGCTAATTCTACGGTCAACACCAATATTAATTATGCAAATATATGCCTTGTGGATAGTTCTACAACGCATATAATTCTCAATGATATAAGATATTTCAAATTCAATAAGGACGGAAGCTTATAATAGTACTATATTTGGTATTAAAAAATTAATTGAAGGCTCTGGAAGAGCTAGCATAATATTACTAAGAGGAATTTGCATATTAATAATGCATTATATTCCTCTAAGTTTCATAGGAATTTATTAAGCTTTAAAGACATCCAAAAAAATGGATATCACATTAAGATGAAGAATGATAAGAATGTTGAATATTTGTATATCACGAGAAGTATCTCGAATGATAAATTGTATTGGAAAGATTACTTGCATTCTCTTTCGGATTGTACTACACACATATTAGTACAATAGAATCACATGTTATTGTAAACCAGAAGTTTACAAATCACATATTCCTTGCTTGGCATGATCGTTTCAGCCATCCCAAGTCAATTATGATACGAAAATAATAGAAAGCACATGCGGACATGACTTGAAGAGTCAGCAGATTCCTCAATCCAATAATTTTTCATGTGCTACTTGCTCCCAAGGGAAATTGATTATCCTACCATCACCAACCAAAATTGGGAGTGAATCGGTAAACTTTTTAGAGCATATACAAGGAGATATTTGTGGGCAATTCACCTACCATATGGACCATTTAGATATTTTATGATTTTGATTAATGGATCAACTAGATGGTCACATGTTTGTTTACTATCATCTTGTAACCAGGCATTTGCAAGATTGCTTGCTTAATTAATATGACTAAGAGCTTATTTTTTTATTATTCAATTAAGAAAATATGCCTTGACAATGCTGCTAAGTTTACATCTTAAGCTTTTAATGATTATTGTATGTCCATTGGAATTGAAATTGAGCATCTTGTAGCACATGTTCATACACAAAATAGACTTGTGGAATCATTTATTAAATGATTAAAATTGATTGCTAGACCATTACTCATGCGATCAAAACTCTCGATATTTGCTTGGGGGCATGCAATCATGCATGCTGCAACATTAATTCACATTAGGTCAACAAGAAATCAAAATTCATCCTTTTTACAAATGATTTTAGGTCGAGAACCTAACATTTCCTATCTTAAAGTCTTTAGTTGTGTAGTTTATGTTCTAATTGCTCCACCATCAATAATAAGATATCTCGAACCATTAACTAGAGATTTATTTATAGCATGGTTTGCTGATTGTCATTTTGATAAATCATTTTTTCTAACATTAGGGGGGTGAGAAAAAGTAGTTGGAAAAGGAAATTAATTGGAATGAATTATCATTATCTTCTTTCGATCCTCATACAAAACAAAGTGAACAAGAAATTCAAAAGATAATTCAATTGTAAAGTTTAGCAAATTAATTGCTAGACACATTTGCTGACTCAAAAAGAGTGACTAAATCACATATTCTAGCTGCTAATGCTCCGATCAAGATTGATGTCCTTGTTAGACAATCGATCACTGTCAATAAGTCTAAGGCCCGCTTAAAGTATGGTAGGCCCAATAGTTCTAAAGATAAAAATCCTCAAAAAGAAAAGGAGATAAGAATCTAGATGGTCAAGTCAAGGAAAAGGAAACTCCATAAGAAATATTGGACACAACTAAAGTCTCAGTTCTAGATGAGACACAGATATCTAAAATAGATGAACATAATGAGATTTCAATAAATTATGTTGCAGATGGAATTCAATGGGATAGAAATGAATTCAATGTTGACAACAATTTTGCACATAATAGAGCACTTAATGTCATGAATGACAACAAGGATCAAGAACTAAAGTCTATTAGGGAATGTAGACAAAAAATGATTGGCCAAAATAGAAACATGCAATGGAGATAGAATTAAAATCTCTTGAAAAGGAAAAAGTTTTTGGACCTATAGTCTGTACACTTAAAGATGTGAAACATGTTAGGTATAAATGGGTCTTTGTATGAAAATGAAATGGAAGAGATGATATTGTAAGGTATAAAGAATGACTTATTGCTCAAGGGTTTTTGCAAAGACCTAGCATTGTTTTGATCAAACATACTCACCTATGGTCGATGCAACTACCCTTTGTTTCTTGATTAGTTTGGCAGCACGAGAGAGATTGGATTTACGTCTAATAGATATTAGTACAGCCTATTTATATGGCTCTCTTGATAATGATATCTACATGAAAATTCTAGAAGGATTTCAATTGCAAGAAGTAAACAATCAAGGTTCTCGAGAATAATATTCATCAAGCTAAATAAATCCCTTTATGGGTTGAAACAATTTAGGTGTATGTGGTATAATTGCCTTAGTGAATACTTGATAAAGAAAGGATATGCGAATGATCCTATTTTTCCATGCATTTTCCTAAAAAGATTTGAAAATGGGTATGTAATAATCACAATTTACATTGATGACATAAATATTATTGGAACTCCCATAGAGATTCCAAAAGCTATGAATTGCTTGAAGAAAGAATTTAAGGTGAAGGATTTGGGAAGGACAAAATTCTGCCTTGGATTACAAATTGAATATTTGAATGGTGAAATTTTTATGTACCAAGAAGTATATATACAATGTCTCCTAAAGCGATTTTGTCACACCCCGAAAATAGAACATGTTTTGGCACAAAATATAGAGATAATACCAATATCCTAAAAGTTTTTACTCAAGAAAACTCTAATTTATAAGCCATGAATACCTTTGACAATAAATTAAGCCATCATCAATACAAACCATACGAACAAAAGATTTAATATTTTACAAAATAGTAGTAGCAGCAAGGAATTCTCTTCCGATCAGTAAATATCAAAGTATAAATCATAAGGATGAGGACCCTAACTATAGCTTATATGGAGCACCTGATATAAGAAATCTACTTTAAAGAAGTTGATTTCAGCCTTTCACCTTATCTGAATATTACCGCCGCTCAAGGATTAGCGGAAGGCACAACATCATCTAATGTATCTGACACCAAAATAATAATTTCCAATGAATAACGTCCCAACAATAAATAATAAAACTTGAATAAAAAGGAAAGTTTAAAATAATTGTGAGTCAAAGAGACAACAGCTTTCAGAAAAAGGCAATAAACTTTAAAATAGAATAGCTCTGTAAAATTTTTAAAATTAGATCTTAAATCATTGAACTATCATGGCAAATATTAATAGGACTTGCTTCCAAGAAAGCACATAAATGAATTAAATAGTTATAAACAAATTACTAAATAACATCAATGGAATGTAAAATCATTAAATAATTGGATTCATAATTATAGGAACTTATCAGAACAATTAACAAACGTAGACACACAGTCCACAAAGGTAAATAACCAAACACGGCTTATGCCACGAAAACAAATGTGGATACACAATCCACGAGGGTAAGTAACCAAACGCAGCCGAGTCTACGAAACAAACGTGGACACATAGTCCACGAGGGTATGTAACCAAACGCAGCTGAAGCCACGAAACAAACATGAGTATGATGCTCACGAATAACCATCCCTCCGTTCCACATACGGGGCTAGCACCTCCTATAAACACCCTGCTAGCTAGGTGTACCATGGCGCGCCAAGGGCTAACGGAACTGCCGTTAGCAACCAGTGTTCCGTATAAAGTCCCCTTTTTTTAAAACCATTTTCAAACATGCGAGAAAATTATCACTTTCAAGATACAGTTCTCATTCTCAAAATCAAACTCGCATGAATACTTTTAAGCATTGAAACTTTTGAGAATAAAATTCCACATCCAATGCTCATGCTTGCCTTTATCAAATAATCAAAAAAAAAATTTCAAAGTTGAACTCATAAGAATCATTCTGTGTATCAATCCAATATTTGATAAAATAAAAATATCACAATCAAAGTTCAAACTTGATTTAATTGATCAAATAACATTTCAAATTTGATAAAGCTAATTTCTCAAAATAAAGCAATGTTAATCAACAAATATCCAATAATCGTATTAATGCTATTAAAATGATTTTCAGAAAATGTAATATTTTACTAAAGAAAATTTTAATTGAAAAAAAAAATCAGTTGGGACGCTATCCACTTACCTTTAGTATGCCCAAGAACCAAAAATTCATTTCTTTCGGCTTCATCCATGTCTCCCGTCCTCTAAGCACCCTATTCATGGTGATGAACAATTTAATGGCCTTACTCTAGCTAAATAAATTATCTTCCAATATTGGTAACACTATAACCAATCAAACTCTAAATCATTATAATTTAATCATCCCAATCTTAATTTCTTTAATCCGTTCAATACTTTACATGTTTACCTTTCTAAGTCTACCTTTCTATTTGACACTTTGATTAAATTTTAATCTGCCTTCCAATTCTTATACTAAATTTTAATCAAGTGTGTGTGTGTGTATAATTTTTATTAATCATAATATAACCATCACATATAATCTGCCACAATAATTAAGATTTCTCCCTTACAGTAACAAGTTGCTTAAACTATGATCGTCATTCAAGATAAGCTTCCTAATCCTTAATTTAAACTTACTTCAATACTATTTCTATCCTTGCTCATGCACAACCACAAAGCAAATGAAAAAGAACAATTTTTTTCCACCCCAATATCCATGTATAAACTAGCCGAGGAAAAGAAGACAGGTGGTATTCACCCATCTATGAAGCATAGGAGAATTTAAAAGGGTATACTCGAAATATTATCCAGCCTCATGAGCACGACAGTGACACCAAAAACAAGAAAGAATGACCGACAATCAATAAAGTTTAAGATTAGAGTTTGAACAACCAACAACAATAAAGAATAAGAAAAGCTGAACTTACTATACACACATACTTGACACCTATGCTGAGAGGAAAAATAAAATTGAAGGCTGAGAACACACGCACAACACGAGCTCGCATGACCAGCAAACAGGAAAGTAGAGGAGAACAGAAATCATACGGCTCAGCACTTCAAGTCGACGGCATAGATGGAGAATCTATGGTGAAGACCCAGGACGCACACCGATAGCAAGAATTAGAAAAGCAAATCAAAAATGAAGAGGAAATAGTGAAGCAAAAACCAGACGCTCTCTCTCTCCTTGTGCTCTCACTTCTTCAACAGAACAGAGACGACACGAACAAGGGAAGAAGAAAAATCTAATAGTGATGCCTCACGGGAACAAAAAGAGCTTGTGACCTTACCAAGCTCCTATTAGGTGCGAATGAACAGAGATTCCAGCAGCAAAGACAACGGACACACAAGCTGAACACCTAGTGAAGCTGAGCAATCTATGAGTCAAAACAAAGGAGTCATCTATCACGGTACATAAGGAAGGAAGAAAATGACATCAACCACACCAGACCAAATAAAGAAAGGTCTCATGATTAGCACCACTATCTCTAACGACTCGATTTCTCTTGGCCATTAGTGACGTGAACGTGAACAGCGAAGGCAGAGCAGCATATGAGGAAGACCGAGATAGGGAGCATGACTGAGGACCTGGGCATCGCATGGGGGTGATGAGCTCCCACTTCGCCGGCGGCGGCTAGAGATGGTTGGCGAAGAAGGAGAAGTCGGGAGAAAGTGGAGAGTTCCAGACTTCTCTTTTTTGGTTCTAGAATTGTGATTGGATGAGAAAAGGAAACATAACGAGAAAAAAATATCACGAGCTCTCTCTCTTCTGTACACACCACTGACTAAGAGGATAATAAACTTTTTGGGAAAATTACAAAATATAACCCAAAGCTTGTTGGGAAATTTTAAAAGAAACCCCATCAGATTTCTTTTTATTTATTTATTTATTTATTTTATTATAACATTTATACAATAAGAAGCAAGGCACTTTAGCACTTTTTTATATGATTAAAAATAAAACTGACATATGGGTTTAAACCTAGACTTTCGTATGTATAATTAGTATAAATTAAACTAGGTCACTACTCTTCATTCATCATAAAATGTTAATAAATAAATAAATAAATATCAATTGAAAGGGAATTTATTAAATGTAAAATTTAGGGTCATTACAGATTTTATATAGACAAAGCATATCCTTTAAGCACTCCAATGGTTGTTAAATCTTTAGACAAGGACAAAGATCCTTTTATGCCTTGATGAGAGGATGAAGAACTACTTAGTATAGAAGTATCATATCTTAATGGTCTAGAAGAACTATTGTATCTTACTAGTCATACATAACCTGATATATCATTTGCTGTTAATCTATTAGCAAGGTATAGTTCTTCACTAACACGAAGACGTTAGAATGGAGTTAAACATATTCTACGTTACCTTAAAGGTACTATGGATATGGGTTTATTATATTCTAATAAAATCAAGTTTAATGGGCTATGCAGATGTAGGATTCATGTCAGATCCTCATGATGGTCGATCTCAAACAGGCTACTTATTTGGTTAAGATCTATAAAACAGATGGCGGCACTGCTATTTTGTGGTGATCTATAAAATAGACAATAGCAGCCACATCTTCTAATCATGCAAAAATTTTAGTAATGCATAAAGCAAGCCAAGAATGCATTTGGTTAAGATCTGTGATCCATTACATCCAAAGCACTTGTGCTCTTTCTTCTGGAAAAATGATCCCAACAATCATATGTGAAAATAATGCTACATGCATTGCCCAATTGAGAGAAGGATATATTAAAGGTGACAGAACAAACCATATCTTGCCAAAATTCTTCTTCACATATGATATTCAAAAAATGGAGAAATCTAAATTAAACAAGCTCATTCCAGAAATAATCTAGATGATTTGTTGACCAAAGCACTTCTTGTTTCAACTTTTGAGAAGCTTGTATATAACATTCGGGTTTGTAAGCTGAGAAATATTAAGTGATATCATCGTCGAGGGGAGTAAAAGGTTTTGTCCCACTGGGTTTTCTTGGTAAGGCTTTTAATGAGACAGCTTCAATAAATATGACGATATTGTATACTCTTTTTCCTCCACTAAGTTTTTGTCATACTGGGTTTTTCTTAGTAAGATTTTAATAAAGCACAATATCTGGACATCCAAGGGGAGTGTTATGAATATTAGGATATTATGTGGATGTCTTAGATTCTCCAATATCTTTCACTTACTATAATATCTTTTAGTTATTATTATCTTGTATAGTTTATTTACTTTAATTGATATATTTGTGCCTATAAATAGAAGGCACCTCAGTTGTATTCCACACACTAAAATAAGAAAGCTCCCTATTTTCTTACTCTCCTAGTATAGTATTCTCTCTTCTCTTTTACTTTCAGTCTCTATTCACTACTACAGAAAAGGAAATATTGGACAGTTTTTTTTGCCTATATTGGACGGTTATGAACGGTCCAATATGAGACCATCATATATTGACAAAACAAATATTGGACGGTTATTAGAACCGTCCGATATGTAATATTAGACAGTTCAAAGACACGTCCAATATAGTATCAGAATGGGGTGTATAGGGAAAAATATATTGGATGGTTATTTTAAGAACAGTCCAAATGTATGGACATATTAGACGGTTATTTACTATAACTGTCCAATATATTGCAATTTTTTAATACGCTAGCTACATTTCTTGCAGCCCCCCTGCAATAGTATATTGCAAATACAGACCAGTCCAATCCAATTCAATTCAATCCACAATTATATTAAACTAAATTGAATTATAGTAAACTAATAATTTTATTTAAATAAAAAAATTTGTTACCTATACAATTGCTCAACATAGTACTAAGTAAAATAAAGTTGTTTGCTAGACTAGACCAAAATTAATCTAAATTATAAAAACTAAAATGAAAAAGTGCAATTTTCTTATTTCTAGCCCACAACTGAAAAATGTACTCACACCATTCCTCAATAACTTCGTTGATGTGATGATTCCCGAATTCTTCATAATATGAATCAGGATAATACTGTAATAATATAATATGACAACAAAGTTAATTATTTTAACAAATTAAAATTCATAATCATATATAATTTAATGTAAAGAACATACATACTGCAGAGGGGATTAGAGTCATCCCATGGCTCCTAAAACAATTTTAAAACATATGTTATGAAACTTAAAATGACAAGATAAATTAAATAAATTAAGATACCACTGAACTCACACTTATACATAAGATACCAGAAATAATGTTCCCGCAGTAAGGTTTCTTGCCTCAAAGTACTTTGCTAATGTTTGAGCTTAGCTTTACCACACCTCGGTAGTGATGTTGTAATAAGCAGAGACATCATGAGGACTGACAAAGATAAATTTTGATGCAAGATCACCAGGGATGATAAAATTTTCATATAGGTGCCTAAATTAAAAAAATAAATAAATTATTAAATTATATTAAGTTTTAAATAAAATAAAAAGTCATATAAACAATATGTACCTCATATAAAAATGAACCACATTTTGGCTAATCGAAACTTTCTTGAGGACTTTGTTGACCATTTCAACCCTAATCACATCGTGTTGTTCTTTGCCGTACATGCTCTAGTTAAAGCTGATAATTAGCAAACAACCTTGCATATGCCTCAAGTGCGCTCTGTAGGTTTTTAGCAATTGGTTTGGCATAGCTATCTCAACCTTAGATAATTGGCCCGATTGTTTAGTGATGCCCTTCCCCTTAGACTGCGTACCAATTATATAGTTAGAGAGAGACCAATTATATAACATATACATAAAAAGGTAACTAGCATACTTGTTAATTTTGTGCTTCATCTTCTGCACAGAAGCAAACCCTAGGCCATACAATAAAGTTGCCACTTGCTTCTCTAACAGTAAACGCATCTAAGGTTGGAATGGGTAACAGGTAGTTGGCATTAATGGGTTCAAGAATCAACCCTCACAAATAGTTTGCAGGTATCGACACATTGTGTATGGTATTTTCCCCAAGGATATTAAACACACAGCCTCTTGCCACTTTGTGTCTACCAGGGCTATTTGCCATAAAAAAACAATCATGCTCGCCCTAAATAAAAATAAATATAAGTTAATAAAATAATGGTCAACCAAAGTTAAGGAATAAAAATAATATATACCTCGGGAATTTGACCAGATGGCTAGGCCACAATGCAACTATCTATCTTGCTGGGACTTATGTGCTCAAAGGGCAACTTCTCAGAATCATTAGCCCTAGGTAGTGCCTCAATCATTTTTTGTTACGCTTCTACTTGTTGTTTTAAAGCATTAAATTTACCTGAAGAAGGCATATCTTTTGAAGTCTTTTTCTTCCCCACTATTTATTTCCTTGAGACCCCCATGCCAATACCTCTAACAAGACCCGGGTGATCACGATTCCCCAATGCCTTTTCTAAGACATCTTCGTCCTAGGGAAGTTTGCCTTTAGAAACTTCTTCTGAGATGATACTCTATTCATGATAATTTGGAAAACACAAGTTATTAAAATAGCAATTATTTGCATGTTATTCAAAGTTGAGAATGAAAATACTTACAACTTTTTCAGCAAGTTCTCGAACATGTTCACCCAC
Source organism: Prosopis cineraria (assembly GCF_029017545.1). Taxonomy (NCBI): domain Eukaryota; kingdom Viridiplantae; phylum Streptophyta; class Magnoliopsida; order Fabales; family Fabaceae; genus Prosopis; species Prosopis cineraria. Next base: position 8,420,795 of record NW_026555343.1, read on the forward strand.
ATAGTTGCCATCTTTATCAGTCCGATCTAATGTGAAGAGTCTAGCTCATGATATAGAGCTCTTTGGTGTGTCCTCTTCATCAATCTATGCATTAAAATACATTAGTGACATCACATATTGCATATCAATTAATAAATTCAAAACATACCACTTGTTGCTCAATCCCTGAATACCCTAAGCGCCTTTTTAGGAAGGGAAAAAGATTTTTTACCCTTAAATCTTTATTCATTTGGCTTAGTTCCTAAAAAAATAAAAAGTACCATGATTTTAGTAATCAATTCATGTAACATTATTATATAAAATATTATGATCCTTACCAAGAATGATTTGTCAAGGTGCCTAGCAACAAAAACATCCCAATGCTCTTGTTTGACAATAGGTCTTATCAACTCAAGGACTGTAAGACTAATATGGTCACCGACATGAGTAATATATTTTCATCCTACAAAATATTGGAAGGCACGAAGTGCCTTACATGATACTTCCATGATAAAATGCCTTCAACTGGCGTCAATCTCAAATGCCGACTGCTCAATCAACAGATTTAAGATATAAGTTAGAAAATTGACATGATAATATAATAAACCAATTAATATTATAAATACATATATATTACCTTAACTTATTCCCATATGAAATCCATGGAGGCTGAATCTACATCATGCCAACTATTAATTGATAATCCTAAATGCCCTATAGTCACAACCCCAATGTAGCTAGAGAATTTATGCTTATTGGTCCTAATTGGTTAACCCTTCGAATTCCATTAAAGAGAATATTTTTGTCTAGCCAACCATCTTCGATTAACCTCATCCATCAATACCAAGCCTTTTCTAATTGATGTAGCCACAGTTTCTTGAGCATATTTAGGCATAGGCTGACTAGTGGATGCAGAGGGATGATCACCCATTGGCAGGTTAGGAAGTGGGTCAATCGGTGAGTTAGGGGGTGAATTGGTGGCATTGGGAAGATTATCGAATAGGTTATTAGTCGGTGTGGGGTCACCAAGTCTCCTAGGTAGTATTTTGGGAGCCATTTACCTGTAATGAAATAGTTAAAAGATAAAACAGAAATAGTAATTAAGAAAATTAAAATGCATAAGGCACAAATAAAACACAAATAGTAATTAAGTAAATTAAAATACACAAGGCACAAAAAAACACAAATAGTAATTAAGAAAATTGATCACCACAAGATTAAGTCAATCTTTTTCTTTTCCTCGTCTTCTTTTGAACTTTTTCTACCTTGATAGCTTGATTTAATTTCATAATCTTCTCTTTCATTCTTTTGCCCCTTTTTAAGATCCAAATACCTTCATTGTAATCATGTCTTATATAGTTGGCACCATCTTCGATGAGATTGCTTTCAAGCACAGTGCCCTCAAATAGATCATCCTTAACAACATCAATCATCTCTCTAATTGTTTTGTTTAACAATAAAAGAATGGACCAATTTTGTTTTGTAAGATCAGGAACATAGAACACTTGTTTAGCTTGCGATGCCAAAATAAAAGGCTTATCTTTATTTTCATGCCTTGTAAGGTTCACCTGTATAAACCCAGGTGACGCATCAATTTGAAGGACACTTTTATAATCAACCCAATTACAACCAAAGATTGGAACTTTAAACTTAACATAATCTAACTCCCATATGTTTTCAATCACTCTAAAATATGATATTGATGCATGTATAGGATTTTTGTCTTTCACATTGGAAATATATATCGCTTCAGCTATAAGAGTTACACCACTGTTTTGCATTGTACTCAAATCATCTAGCTCTTTGATGTAGAATGTGTATCCATTGATTACATAGCTGTTATAAGAGATAACTTGTATGTTTGGACCTTTAGCTAATCATTTTACTCTTTCAGAAATAGAATTATGATTGAAATTGTACTTGTCAGAAACATGCTTTTTTAACCAACCTGTGAAGTGCTTATTATGTTCCTTCTCATAGCAAGTTTCAGTTCTTCCAGGATTATCCTTCCTAATGTCAAACTTGTGCTTGTCTATGTACTCATCAACATCTTTAAAGTTGTGTAACACATACAAGTGTGCTTACTCCTAATGTGTTTCTGAGATAGTGACTAATTTGACTCCCTTTATTCCTTCCCCATCTTCTCTTCCCATATGTCTATCTACTGGGATCCCAACATATTTGCCATCTCTCAAATACTCTTGACAAAATTCAACAACCTCTTTACTAATGTACCTTTCAACAATGCAACCTTCATGTCTACTTCAATTTTTCACATACTCTTTTAGTACCTTCATGTTACGTTCAATTAGGTACATCCATCTCAAATAAGCTGGGCCACACATTTCTACCTCTTTAACTAAGTAAATAGTAAGGTAAACCATTATGTCAAAAAATGAAGGTGGGAAATACATTTCAAGTTCACACAATGTCCTTACAATTTGGCCTTGTAACCTTGGCAATTTGCGAGGGTTGATCACTTTACTACAAATTAACTTGAAAACGAAACACAGTTTCGTTATCGCATTACGCGCCCCATTAGGTAAAATAGAATGTATAGGTATTGAAAGAAAATTTTCCATCAAGACATGACAGTCATGAGATTTTAAACCTTTTAACTTCAAGTCTTTCATTGACACAAGATTTTTCACATTGGAAGAGTAACTCTCTAGAACTTTAATTGCACTAAGAAACTCACATAATAACCTTTTTTTCTTTTTTAGACAATGTGTGAGCTGCTGGATGAAGAAATGTATGACTTCTATTCTCCTCTATTGCCAAGTCTTCCCTTATACCTATAGAAACCATGTCTAACCTTGCTTTTATGCCATCTTTAGTCTTTCCTGGAATTTATAGTAATGTACCAATAATACTTTCACACACATTTTTTTCAATGTGCATTACATCAAGAAAATGCCGCACATCTAAGGTCATCCAATACGGCAAATCAAAGAAAATAGATCTTTTCTTCCACCTACTTGTGCTAATGTGCCTCGCAAAAGGTTTTCCAAATTCAATATCTAAATCCTTAACCTTTTTAAACAACTGATCACCGGATAAAAATGGAGGTGGCCCACCTTCTTCTGGATTACCATTATAAGATTTTCTTAATCTTCGATAATAATGCTGTTAAGGCAACCATCTACGATGTCCCATGTAGACATTTTTCATACCATGTTCTAATCTCATTGACTATGTGCTATCTTCACAAATAGGGCATCTAAGTTTCTCTTTGATACTATACCCAGACAAATTACCGTACGCTGGAAAGTCATTGATTGTGCCAAACAATATAGCTTTCAAATTAAATGTTTCCTTCCTGTACGCATCATACACTTCGACCCCTGTCCCCCATAATAGCTTCAAATCTTTAATTAAAGGAGCCAAGTATATGTCTATATCATTTCCTAGTTGTTTTGGCCCAGAAATTAATAAGGACATCATCAAATACTTGCGCTTCATGCATAGCCATGGAGGTAGATTATAAATGATTAACATCATTGGCTATATACTATGGGTACTGCTTTGAATGCCATGTAGATTTATTCCATTGGTAACTAGTGCGAGACGTAGGTTTCTAGAATCTTTTGTAAAGTTTGGGTACTCTCGATCAACCTTTTCCCATTGTGTAGAGTCAGCAGGATGCCTTAGCATACCATCTCTAATTCTCTTGTTTGCATGTTATGTCAAATTTTTTGAATCTACTACACCGTTATACAAGCGTTTAAACTTGGGCACAATTGGGAAAGTACCATACCACCTTCTCTAGACTCTTTCCATTATCCTTATAACATGATGCATTACATTTAGGACACTCAGTTAATGATGCATATTCATTCCGAAACAAAGCGTAATCATTAGGGCAAGCATGTATCTTCTCATAACTCATGCCCATAGATCACAACACTTGTTTTGCATTGTATGTTTGGGTTAGAAGCTTGTTACCCTTCGGTAACATTTCATGAATAAGTGAAGATCGTATCAGTCAACCCGCCTCTTGCTTTCAAGTTGAACAATCTCAGCACAGCAGTCAATTTTGAAAATTCTGTGCAATTAGTGTAAAAAGGTGTCCCTGCATCATTTCTCAACCTTTCTAGTATTTTTAGAAAATCCTGGAGTTCCTCTTCAATAACATTAGTCATCTCTTTAACATAATCATTCTCGTCTATACTTGTTTTAAAATCATGTGACATGTATATATTGCTATACTCACGGCTTCTATCAGTCGTATCCCTCAACTCACTATGCTTATGCCAACATGTATAAGTATGATCAATTCCAAAACACACTAAATGATCTTCCAACTCACTCGTACTAACCCGCACTAGTGCAAAAAGCATTTTCAATCACAGTTAAAATGTATTTTTGGCGACAGAAGACGCTCTGTGGTAGAAAATAGTGTGGTAGTAAATGCATATTTTTTGCAACAGGAATAATGTAATTGTGGTGAAAAATGCTATTTTTCACCACAGGTGAAGTTGAGACCTGTTGCGAAAAATAGCCTCTTTCGCCACAGGTGTATTTTAGACCTGTGGTGAAAGATATCATCATTCACCACAGGTTCTACTTTCACCTGTAGCGAAAGATGGTTTCTTTCACCACAAGTCCAACCTTCACCTGTGGCGAAAGATGGTTTCTTTCACCACAGGTCGCTCTTGGACCTGTGGTGAAAGATGGTTGAGTGGCGCATCTTTGGCGACAGTTGTGGTTACAACTGTTGCCATAGATTTATTTTTTACCACAGTTACAACTATAACTGTGGCCGTAAATGCTATGCTTTTTTTTATAGAATCACCTATAATTATATACATCCCTTACTTTTACAAAACCTGCATTAATACATAAATAGCAACTCCAGAGGCCAATACAAATATATATATTACAAACATTTCAACTAAAATCTCCATTATCAATACACATATTTAAATTGTTTATACTCTAACCCTATTACTTCTAAGAAAAAATGAGACCAAAGATTCTATATATGTCTCAACTCGCTTAGAATATGGTTTTAAATTTTGGAAGTACTGCAATTTCAATAACAATATATATAAATAATAACTCAAGTATATGACAAATTTCATAATATAAATCATTATTAGCAAATTATTACCTAATCAAATGAGTGAATAATACCTTGAGTGATGATTTCATACATGAAAATCATTACATAATAACCACACTCTACACTTCCTGATTGTTGAGGACACTATAAAGATAATAACAATAATGAAATTTATTAAATCAATATTATAATCTTCATTCTAATAAAAGAATAAATTTGAAATACTTACTTACATTTGCACCCACTTAATTTCATTCTTTTTCTTGTTAACCATTCCCGCTGATTTCCAATTTGTTGCTAATGATCTATTTACCAAATATACACACTTAGAAAATATTAAATATATGTTATTAATAACACAAAATAAAATTATTTGAAGACTTACAATTCAATCAAAGACTTCATATCATCACTTATTTCCCTTCGTAGTGAACAAAACTAGTATATAGTATTTTCATATGAGCAAATGATAGGAAGCATCCAATGATAACTACAACATATTAATTTATATTAATATCACATCATTAAGCAAATTTTTATTAAATTGAGGGATGAATTTAAAATTTAATACGTTTCAATAATTGGTAAAAACTAGCACCTCTTCTTTTGCCTACACATCGTCTTTCTAATACAAGAAGCTCTTTGATTCACTTTGCTGATTACAGTTAAAAGTGGAGACAAGAACCCATAATTATAATCAACACTGAGTTCATTGCATATCTTATGGAGGTACCTTTGATAATAAAAAATATGTTAGAAAGAAAATAAAAATATTAAATATTAATTTAGAAATAAAAATGAACACTTACATAATAAACACTTGAATTATTGCTAAGTCCAACCAGTCAAAAATAATGAGATCATTAATGTCTTTTTTGGCGACTCTCAAAGTAATAGGCTTCCCAACAATCATTTCGTTTACTTTTATTTCATCAAAAAATTCATTCATATCAACCACTACCAAAGCCAACTGTTTCAAATAATCTTGCACCGATTGGGGATTAGAACCCAGAGATTCTTTTGACTGTAGGAGTTCCTATAATTAATATATAATAAAAATTAGAAATACTTATAATGTTAATTAAGAAGTATAAAAATTATAACTTTTCATACCTTATCGGTAACCTGTCGGGGTAGCCTTTTCAACCAAATAATAAAATTATGCTTAGCTTGTCCTACTATTTGCACCTCCTCAGTAGGGAATAACACAGGAGCATTGACATCCACAACCTCTTCAATCGCGACCTTTACTTGGTTATGTTGTATCGGTTGGTGGTGCACTGTAGTTGCATGGTTATACACCTTTCCATATGCAACTACTCATTTGCCATGATCCTCCACATAAAGTATGCATGGTATTCCTTGCTCTGATAGGTCAGGATCAGACCTTGGATTTGGAACACCACCATAGTTCGGTGCTTGTTGTGATTGCATCTGGAGATTGCTAATCATTGATTGCATTTGGAGATTGCTAATCATTGATTGCATTTGGAGATTGCTAATCATTGATTGCATTTCTATCATCATGCTTGATTTGCATTCTGCTATCATCATTTGTACTTGATGCATTGGTACAAGATCAGGACGTGGTGGTGATCCAAAATATTTTCTTATGCCCATGCCTTTTGGAACCCCCCAACACAGCCAGAGTGCTCTTCACTCCTTAATGCTATGGCCAATATATCCTTCCTACCAGTAGATATAAAGGTCCCCTGAGAGGATGCTTCTGTAAGAGCATCCTAACACATGTAATCAACCAATGCAATTAGTAGACTTAAATCATATAATTGAGATGTTGACTATAAAAATACTTACAATTTTTTCAGTCACTTCTCTAGCTTCCGGGGAAATATACTCTCCTTTTTTAGTCATCCATCCTCTCTTTCATGCTTGTGCATGATTAATAGGAGATGGAGGAGAAACATCTTTAACATTATCAACCCCGGCCGCTTGTCTTTTTGCTTCATACTTCTCTTGAGTCATTATGTCATTAACATATGCATACCCTCCTTGAGACATAGTATGGTTATATAGATTCTTCTTCCATCGCTCTTGACCCCTTTGACTTTTTTCCTATTAACAAAAAATAAAAAACATTTGTTAAAATAAAATTGTAATAATACTAGTTTAATATAATATTTTTCCTTCGCTTACCAAAAATTTAGGATCGTGTCCACTGTGAACAAATCTCATCCATTTGTCATAATCAATGAATGGATACTTTTCCTAAGGTTTTTTCCACACCGATATCATTGTCACTATCATCGTTTTCATTGTCATTCTTTGTAAATATATATTTTCTTGTAAAGTTTGGACTTAAAGTCCCTCCATCAATCCCCAGCATATTTTAGCCATTTATCCTTTAAAAATAGAGTTTCCTTTATGTCATATGTAATCTGTAAAAACACGCTAATGATAAATTTAGTGACAACATATATTTCAAAATAAAAAGTAGATATGATATAAAGCAATTAAAAATACCAGTATTGTTTCCCAAACATCATCTTTATCACTTTCTTTTACATCATCCCACTCTTCCTCCAAGATGCTAATCTTTTGACGAGCCACAAGACCTACAAAACTCTTAAAAATATTTCCTTTTTTCTTATCAATTGGTTGGCCTTTTTCATCAAAGTCAAGATGAATCTTTCTATGTGCTTGGGCTAACTTAGTTAGTCGTGTGGCCCCTCTTTTACCTCTCTTAGTCTTTACTTTTTCAGTGCCATTGCTGCAAGGATTTTCCATATTTCGCCTAAAATAAATAAGATAAATAATTTTAGTAGCAAAAAATATAATAAATTTAAACTTATATAAATAATGAAAGCATAAAAAAATAAAAGAGATAAAATAAATTCACTAATATTATGTCACCATTATAAATATATTTTAATTCTCCCATAAGCCTTTATCATGATCAGTTCTAACATCATAGACGTCATCGTCATCTTCCACATCCAATAAGGGTTGGGTTGGCATAAAAGGAGAAATCTTTTTAATGCCAAAACTTGTTTCATTATTTTCATCATGAGAGAAGAGACTTTTTCCTAATAGTACGATGGACAACCTTTTATCAGCTGGATCGGTAACATAAAAAACTTATTTTGCATGAGTTGCCATGATGAAAGGCTCGTCCTTATGTTTTGCCTTATGAAGATCCACTAAAGTAAAACTCAATTTATCTTCTTGAACACCATTCTTAATATTAACCCACATGCACTTGAAAATGGGCACCTTAAACTTAAAGTAATCAACTTCCCATATCTCTTCAATGACTCCAAAATATGATGAAAATGCCACAGTTGGATTTTTATCTTTAGCACTGAAAAAATGAGTTGCCTCAGCTTCTACCATTACTCTACTATTTTGCATAGTACTATTATCATCTTGTATTTTTGTATAGAATGAATACCTATTAATGTCATATGCACTCCAAGTTATAACATCAAAGTTAGGCCCATTAGCTAACCACTTATTGTATCAGAAATATTGGCCTTTTGATGATCCTCCTTTACCCTTGCCCTAAACCAGAGTGAAAAATGTTTGTTATGCTCACTTAACAACCATTTATCAGACTTTTTAGGGTACCGATCCCTTAATTCATTTTTGTGCACATCTAAGTAATCCTAAACATCATCGGTGTTATTAATAATGTACAAATGTGCTTGTTGCATTTCTTCATATGTCATGCTTTATTTTCATCCCTCATGTCCCTTGCCCATGAACTCTCATTCCCTCATAGCGAGACACAGGAACTCCGATAGACTTTACTTCGGTTAGGTATTCAGTATAAAACTTGACAACCTCCTCAGCAACATATCTTTCAACAATAGAAGCTTCTAGACAATGGGGATTCTTCACATACCCTTTAAGAATTTTCATGTACCACTCAAATGGATACATCTGACATAGATAAAGAGGGCCACATAACTTTATCTCTCTCACCAAATGTATAATTAAGTGTACCATGATGTCAAAAAATGAGGGAACAAAATACATTTCAAGTTGACATAAGGTAATGACAACTTCGTTTTGCAATTCGTCTAATTTTTCAAGATCAATGACTTTGCCACAAATTGCATTGAAGAATACACATAATCTGATAATTGACTTTCTCACCTTTTCATCCAATATGTCTCTAATTGCTATTGATAACAATTGTTGTATTAGTACATGGTAATCATGAGACTTCAAACCAACTAATTTTAAATCTTTTATTGATACAAGGTTCTTGATATTTGAAGAATATCCTTGTGGAACCTTAATACCATGTAAACACTCGCAAAAACTTTTTTTCTCTTTCTTAGACAAAGTATGAGGGGTAGGGCTCATGTAAGTTCTCTTTCGTTCTACTCTTGGACCCAAGTTTCTTCGTATTCCTATGTCGAGTAAGTTTAGCCTTGCTTTAAGTCCATCCTTAGTCTTTCCCTTTATGTCTAACAGTATTCCAATTAGACTGTCACACACATTTTTTTTCCACATGCATCACATCAAGATTATGTCTCACCTTAAGGGTGCTCCAATATAGAAGATTGAAAAAGATAGACCTCTTCTTCCACTGATTCTTTTAAGCTTCTTTTTTCTGACTCTTACCAAATACCACATTGATGTCTCTCACTCGCTCATGTGCCAAGTTTGCAGTTAATGGCTCTGAAGCTTCATCATACTCTTGATAACCATTGAATCTTTTTTTCTGCTTGCGATAAGGGTGGTCTCGTCTCAAAAATCTTTGATGACCAAGATAGACTGTCTTTTTCCCATGTTTCAATTATTAATGGGATGTGTTCTCTTTACAGATAGGACATGCTTTATGCCCTTTCACACTATATCCAGATAGGTTTCTGTATGCAGGAAAATCATTAATCGTGTAAAAAATCATAGCTTGCAGCTTGAAAGACTCATTTTGATATGAATCAAACACTTCAACACCTATCTCCCACATCATCTTCAAATCTTCAATCAATGGTGCCAAGTAAATATCTATATCATTTCCTGGTTGTTTAGTGCCTGCAATCATCAAAGATAGCATGATATATGTATGTTTGATACAGAGCCATGGAGGAAGATTGTAAATCACTAACAGAATAGGCCATGAACTATGTTGACTACTAAGACTACCATAAGGATTCATTCCATCTGTACACAGTCCAAGCTTAAGAATTCTAGGCTCATTTCTAAATTCAGGAAATAATTTATCAATTCCCTTCCATTGTGGAGAATCAGCTAGATGCAAAGCATGCCATCCATTTTTCTCTCATTAGCATGCCATCTCAAGTTCTTTGCCTCACTTGAATTAGTGAACAAACGTTTAAACCTTAGTATTATAGGAAGATACCACAACACATTTGCTAAAGGCCTCTTAGTAATGGAATCATCACTATTATCTGTTTCTTTTACTTTGTAGTGTGATGCCTTATAGACCGGACATGCATCCAATTCTTTAAAATTATTTCTGTATAATATACAATCATTGGGGCAAGCATGTATCTTTTGGTATCCTAAATCCATTGGACACAATATTTTTTTCGCCTCATAATAATTATTGGGAAGTGTATTACCCTTTAGAAGCATCTCTTTCAACAATTTGAGCAACTCTGTGAAACTCTTATTACTCCACCCATATCTTGCTTTCAAGTTAAACAACTTCAACAATGCTATTAGTCGTGTATATTTTGTGTACCTTGAATACAAAGGAGTTTCTGAATCATTGCACAAGCTATCATATTTGTGCACCTTCTCAACAGCTTTAACGTAAATATCACATAACATATCCTCTATTTGATCACCAAAATAATCCATATCATCATCCACCTATTGTGGCACACTATGTTTTCTAGATTCACCATGCAACACCACTGTATGTATGCCTTATAGAATCCAAAATAAATTAGGTGATCTTTAATCTCAATATGACTTTGTCGCAATCTATTCAAACATTTAATACAAGGATAATAGAATAGTCTTTTATCATTAGGAGCATTATTCTTTGCAAATTCCAAAAATTGATCTACCCCTCTCTCATATTCGTCACTTGTCTGCAAAGAATCTATCCAACTACAGTTCATCATTACCTAATTAAAATATCAACAAATAATTTATGATTTGAAATTTTAAAAAATTTAGCAGCATAACAACTTATAAATTAAGATTTTTCAGGCACTAAACCCTCCAATTAAGCCTATTAATTTCCAATAAATCACTAATTTCAACTAATTAAATGTAATACATGATATTATCTACTAATCAAGTATCCACACAATTAAAAAATAATAATAATGTATCACCCAAATAATTTACATTTTGTAATTTAAAAAAAATTGCTTGCACAACAACTCAATAAATAGAGATTCTCCAAGATTTAAAACAAAATTTAAACTAATTAAACTCAAGGCATGATGGATTATAATTAAATTTAGCAAAATTAAAATTTAAAAAATATGCATAATTATAATTAGGAAAATAAAAATCAAGTTTTAAAATCCAAAATGAAAAATTCTAGGCAAAAGGATGAAAATTAAGCTAAAAAATGACATAAATTTCCAAAAAAAAAATAAATTGCAAAAAATAAAAAATAAACTACAAAAAAGGATGAAAATTAAGCTAAAAAATGAAATAAATACAAAAAAATTAATAATAAATTGCAAAAAAAACTGAAAAAAAGGATGAAAATTAAGCTAAAAAAAGGATATAAATTGCAAAAAAATTAATAAACTACAAAAAAAAGGAGGGGAAAAGCTTTGGCTAGCACTGGAGGAGACAACAAGCAGAGGAGAAGTAGGGCGACGGAGCTATGGGTGCCGAGAGATGAACTGGAGCTGGAGCTATGGGCAGATGAGCTGATGGCGGACGAGGGAGCTGGGGAAAAGGGGGTGAGCTGTGACGGACAAGGGAGCTAGGGGAATGGGGGCTAAAGCTGCGGCAACTGAGGGATCTATGGGAATGAAAGTTGCAGTAGAAGTTTTGGGAGTTGAGGGCGAGTGAGGAAGTTGAGGGTGAAGGAAAATGAATTTATTAAAGACATACAGCGACAAGCATCATTAATGCCTGTCATCGTATGTAGTAATGGACTTATGGCGACAGACATTTATCACGCCTGTTGCAGTAAGTTTGCCTAATTTCAGGCATAATAAATATGCCTGAAATCAGACATATTTAATTTTTTTTATATATATATAATGAATAAATATTTATAAATATTAAAATAATCCTAATTTTATTAATAGTTCAAATTTAATATGTCTAAATTCAGACACATTTAATATGTCTGGATTCAGGCATATTAATAATTTAAACAATTAAAAAAATTTATGTAAAATTTTTAATTATTGATTAATTATTATTTTTTATAGAATTGAGGCATATTTAATGCCTGATTCAGACATACAGCGACAGGCATTAAGAATGCCTGTTGCTTTAAGTTTGCCTGATTTCAGGCATAATAAATATGCCTGAAATCAGAAAAATTAAATTTATTTATATATTTATGATAAAATATTTATAAAAATAAAAATAATCTTTGTTTTGAAAATAACTAAAATTTATATGTCTAAATTCTAAACTGAAACACGTTAAATATATATATATATATATATTTCTTAATAATTTAAATTTAAATATATATATTTCTTAATAATGTAAATTTAAAATTTGAATTAATAATTTATTTTAATTACATTATTTGTTTATGGCTTGTCAAATCATTTACGGTGACAGGTGGATTGTATGTCTGTGGCCAAAAATCTTACTTTTTTTACCTTATTTATATTTTTGCCACTTTACGTTATTTTACCACAGTTTTCCTATAAACTGTGGCAAAAAATATGTAATTAAAATTATATTTTATACTAGTGCCACTTCAAGAGGCCACATTTCACACAAGGGCATACAATATTATTATGGTCTGCCTCATGCTCTAGTGCAAATCTAATGAACTCCTTCACCCCATCGACATATTCTTTTGTGACTCTATTCACAGACATCCATTTCTTGTCCATAATCTCTCTCAATCTAATAAGAATTGTTAAGAAAAATTATATTAGTGACTCAATCATATTGAAAGAGTTAGTTTAATGAATATATTAATTACTAACTCTATTAATCATGAGCCACATGCTTACACACACACACACACACACACACACACACATCATCCTCTCTAAAATAATTAAATTTAAGATAATACTTACAATTATATTAAATTAATTATAAGTATTTCATCTTATGTAAAAACTTGCCAACAAATGAATTCTTTTATTTATAATTTATAAAAAATTAAGAATTATTTTATGTTAGTTATAATAAAAAATCATTTTTTCTTATAATAATAAGTAATATATATATATATATATATATATTTCAATATTAACATTAATATATAGGCCCAACTATTATAAAAATTATATGTCATTAATTTATAAAAACTGATTTCATTGAAATTTTCTACCCCTATTCAAAACAAATAAAAAAAATTTCTTGTATAAAAAATTACCTTTTAATTAAAAAAAAGTTAAACAAAAGGGCCCTTAAAATGCCAAACTATTAATTTCAAACAAAAATTCGGCAGTATAACGGCATAAAAATAAAATTTTCCTAGGCATTTTGTCCTTATTCTAATCACATTATTATCATCATCAAAAATAACAATATCACATGTTATTTAAAACTACAAATTACACATAAGTAACAATTTCGAGTAAGCTAAAAGTACTCATATACAATTCTAATCACTATGAAACTTCACATACTACTCAATTATCAATCAAAGAACCAAATAATAAAAATTTTTCACTCAAACTAGTTAAATATTGTTCAAACAAAAAATACATAAAAAATAGACGATAAATCTGAATAAAAATAAAAACTAAATATAACTCTCTTCTAATCATATATTATTAGTCTAACATGTATTTTCAAGTGACCCATAACTTAAATTTTATATGGGTTCTTGCCAAAGCTCATTTTTTTCTATAAAACATTTTATCGAACAGCTTGCGTGCGACACCAACAACACCCAAAATTAATATAATCTAATCTAACAAAACAAAAGCGTAATCAAGAATTAGTAATCCATGCAATAATGAAATACAAAAATCAAGTTAAATCATTTCAGAGAGCAAGAGATTCAGAAGAAATGAGAGGAGAAAATGAGATCACTTACGCGTGAGAAAGCAGAGCACGAGGAGAGACAAGATCTTCAGTGGTGGGAGATGAGTCTTCGGTGGTAAAGCAGGAGAAGAGAGTGGTGAGAGAGCAAGAGAGAGCTTGGAAGAGATTAATGGTTGAAATGAGAGGAGAGGAGACAAGAAGGGAGAGAGCCGAGACAGAGAAATCACAAGATTCAGATCTGGAAAAATGCAAAAGAAGAGGCGGTTGCTGATGAAATAAACCACATATTGGACAGTTAAGATGTTAACCATCCAACATTCAGCACCCTTTATTGGACAATTATTCATGATAACCGTCCAATAAAGTCTAAGAAAAAGAGGGAACTAAAAAATTCAAACATATATTGGACAGTTCTAAAAATAACTGTCCAATAACCATCTAATATATTTAATATATTGGACAGTTATTTTTAGAACCATTCAATATTTTAATTTATTGAATTGTTATAATTATAACCGTCCAATAACGCTCGTCATATATACCCATTTTTGTAGTAGTGATTTTATAACAAAATATTATTAGAAACCCAAAAACATATTCTATGTTATTTCCTTCTCCTTCCTATTTTTTAGAGGGTTCGAGATGTAAGTCAGAGAAAGAGTGAGGTTTGGTCCTTTCCTTCATCCTCCCTTCCCTCTGTCCGTCTTCTTATTCTCAATGACCATGGCACGCTCATCTATCGTTGCTAGAAGGCAATTGCAAGTTCATTTTCCTTGGGCACCGTCGATCACCTTTCCCTTTCCCTTGCATGGGCTCTGAGTTATGGTACTCCCAAATTCTTTTCTTTCCTTCGTTGTCACTACTAGCTGTGAGTAAACAAAGGATTTAGCATGTTAGTTGTTTGAAACTATGAGACTAAAAGATTATTTTGATTGACGTATTTCTCTATATTTATTTGGTTATGATCAGATAAGAAACATGGAGATAAAATTATGTTTTACTTTTATTATAAGGAAATTACTTTTAAGAAATTGATTGGAGAAATTTTGAAATGTCACTGTTGATGAATAAAAGTATATGATGGATAGTTTATAGATTAAGATGTTGCTTTATGATTTTCATTTTAAATGCACATAAAGTGTTTGATGAAATGTTTGATAGAAGAATTATGGTTTAATAAATGTATCATTGTTGGTTAAATAATTATAGTAGACATTATCATCTTTGCATGGAGGGTTCGAAATGAAGTTAGATAATTTTTAGAAAAAATATATAAATAATGGTATTTGGTTAATCTATGTTTAAGTTTGTTTACTCTTATGTTAGCTTTTGGGTACAAATTGTCCAATGAAATGTTTGAAGACTTGAAAACCTTGAATATTGTTTATCTGCATGTATGTTGGAGATTAATCTTTAAACTTAACATGGTTTCTCATTTTGAAAGGTTGATGTTGTGATTCTCTTTTCCAATTATCTGAATTTGCTAGGATTGAAGATTTAGGATTTATAAAGTGCACAAGAGAAATAACAACAATGTTCCTTTGGGCATTAAGGAATTAAGGTGTAGGTAATATTACAAAGTAGTTAATTATGAGTAAGCTATGTGTTTAAAAATGTTTCAGGTTAGTGAATAGCATCCCAAATATTTTATTTGCAAATTTATTTTCTTCACAATAATTTTTAAGTATATTCATGACTATCTATATCGTTGTATTTCAAATTTCATTATCAACTATCATGAATAAAAATGTTTCTATTGTATAAAGTTTTTTTTAAGAAGAGGTAAATCTATTTTACTAATAGGTATCTATCATTATTTAATATGTTGAAAATGTTTGATTTTATGGTTTAAGGAATGATTTATTATTATGACTCATGTATGCTTGAATTTTAAAGTGTGGGATCGAATCAAAACACTAGTTGCTAATAGCGATTCTGTTAGCCCTTAACACACCATGGTACACCTAGCAAGCAAAATATTTGTAGGAGGTGCTAGCCTTGTGTGGAGGCTAACACACATGAAACGGATGGATAGATATTCGTGAGCATTGCATTTATGCTTGTTTCATGGCTTTCAGCCATGCTTGATTGGTTATTTACCCTCTTGGACTATGTGTCCATACTTGATGGTTATGTACCCTCATAGACTTTGTATCCACACTTGTTATATGTTCTAGTAAAATCTTGCTAAAGAATATTTTGAAATTATCATTTTTTTAAAAAATAATTCTTATTAGAAGAGTTGATTTTCATGAATAGATTTCTTTATGATGAGAGATGCATTTCCTAATTGTTTGACATGAGCTTGATGGTTAGAGAATGAAATTGGATTATTGTGTTATCGTCATATGAAGATAATTTTGGGTCAATTGTTTAACTAAAATTATTTTATTTATGTACTCTTTCTATTCTAAATGACTCAAATTCATACTTATTCCATCTACAATTCTTTATTTTATTTTCTTAAATTTTATATTTGGGATGTTATTCACTGAAAAATATATTTTTAGTCTCAGATGATATAGCTCAATTTGTATATCGAGATGTTCATTGAGGAGATTTATTACTAAAATAAGGTGCAAGAATTATTTCAGGAAAAATCTCAACTCGATATAAATTTAGACTTATGTATTATTTTTGTAGTTTGGTCTAAGATGCTCCATGTAGACTATGACAAGATCCATATTTTCTATGAGATTGTTTACTTGTTGGTAAGGAGCAGAGTTTCTTTTGTCGAATTATTGCCATTTCTTCTTGTTGAAAAATTTTAAAAAGTCTTAATTATAGAAGAGCATTTGTTGAAAATTTTCTTTATAAGAAATTTAATGTTTGGTTTACATGGAAAAATATTAAAGATATTATATTTTATTTTGTAATAATATGTGTCCAAGGCTAAAGGAATATTCCATGCCGGTCACATCTTATTTTTGAGGTGTGACAATGCAACTCCTTCCTTCCTTGTTTCCTTCGGTGCTGTTTGGTGTGAGTGTGATAGAGCTACATTTTTCCTCTTCCCTTTTGAGATGCTGACTGTGTAAGCTTCAATTTCTCTTCCTTTTTAATTTGCTATACTTGTGTGCGTATGACTTTAGGGGGCTTCAGTCCTTTTCATTTTTTTTCCTTTCTTTGTCTAATGGAGTGTTTCGATGTGAGAAGTTGCAACTTCTTTCATTTCTGCAGTTAGATGTCAAATAGAGGGAAAATGGAACTTCTTTTAGCTAAGTTTTAAAGATGGAAACTATCACGCCCTAAAAATAAAGGATAACCAGCATGAGATGTGAACTGTATAATACATCTCTGTAAGCCTCTAATCTTAAATTCATTCCAATTCTAAAATATAATCAAATTTACATTGAAATTTTAACATTTCTGATATTGATCATTATAACAAAGTTTCAAAATTTTTTGTAAAAAAAATTTTAGTATAACCTTTCTTATAACTAGGATCTTCTGAAACTTTACAATAAAAAAATACTCGTAGAATATCATGTCAATTAGGAGCTTAGCTCCTTCCATCTAATAGACAGCATATATATCAAAATAGAAGTCCTAGATGTAGCCTATGTAAAGCACCTAACCAGACTTTTCCAAAAATAAAATACATAAGCATTTATAATTTCATCAAAAAGGAAATTTCGGTTAGTTCTTCACCAAGCATACCTATAAGTTCTCATGGGTTAGTAGGAGGATTAACGTCAACTAGGGTATCTGAGACCAAAAATAATTTTCTAGTGAATAACGTCCCAACCATAAGATTTTGCAGAATTATATTAAATAAAATATCATAGTTACATAAATTAAATGAGAAAGCAATTTAATGTAAACAAACTCTAAACTTGAAATAAAAGTTTTATATAACTTCAATAACAAGAACATTTAAATCTATAATAATGAAGCAACTTTAATGTTTGATCTTGGTAAATTAAAATGATTAAATAAACAAATAAAAATAACAATATCTACTAAATTAGAAACTATTACGTATGAAATCACCAATTAGTTTAAATTTCATATATTTTGTGGGGGATTTATCAAATAATTCACAAATGTATACACACAGTCCACGATGGTAAGTAATCAAACGCGACTTATGGCACGAAGATAAACGTGGACACACAATCCACGAGGGTAAATAACCAAACGCAGCTTATGCCATGAAAACAAATGCAGGTATTAAACCCATGAATAACAAACGTGAGAACAAGTTCACAAAAATCAAACTAGATAGTCATTGACCATGACGCCCCAAGGGCTAACGGAACTACCATTAGTAACTAATGTTCTGTATAAAGTCCTCTTCAAATTCATTTTTAAATATGCGAAGAAATCATCACTAATATATAAAGTTTTCATTTTTAAAGTTAAACTTGCATGAATCATTCTTTGTATCAATCAAATATTTAAGAGAATAAAATTTCAAAATCAAAGTCCAAACTTATATTTACTGATGAACTAAAATTATCAAATCTGATAAAGGTTTTCACAAAATAAAGTAATTTAAGTATTAGAAAAAGCAATAATCACATTGTTGTTATTAAAATGATTTACATAAAAAATGTAATGTTTTAGCAAAGATAAATTTGATTGAAATATTAGTTGGGATGCTATCCACTTACCTAAAGTGTTCCCGAGTACTAAAATTAACTTCTTAGAATGCAATCAAACCTTTCTTTCTCTAAATGCCCTATCTAATATACAAAGAAAATTCAATGGCATATTCAAGTTTGATAAACTCTTTCTAACTCTTGTCAAGTGCAAGCATCAAAACTTAATCAATATTATATATACACATACCATAATTAATCACTCTAAATTTCAAGTTCTCCTATCACCCTTTTTATCAAGCAACTCAAAGGCATTCCCAAATCAAATCTTTAAACATTATCATTTATAATTATCATCCATACAATTTCATAGAATGTAATTTGTCTTAGCACAATTTCATACTCAAAATTCTTCATACAATTCAAGTTAAATTCATGAACAATTAATACCCAAACTAAGTATGTCCTCGTAAGAGTTAATGAAATTTCAAAAAAAATCATATCCAAATACAACTCTTTCTAATATGCATATTAGCAAACATCTTGCAAGTACTATTTCTTTTTTTAAGCCATAATTCCAATTCTCTTACAATCTCCTCATAATAGGCCATATAATTTTATTAAACTTTCATCTAATCCTTGCCACAATATGGTTGATCCAAATGATTTAAAGTTTTTCAAAACATCCTCAATTACATTACAAAGTTTTCTCATATTACTTAGGCCAAAGCTAAATTATTTAATGGAGATAAAATCATCTCTTAGACCTTTCAACAAACACCTACTAGGAATTAATTCCTAACTCATTCAATGAAGCTTCCTAACCCCAACCACTTGCCTAAATTTTTTTTTTCCAGCATTGTTAATTATATTAAATTCAAATAAAGTTTAGAGCCAAACCATCATCCTCTTATTCTCTATAGTTTCAACTTAAATCAAGTTCCCCTTCAAACTCAATATGTACGACAATATAGGGGAGGAAAAATAAAATTCATAACCTTAATTATCTCGGCACACGCACGCACAAAACAACAAGAAGAAGAAAAGTTTAAGCTACTCACCTAAATTAATAACAACAGAGAAGGGAAGGAGAAGAAAGAGACCGATGGAACATGGGAGAAGACAGCAATAGGCCAGCTTCCAAACTCATGAATCGGACCTCCAAAAATACCAGACTAGCTTTTTGTGTGCTCATCGCCTATGAACAGAAAGAATGGAGAAGAAGGAAGAAGGTCTGATCACACCGAAATCAAACGCATATGTGAGGCTTGAAATGAATGATGGCAGAGAAAGGAAAAGGAGAAACTCATGACAGCAGCGGCGGACAGCGTTCTCTAACCACACCCACGCCGACGACATTACAGACTGAAGAAGAAATGATGAGAACGCCGGTGAGCACGCTGGAATCGAAGGAGAGAAAAAGCCGAAGGTTCTGGATCTTATTTCTCTTTGCTCTGACTCCCGACTGGAACGAGAAAGGCAATATAAAAATATGACTGGGATGGTAAAATGGTAATTTAATAGACTGAATAAATAAAAATAATAATAACTTTATTGCCCCACTAAGCTTTGAACTTAAGATCGGTCGGTGAATTGATAATATGATTTTCCACTAGACCAATATTTCTTTTTGCATATTTACTCCAAAAATCAAATATTTAATCATAATTTTTTAATTAATTTAAACTTCGGCGTTATTACAGAGACTTATTTGAATTGGTAATTTATAGCCATTTCGTTAAAAGCTACCAAAAAAAAAAACAAATGAGATGAATTGAGGTTATGTTTTTTCTTAGGTTTAAATTGGTTATTGGTAAAGAATTAAGCTTGGGAAGGATATTAAATTCATATATTGATGTTTAGGAATTGTTGAGAAAGAGATTTGAAGAGGAAGAAGCTTGTTGATGATATAGTTTGAGTATTAATGTATCGAAGGTGTTTGTTAAAATGTGTAGAAGAATTTGAATGGAGTTATGAAATATATATTCACTGTTAATTTGAGGACTAAATATTAAATTTTAGATTTTATTTTCTCTTATACTAAATTAAATCTTGTGAATTGAATTTAGGAAATTTATAAAGAACATGTTGATGCTTGAAAGTTGTATGATTGGCAACTTATAAATTATTGTACTTCCACAACTTGATTATAGAATGTATATATGATGTTTGATGAAATGTGGGAGGATAAATTTTTTTTATTTATTTAGTTAAATAACTAAGTATGGGTAATGAATGATTGACTAAATTTTAGTATAGAAGTTATTCAATTTTATGTTGCAACTTCAGATTAAGGACTTTGCTCTTGTATAGATGTTGGAAAGTGATGTGAGATGTATGAGGATTGTTTTATTTAATTATTTATTTTGACCTATAGCCTTTTTTATTTATCTAAATATTCCAATATATTAAAATAAAATACCATGGCTTGAAGTTATGATGTTTTGGAAAGAGTGCATATATGTAAACAAAGAGTTTGGTGAGGACATTGTTTACTTAAGGTGTATTATGTGTAAGTGGATTATCGTAACTCTGTAGATTAAAGAGAAATATGGAATGCAATGAATATCTTTAGAATGAAAGTTAAAAGATGAATGTTTGAGACCAAGGGAGGAATATACTACAATAATTAAGTGAGTGAACAATTATGAGTTTTATAAAATTTTAGATATTCAAATATCATTATATTGAAGTGTTTCAGGAATAAACTTTATTGTTAAGAGTGTTAAAGAGTTAATTATAGTGTTGGGATTGTCTCATGTGAGTGGGTGACATTTCAATCAATTTATTAATAAATTTTATTTTTATAATATTATTTTAAATAAATTTACATGTATCGATATATTGCTGTTATTGATTACTTTTATTAATTAAGTAACTCTAACTCTTGAAGTTACAACATTTATTTTTTTAGATTGATGAAAATGCCTTTGGAAATTCTAGTAGTCCTTATTCGATAAAGACAATGATGAAAATTTGTGATAAAGTTTATGAGATATTAGTTATGAATTTTTATATTTAGAAGGATTGATATTTTATACGAGTCATGCGAGTTTGATATTGAAAAGAGAAAATTTTATTCTGAAAGTCATGATTTTCTTGTATGTTTGAAAATATATTTGAATGGACCTTTATATAAAACATTGATTACTAACAGAAGTCCCATTAGCCCATGGTATGCCTTAATAAATGACTAGCTAGTTTTATTTTTATGAGCTCTGTTCTCATATCTGTTATTCATGGGTCTCGTACTTGTGTTTGTTTTGTGGCTTCAACCAGATCTAATTAGTTACCCTCATCGACTGTGTGTCTATGTCTGTTTCATATGTCATGGCTTCAACCACCTTTAATTAGTTACCCTCATAGACTGCATGCCCACATTTGTCATCATGGCATGAGCTGCATTCAGTTATTTATCTGCGTGCATTGTGTGTCTGTAATATCCTATTTTTATATAATAAATAAATTGCAAAATTTTGGTCTTATTGAGAATTTAAAAATAGGAATTTACATTTTTTTGAGGTTTAAATTAAGGAATGAATTTGCATTTGAGGTTATTTAGCGTTAATAACATGCTTAGGCATTTAATTATGAATTAAAGTTGGCCTAGAGTCATATAAGAGATATTTATTAGGTTAGCTTATGATATAATTTAAAGATAAAATAATAAAATATAATAGGAAATAAAAGTAATGAAATATGCACACACAAAAGAACACAAGAAGAAGAAAGAAAGAAAAAGAAATAGAGAGAGGATTGAATTAAAAAAGGAGGTATAATAAAACAAACAAACATACATACATACATATGTGCGCGAGCGCAAGGAAATGGCTGAAGGAACAAATGGGAAAATAAACAAAAAAAAAAAGAAAAAGCATGGAGAAAGGGCGACAATGGGACCCATAGTTAATTTAAAAACACATTGCCTCCTTTTCTTCATTCCATCTACTTCGACAATCTGGAGCGAGAAAGGAGCAGTGAAGCGGTGTCCATTGTTCTCCGAGTTGAAGATTTTTAGGGTAACATTTCATACTTAAAACCACTCCCAATTCCAAAATTCTCTTCACAAAAGTTATCTTTAAGCGATAAGAGCTTTTCAATGGTATAAATACTGAGGGCCATAGAGCAAATTTAAGAATTAGATCTTTTCTATAAGATAGTTAATTTGAAGTTATGATGATTTAAAAATAAATGTTGAGATTATTGGGGATAAAATAAATGTTATAGAACATTTCTTTAAGGTTGAAATTCAAATTTGAAAATTTTTGAATTGAACCTTAAACATATATGATTGAGTTTATGTTGAATCTAAGATATTGAGATGAATTTTTTATTATTGAATGTTTATTTGAGTATGAATATATATTTCTACTGCTGTGAAATGATAATTTGAGACTTGAGGATAATTTTTAAATTTTTAATTTTATTTTTGGATGAATTTTTGGGATATGGATTGATAAAAGTATGAGATTAGGAGTGATTTGGGGTTTAAATATAATTTATTAGGATATGAGAATTCTATGAAGGAATTTTGAAAGGTTAAATGAGGCACTAACCTTAAATTAGTGTAAATATGGGTCTCAGACTTAAAACTTTTTAACTCTTTTAAATTAGAGTTATTTATTAATTTCAATGTGAAATTAATATATAGTATTATGAAATAATCATGTAGACTATATTGACAAAGAGAGTGGTGAAAGTGAAGTTGTGAAGGGAAACTTGTTATCCAAGACACAAGGTAACCACTATTAATGTGTTGTGATGGTTGGGTGTGTGATTGATTATGTGTTGTTTGTTGTTTGGAAAATTATAATTTGTTTAGAAATAAATACTTGTATATATTTGTTCAATATTATTGCCAAGTGGGTTAAAATTATATATGTGCATTATGTCGAGATATTATTGTTTGGAAGAATGAAAATTGTTTGGTTATATTTTTATTTGATTGTTTAAAATATGTATGACTCGTTGGGTTTGAAATATTTGTGTGTTGGGAATTTTTGTTTAGAGATATTATTACCTGTGGTATGCCTTCATTGGACCCAATGAGTGATAATTAGCTTGGACCAACTTACCATTGGCCAAGTTTGTTAGTTCTGGGTATCACATAAGGAGGGATACAAGACGTAACTGTGCATTTTAATATTTGTTCGATTTGTTTGGAAATACTTGTTCAGATAAATGTTTTATGTTCCCACTTAGCAATAGCATGATTAGTTGCATTCGCACGCTTCATTGTGTATTAATTCTAGTTATTGAGATTTTGAAATCTCAATCTCGGTGGTTAATAATTTTCCAAGAGTGAGTTTGGCCAGGGAAGCACTAAAGGTGTAACTTTGGTATATGAGACACTACCCTTTATGTTGCCCCTTATTTTGGTCTATGCAATGTATCTTATACCAGCTTATGGCATATCTTATTTAGTACAGTATGTAAACTCTAATGCTTTTTATTAGTTGCATTTGTATGACTAAAAGGATCATGTCTGTCCCTCATAATGCTAATTACTTTTTGGAATATTAGGAACATAAGAAAATCTACTTGAAAGTGTTGAGTAATTAGTAAAATGGTATTTATGTTGTGAACAAGTGTACATCCTATTCTATATATATTTTGTTAAGGACAAGTGTCGGAGTATGCATGGTGAATGTTTTGTGGACCCATTTTGGGTATTATTGAACAAGTATTGTTTGGGAAGTACTAGTACTTAATCAAGACTCATGGTATATTATTTTGAATGTACACTTTGGTCATATTGCTACATCAAAAAAATTGTATTTAAAAATTGTTTAAGATTTTGCCACCTTGGCATAGGCTTCTGCGCTAAATGCTGATTTTAAAATTATATTTCTTGATATGAATTGTTTTATATTGTTTTTCATTAGATAAAATTTTATTATAAATGTATTTTTAATTATCATAGTGGAGCTTATTCATTATGTCACATTCTTTCTACCATGTTAGATCCTTTTTACCATGGTAGGTTGTTGAAAAATACTTTATTGATATGATAAACCCGTTCTACCATGATAGAGTTTTAAAAAGAGGCTTTGTTCTTTATTACCATGGTAGATCTTTTTTTACCATGATAAGAAGCGATTGATATTAAAGTGGTTTGTTCAACTACTAATTTGCAAAAAATCAATTCATAAAATTTAGAGTGTTACATTTTGGTATCAGAGCCTTGTGTTTTGAGACTCTGTTTTGTGATACCTATTGAATTGTATGATTTAGATTTTATATGTGTGGTGTGGTGCATTGTATATAGTTGGTTGGTAATATACATTATTAATTAGTGCTTCTTCATTGTTTGGCTGATATCATTAGGATTAGTGTATACTTATATTTTATAATGAGCATCCTTTAGGAGGGGAGAGAAGATGTCGACTAACAGGATTCAAGACCATAATGAACAACAAATGTGGTTCAAAATATGCAATCTCAATCATTACCACAACCCCAATTAATGAGTAATGATGTAATCCTCTTGGAAATGAGGGACATGTTGAAGGATTTAAATAAGCAGGTTCAAAGTCAAGAATAAGAATTTGCTGAAATGAGAAGACAAATGGTCAATTCCAACAACAAAAGACTTAGACTAAAGAATCATAGTAGGCTTCCTCACAACTTAAGTCCCATTGGTAAGGTTTGTAAGAGGAACCATCAAGGTTCCAACGGTGTAGGGCATCAGGGTAAGAGAAAAGATCCTCACTTGAAAGGCCAAGGACAAGGGGGCTACCAGAGTAGTGGACAGGAATTTTAGTAGAGGCCTGGCCATATTGCCAAATTTTATGGGTGTAACTAGGGTACTAATGCTAAGAGGAAACCAACCTATGTTAAATGCAAGCGTAACCTATAACACTTGCCCTAAGTTTTAACAAAAGCACACCACAAGCAGTAAACTAAGTATAGTTAAGAAGTTAATTTTAAAACCAACTTAGAAAACAAACCATTTAAATTACTAAACAATTTATACAATAGGAAAACACACATATAAAACTTTTTAAAAAAGTATAAAGGATTGTATGTAGCACATGTGTAATGACCTTGAATTTTAAATTGAATAAAATTTTTCTCTTGGTAGATATTTTATTTAAATTAATTTTATAACAAGTGGAGAGTGGTAGTTTAGTGAAACTTGTGTGAGTAATTTCTTGAAAGTCCATAGTTCATATTCTTAAAAAAAAAGGAGGGGGTTTTATGTCATTTTAAATTATTAAGGAATTATGTGTTCTTTTTGGTAATTTTTGTGTGTGCCATTCTTTGTAATTTTCCTGATAAGTTTTGTTCCAAAATTTTCTTCTTATTCTCCTCCTCTGTTATTTGAAGACAAGACCAGCGAAAAAAGAAAAAAATGATAGAGCATTCGGATCCTCCTTTCTCACCGTCGGTAGGCAACTTTGAGCCTCACCGTCGACTTCCCTTCTTGCCCCCATTGCTCATCTATTTTTCTTCCCTCCATTCACGTTAGTGCAATAGTGGGGTTGAATCACTGATTCCTTTTCGGTTATCATCCCTTGCTCTGTGTCCGAGGTAAGTAAGTGGTTTAGATCTTCTAGCTTCACCGTCAATCTTCTAGCTCTGCCGTTAAAAATTTCACAGCTTAAGGAGTTGAAGTGGATGGATTCCCACTCTTGCTGCTGTTGTTCTTTGTTTTGTTGAATAGTGGCTGACAGATTTTGGCATGTATTCAGTTCTTATCTTCTCTTCCTCCTCAACCATTGACATCGTCTGTTATTAATCTTTATGTTTCATTTCTCTTCTACTAGTGGGTGCTGTGTGAGTGAGTATGGAAAGTTCAATTTCCTCTTCTCCTTTGGTCAAAAATTTTGGCTCTGTTTTTATTCTTGTTGCTGCCGTGAGTTGCTTGGGAATTGATGGGCTGAATTGGTGAATGATGTACATATTTTTATTGTGATGCTAAGCCGAACGTTGATGATAAAGTTCATGTGGGAGGTTGATTAAATGATGGATGATTATTGTGAGCTGAAATTGGATGCCCTCAATGTGATTGTGAAAAAGCTTGAACAAAGAAATCAAATGTTGAAAATTGTTGAATTTGCTTGGATGTTTGCCCCATGATTAAGTTAATGGTGAATGTTCTCGTAATGCTTGTAAAAATGCTTGGAAGATTTATTGGTGGAAATGAGATTGTTGAAATTTTAGAGTAGAGCCTAAGGAATTATGAATGTTACTTGAAGGAATATATGCTCTTGCACATAAATTATAAAGTTGAGCTATTCATTGAAATCGTGTAGCACATAAGGAGAAATTATTAGATTAAATGATAATTAAGATTTTGTTATGCCTGGAATAAGAATTGTGTTGTGGTTTAATGATGTCTAGTATTGTCTACTACTTGATAGAACTTGTTGAAGGGTTTAGTAAAAATTTAAGGAGTTAGTGAGAAATTTAAAGGATTATCAAAGATGTTAAATGATAATTTTGCTTGTTTAGTATGAGAAAGGAAATTCATAGTGACATGTGGATTGTTGGATTTTCTGTTAGATTGTTTGGGGCATCACTAAAGTAAGTAAGAATTTGATGGGGACAAGTTTTAGAATTCTTGAAAATTCTCAGGTAAGTAGATAGCGTCCCAACTGATTTTTTTTTTTCAATCAAAATTTTCTTTACTAAAATATGACACTTTTCTAGAAATCATTTTAATAGCATTAATGCGATTATTGGATATTTGTTGATTAACATTAATTTATTTTGAGAAATTAGCTTTAACAAATTTGAAATGTTATTTGATCAATTAAATCAAGTTTGAACTTTGATTATGAGATTTTTATTTTATCAAATATTGGATAAATACAGAGAATGATTCATGCGAGTTCGATGTTGAAATTTTTTTATTCAATAAATGCATGCATGAGCATTGGATATGAAATTTTATTCTGACAAGTTTTAATGCTTAAAAGTATTCATGTGAGTTTGATTTTAAGAATGAGAACTGTATCTTGAAAGTGATGATTTTCTCGCATGTTTGAAAGTGGTTTTAAAAAGGGACTTTATACATAACACTGGTTGCTAATGGCAGTTCCGTTAGCCTTTCGCACGCCATGGTGCAGCTAGCTAGCAGGGTGTTTATAGGAAGTGCTAACCCCGTGCGATGGCCAACGCACGTGGAATGGAGGGATGGTTATTCGTGAGCATTGTACTCACGTTTGTTTCGTGGCTTTAGCTGCATTTGGTTATTTACCCTCATTGATTGTGTGTCCATGTTTGTCTTCATGGCAAGAGATACGTTTGGTTATTTACCCTTATGGACTTTGTGTCCACGTTTGTTAATTGTTCTAATAAGTTCCTATAATATGAATTTGATTATTTGATAATTTTACATTCCATTGGTTTTTAGTTAGTGAATTATTTATAATTATTTATTTTATTTATTTACTTTCTTGCAATCAAGTAATGATAATACTTGATATGATATTTTAATAGTTCAAAATTTTATTTAAACTTTATAAAATTCTTTTATTTTTGAAGTTTATTAAATTTTTATGAAAATCGTTGCCTCTTTGAATTGCATAATTGTTTCAAACTTTCCTTTTATTCATGTTCAATTATTTATTTTTGGGACATTATTCACTGGAAAAGATATTTTGGTCTCAGATGGTATAGTTGAACTTATGACTCAAGATATCCACTAAGGAGTTTTATTACTGAATTGAAGCAAAAGAATTATTTTAGTCAACCCCTAATTTGATGAAAAATTTGAACTTTATACCTATATTGATGTCTAGCCTTAGGTATTTCACATAGACTATAGGTAGGATCCTCACATTTCTCTTAAAATTAAATATTTGATTTAATATTGTAACAATTTCTAATTACTCTATTAGTGTATTTAACGTATTAATTTCAGAGCTTCTCCGATCACGACTTAAGGGAGATGAGTTTCATGCCCATATCCTGTGCCGGTCACACCTAAATTTTAGGGTGTGACAAATTGGTATTAGAGCCTCAGTTTCCTTGGTTACGTGGAGTATGGATTCTTCTTTGAATTTTCAATTATTATTATGAGCCCGGGCATAATAATAATTGAGACTTCATTGAAGATTCTATTAGGATGTCTCAAAAGAATCACTCCCTTCCTTATTTATTGTGCTTCCTATATAACTATTGTATTTTGAACTAAATATTTCTTATTTTTCCTTGCACGGTAAGAATGTCCCAATATATTGTCCCTTGGTAGAAGTTCTAGTAGTAGTAGGACACTTGATAGGTCCTTTACTCCACACAGTAAATTAACCTTTATGGTCGAGGGCGGTGTTATAAGCAAGTCAAGATTAAGGGTGGTTGACCCCATAAGCACGTTTAGGAGTTCTTATCCAAGGTTGAACCTTCAAACCCTCAATCTTATAAGGGTGCTTCATCATCTCTACATAGTACTAATAGGGAAACTGATAGTGCCAATAAAGAAGAGGCTGCTATGGTAAAAATTGACTGATTTTATCAAGCCAAACCCTACTACTTTCTTTAGAATTAGCACAAAAAGAAAATCCAGTGGCATTTTTGAGGGCATTGAAAAGAGATGTTGAACTTTGAGATATCCAAATGTGTAGCATGTTAAATTCGCTACCTTTCAACTTAGTGGGTTGGCAGAAGAATAGGTTAAGACTGTTCCAGGTGTTATGGATAGAAGAGTGCCATATTTTTCCTAGGAAGAATTTAAAGATGTATTTCTTCAATGCTATCTTCCATAGAGTAAGAGATATGTCAAGATTCAAGAATTTTTAAATTTAATATGTATTAGGTTCTTAGAATATGATCGAAAATTTGTAAAACTTTCTTCTTTTGTTCCCTACATAGTGTCTTTTGAGAAAGAACAGATCTATAGATTTATTCTTGATTTACCCCATGAGATACATGATCCAGTATCGGTTATGATGGATATCTTTACTAGCTATTCACAGGCTATGAACGCTGCCTTAAGAATTGAGTTGAAGCATAAAGAAAATAAGGCAGTTTCTAAGAAGCATAAGGGGGAAGATGAAGTGAGATTTCAGGGTTTTTCTTTTAGGTATGATTTGTTTTATAGGTGATTTTACTTTTGTGGAAATTAGTAAATGTCTAGATCTTATGTTCCTCCTTCTACTGGTGCCCCAGCTTCCAAATGTAATTTTAGGAGTCTTAGATCAGTCTCAACTAGTTTTGGGTTAGCCAAGCTATGCTTGAGCTCCTTGTACTACTTATGTGAATTTTCATCATGTACCCATCGCAGATGTCTGATGCTTGTTATGAGTATGGACAAGTTAGTCATTTGAGAAGAAATTGTCTCTCTTATTCAATGGGCATCTAACTGAGGCTATGTTTGACCACCTTCTAGCTCGATTGCTTCTATGGGAGCACCTTCTGCTATTGTTGGTAGGGGTATATCAAGAAAAACATCTAGAAAATGAGAACAACTTTTAGGACAAGAACAAGTATAGGTTTATGCTATGACTCAATGGGACACTCGAGCTTCAAATGATATGATCATATGTATTATTATTATATGTTCTAAAAATGCTTATGCATTGATTAATCCTGGTTAAAAATATCTGTATGTCCCTGTGCACTTTTAAAAAAAACAAAAAAACATCAAACTTGATTTTTCTTTTATGGTTGCTACTCTAATAGGAGAACCTCTCTTTGTTATGCAGGGATACAAATTTTGTGAAATATCTCTTAAAGATAGAGAAACCTTAGTTGAATTAATGATATTAGATGTGATTTATTTTGATGTAATTGTAGGCAAGGATTGGTTATCTTTTTGTCATGCTACTATTAACTGCCACTTAAAAGTGGTGAGATTTGAAATTTCTGGAGAAACTCCTTTTGTTTTGTAAGAAGGGCTAATTGATAGATAGATTGGTTTTATTTTAGCCTTTAAAGCCTAATGGCTTTTGTTAAAAGGTTGCTAAGGGTATTTGGCCTTAGTAAGGGATGTTGAAAAACTAATTTCTAGCTTGGAACAAATTCCTATAGTTAGAGAATTTCCTAATGTCTTTCTAGATAAGTTGCTTGGATTACTTTTAGATAGGGAGATTGAATTTGCTATTGATATGATTGTAGGTACTTTGCCAATTTCAATTCTCCCTTATAGAATGGCACCATTTGAGCTAAGAGAATTGAAGAATCAATTGTAAGAGATGGATGGAAATTGCTAAGGAAGGGGTAT
Source organism: Prosopis cineraria (assembly GCF_029017545.1). NCBI lineage: Eukaryota > Viridiplantae > Streptophyta > Magnoliopsida > Fabales > Fabaceae > Prosopis > Prosopis cineraria. The sequence goes on from NW_026555343.1 coordinate 8,451,654, forward strand.
TTTTGGTTCACATGCAAGCCTATTCTTCCTTGATTGATTAAATTAAAGCTATTCAGAATTTGAACTCAAAACTTTGCAAACTATTAGAATTGGTCAAGAAAGGGGAGAACACCAAGTATACTATATCGACCAAGAGGGTGTTTTAAGACATGACAATAGGATTTGTGTTCCATATGTTAAAGAATTGAAAAGGAAAATTTTGGAAGAAGATCACTATTTTGCATATATAATTCATCCAGGATCTATAGAGATGTTTAAAGACCTTAAGCAATACTATTGGTGGAATGGAATGAAACAATATATAGCAGACTTTGTTTGATGATGTTTAGTATGTCAACCATTTAAGGTAAAGCATCAAAAGCCAGTAAGGCCATTCCAACGACTAGAAATTCTAGAGTTAAAATAGGAAAACATCACTATGGACTTTGTTATAGGTTTTCCTTGAACCACTAAGAGGTATGATTCAATTTGTATGATTGCTGATAGATTGACAAAATCTACACCTTTTATTTTGATTAAGACAATGTATGTTGCCAGTGATTATGCTTAGATTTATGGTAATCAAATTGTACAATTGCATGGGGTTTCATTATCTATAATTTTTGATAGAGGATCACAATTCACATCACAATTTTTCAAGAAGACTTAGGGACTCAATTAGATCTTAGTATTATTTTTCATCTGTAAATAGATGGTCAGTTTAAGAGGACAATTCAAATTTTGGAAGACATGTTGAGATCTTATGTCTTAGACTTTAGAGAAAGTTAGGATAAGCACATATTTCATTAATGGAATCTATATATAATAATAGCTATCAAGAAAGCATCCAAATAGCACCGTTTGAGGCTTTATATGTTAGACAATGCAAATAATTGATTGGTTGGTTTAAAGTTGGGAATGCTAAAATTTTAAGACCGAACTTAGTGCATGATGCTAAAGAGAAAGTACAGGTTATTAAACAAAAGATTGTTAGCAACTTAAAGTAAACAAAGTCTTATATAGACTGTCACCACAGAGAGTTAGAATTCATGGTAAGAGATACAGTTTTTTTAAAAGCATCAGCTATGAAAAGTATTATGAGGTTTGGAAAGAAAGGTAAGCTAGTCTAAGGTACATCAGTTCATTTGAGATTCTAGATAGATGGGTGCCATTGCTTATGGTCTTGCTTTGCCTTTAAAGTTAGATGGCATTCATTCTGCGTTTCATGAGTCAATACAGTAATAGTATTTATATGATCCTTCTCATTTTGTTGAAACTCAAGGAATTCAAGCAAATAAAGACTTATCTTATGAAGAAATTTTAGTAGCTATTCTTGATAGGCAGAAAAAGAAACTAAGATAAAAGGAAATTGCCTCTGTGAAGGTGTTATGATGTAACCATTCCATTGAAAAAGTTATTTGGAGAATAGAGAGCGAAATGTGGGAGAAGTATTTGCATTTATTCGATAATTGATGTGTGCATTCATTTAAATTTGGAGGACCGAATTTCTTAAGGGGGAGAGAATGTAATGATCTTAAATTTTAAATTGAATAAAATTTTTCTCTTAGTAGATATTTTATTTAAATTAATTTTATAAGAAGTGGAGATTGGTAGTTTAGTGAAACTTGTGTGAGTAATTTCTTGAAAGTCCATAGTTCATATTGTAAAAGAAAGGGGGGGTTTTATGTTGTTTTAAATTATCAGGGAATTATGTGTTCTTTTTGGTAATTTTTGTGTGTGCCATTCTTTGTAAATTGCCCGATAAGTTTTGTTCCAAAATTTTCTACTTATTCCCTCCTCTGTTATTGAAGACGAGACCAGCGAAAAGAGGAAAAAAAGATAGAGCGTTCGGATCCTCCTTTCTCACCGTTGGTAGGCAACTTTGAGCCTCACCGTCGACTTCCCTTCTTGCCCCCATTGCTCATCTATTTTTTCTTCCCTCCGTTCACGTTAGTGCAGCAGTAGGGTTGAATCACTGATTCCTTTTCGATCATCGTCCCTTGCTCTGTGTCCGAGGTAAGTAAGTGGTTTAGATCTTCTAGCTTCACCGTCAGTCTTCTAGCTCTGCCGTTAAAAATTTCACAGCTTAAGGAGTTGAAGTAAATGGATTCCCACTCTTGCTGCTGTTGTTCTTTGTTTCGTTGCATAGTGGCTGACAGATTTTGGCATGTATTCGGTTCTTATCTTCTCTTCCTCCTCAACCATTGACATCGTCTGTAATTAATCTTTATGTTTCATTTCTCTTCTGCTAGTGGGTGCTGTGTGAGTGAGTATGGAAAGTTCAATTTCCTCTTCTCCTTTGGTCAAAAATTTTGGCTCTGTTTTTATTCTTGTTGCTGTCGTGAGTTGCTTGGGAATTGATGGGCTGAATTGGTGAATGATGTACATATTTTTATTGTGATGCTAAGCCGAACGTTGATGATAAAGTTCATGTGGGAGGTTGATTAAATGATGGATGATTATTGTGAGCTAAAATTGGATGCCCTCAGTGTGATTGTAAAAATGCTTGAACAAAGAAATCAAATGTTAAAAATTGTTGAATTTGCTTGGATGTTTGCCCCATGGTTTAGTTAATGGTGAATGTTCTCGTAGTGCTTGTAAAAATGCTTGGAAGATTTATTGGTGGAAATGAGATTGTTGAAATTTTAGAGTAGAGCCTAAGGAATTATGAATATTATTTGAAGGAATATATGTTCTTACACATAAATTATAAAGTTGAGCTATTCATTGAAATCGTGTAGCACATAAGGAGAAATTATTAGACTAAATGCTAATTAGATTTTGTTATGCCTGGAATAAGAATTGTGTTGTGGTTTAATGCTGTCTAGTATTGTCTGCTACTTGATAGAACTTGTTGAAGGGTTTAGTAAAAATTTAAGGAGTTAAGAAATTTAAAGGATTATCAAAGATGTTAAATGATAATTTTGCTTGTTTAGTATGAGAAAGGAAATTCATAGTGACATGTGGATTGTTGGATTTTCAGTTAGATTGTTTGGGGCATCACTAAAGTAAGTAAGAATTTGATAGGGACAAGTTTTAGAATTCTTGAAAATTCTCAGGTAAGTGGATAGCGTCTCAACTGATTTTTTTTTTTTTTCAATCAAAATTTTCTTTACTAAAATATGACACTTTTCTAGAAATCATTTTAATAGCATTAATGCAATTATTGGATATTTGTTGATTAACATTAATTTATTTTGAGAAATTAGCTTTAACAAATTTGAAATGTTATTTGATCAATTAAATCAAGTTTGAACTTTGATTATGAAATTTTTATTTTATCAAATATTGGATAAATACAGAGAATGATTCATGCGAGTTCGACATTGAAATTTTTTTATTCAATAAATGCATGCATGAGCATTGGATATGAAATTTTATTCTGACAAGTTTTAATGCTTAAAAGTATTCATGCGAGTTTGATTTTAAGAATGAGAATTGTATCTTGAAAGTAATGATTTTCTCGTATGTTTGAAAGTGGTTTTAAAAAGGGACTTTATACATAACACTGGTTGCTAATGGCAGTTCCGTTAGCCTTTCGCACGCCATGGTACAGCTAGCTAGCAGGATGTTTATAGGAAGTGCTAACCCCGTGCGATGGCCAACGCACGTGGAATGGAGGGATGGTTATTCGTGAGCATTGTACTCACGTTTGTTTCGTGGCTTTAGCTGCATTTGGTTTTACCCTCATTGATTGTGTGTCCATGTTTGTCTTCGTGGCAAGAGCCGCGTTTGGTTATTTGCCCTCGTGGACTTTGTGTCCACGTTTGTTAATTGTTCTAATAAGTTTCTGTAATATGAATTTAATTATTTGATGATTTTACATTCCATTGGTTTTTTAATTAGTGAATTATTTATAATTATTTATTTTATTTATTTACTTTTTTGCAATCAAGTGATGATAATACTTGATATGATATTTTAATAGTTCAAGATTTTATTTAAAATTTATAAAATTCTTTTATTTTCGAAGTTTATTAAATTTTTATAAAAATCATTGCCTCTTTGAATTGCATAATTGTTTCAAACTTTCCTTTTATTCATATTCAATTATTTATTGTTGGGACGTTATTCACTGTAAAAGATATTTTGATCTCAAATAGTATAATTGAACTCGTGACTCAAAATATCCACTGAGGAGTTTTATTGCTGAATTGAAGCAAAAGAATTATTTTAGTCAACTCCTAATTTGATGAAAGATTTAAACTTTATACCTATGTTGGCGTATGGCCTATGGTGCTCCACGTAGACTACAGGTAGGATCCTCACATTTCTTTTAAAATTGAATATCTGATTTAATATTGTAACAATTTCTAATTATTCTATTAGTGTATTTAATGTATTAATTTCAAAGTTTCTCCGATCACGACTTAAGATATATGAGTTTCATGCCCATATCCCATGCTAGTCACACCTAATTTTTGGGGTGTGACAGCATGGAAGCAAATTAGACAAACAGGGGCAACTAATTGCTGTCATGATAGCCTTCTTGGGCAAACTTTCAGGAGGCTTCATTTCTCTGTCTAGTGTCCAATCAAAGTGATTTCAAATCCCACCGTCATTCTTAATGATTATTAGTAGTGTACTAAATTTTAAAAAGACCTAATGATTGAATTAAAATTTAGACACTTTACAATATTGGACAAAGTTGCTGTCATGATAGCACTTTTGGACCAATTTCTAGAGTACACCATTTCATCATCTGACCTCCAATCAGAATGTTTCTAGAGCCCACACATCACATTCAAAGAGTAATACTAGTATACAAAATTTTGAAAAGATCCAAAGGATAGATTGAAATTTGTGTGTGTCCCAACCTCAGTAATTGTTGCTGTCATGACAGCACCTCCGGATCAACTTTCAAAGTATACCGTTTTTTCGTTTGACGTCTGATTAAGGTGATTCTAAAGCCCATACAAAAATTATAAAAGGTTTTATTTGTGACCAAAATTTTAGGAAAATCCAACGATCGAATTGAAATTTGGATAACTAGATGTAAAAATATAGTTTTTTGATAAAAATCATTTTCAAAATTGTCCAAATCCCATGCTAAGGGTCACAAACTTGTGGGAACACTTTGGATACATCAAATAGGACTAGGAATACCTAATAGAACATTCAAATGATAGAAAAATTCTTTATATTAAAATTTGACCATCCGGGTGTCATTTTCTAAAATGGACCCTAAGCCCCTAAAATGCACATATCACACAAGAGTAGTCAAAAACCAATCCAAACATCATATATTCATATAAATATACATGCTCAATAGTTTCACTTGGCTTAGAGATCTTGTAGGGCTCATGCACCCACTCTCTCTATCCAAGGTGTATGTTTTCCTATAGTATACAATTCATAATGCAACCACTTTACATTTGCTTGTAAAATCACATATATTTATATACATATCAAAATAAATATTCGCTTGTAATGAAACTTGGTCTACCAAATAATTTCATTAAAACTACACACCATAACCAAGTTTCTTAGTCACAAGTCTACAAGCAGATAAAAATTCATATAAAGGCATACAATCCACACATATTCACACACATATATATAAACACATCATACTGGAACCCTAACCTTAAATACATTATAATAGATTTGCTCAAAAGAAAGGATTGTAGTTTTTTACAATCCATAAATAACCCTAACTCTGCTCCTTTCCCCGTCTACCACTAGATCCTTCGCCTGGACTTATAAATATTGTAAAGAAAGGGGTGACACAACTATAGTCTCAGTAACAGAGAAATCTACACTTATTATTACAAAGTAAGCCATAGTTGAATAAATGAATAATAGATTAAACATAACACATAATTTAGTCATTTAAAATTTATGAAAGCATGACATAGGCCTGTCTGACCTTTCCAAATCAATAGAATGTCCCTTGGCACTCTTTAACTTACAGGTAAACCTTATATCCACTTGGACCTCTACAGGCACAAAACATAATCTAAGGCATGATAGAATTCATCTAACCACCTTTGCTCCTTCGACATGAATCTTGAGCAGTCAAAGCTAACTCCCTCACAGAACCAGCCTGACTTACTCTCTATGTGAGGGCTACCTTGGCCTAGGCACTCAACGTCACACTTCATATGTCGGATTCCCTCCCTTACTGAGAGTTGTCAAACACTCAATTTACTAACTAATTTAGTGCACTGAGCCCACAATATAAAAGGCAATACTGAGCACTGGTAGTGTGCCATAAAATATTACAAGTCCACATCTCCCCATTGGTGAACTCCTGCTGAGATCATACCTTTTACTCTTGTCTATCTTTCCTGAGTACTGACAACTTTAACACTTAAAGGTAGCATAACATATATCACTATTCCATTAAGCTGTTCCTTAGCCTATCTAAGGTACCTAAGCTAATTACACTTCCTTAATTGCAACTTTCATTCTCTATAATTGCAATGCATGCAGACAACCTTATTTCCATAAAAACATTATTCTTAAACAAATAGAAAACATATATGCACTCTTATCTAAGTAGTACCCCATAAGTCCTTATAAAACATAATTAATTACATTTAATCATTTAAAACATGTAATGCATTAAAAATATAATATTTATTCAAAAATAGCTAAACAAATCATAAAAAATATAAATTTTCCTATTACCTTAACCCTTTTGTTTTGAAAGGGTTTCTCTTTGCATCAAAAATAAGACTCGGCTTGTCCCTTAACTTCTAAACAAGTTCCACTAACAATCCTTACAACATATAAGTGATCCACATCACTTATCATGGCAAATAGCATAAAAGAAGACTATAACTCAAACCACACAACTTAGGTTAATGATCTATAATCCATCTCAATGATTCATATATTAAACCAACTATTCACATAGTATTACTGTGAACACTGTATTTTATCCAGGAATTTTTTAAATTTAATAAAAATAATAATGAATTCAACTAAAAAAATATAAAAATATAAAAATGAAATTTAATCTCTTTTAGGATTATATTTTCAAAAAAAAAATAATCTAATAAAAAAAGTGTATTCTTGCTTAATTCAAAATTAAATTTTTCTCTCTTAATCTGATTTTCAAAATTATGATTAACATAATATGAAAAAAAAGAAAGCATTAAAAAAAGAGAGAGGCATTAAACATTAACAAAAAAAAAAGAAAAAAGGCATTAAAATTATATATATATATATATATATATATAATTGGGCAGATGAAACGCTAAAAGGATCAACAATTTCACCCAGCCCTTTAGTTGCTTTTGGGTTAAACATAGAAGGATATACACGCGAGGCAGAGCACACACGCAACAAATAGCAAAACACACATGCGCGAAGCAGACGCAAACGGCACACAGTAGAAGAAGAGTAGATGCTAAAGTGAAATAGAGAACACAGAGATGTAGATGGCACACAGCAGAAGCAAAGAGCAGAGAAAAAATGAAGTCAAACATGTGAGCGAGTAGAAGAGAGACACACACATACACATGCACGAGGCTTTATCTCTGAAAATGCATGCACGAAGAAAGGGGGTGAGGACTCGACCACGTAAGCAGAAAAGAAAGGACAGCAAACTCAGCCAGAGGGAAAAAAAATAAAAGAGACCAAATGAAAATGACTGAAAAAGGAGAAGAGAGAAGGCAAGAAAAAATAGAGCATGGAGACCGCACGCACATAGGCAGAGAAAGGAGGGAAGTTTACATATAAAAGAAGGGATCGAGAGTGGGAATAAAGGAGAGATAGGCGATGAGAAGAAAGAAATAGACAAAGAAGAAAAAAAACTAGAAGAACCACAGATGTAGCATGGAGAAGGAAGAAAAAAATAAGATTGAAAACTATAAGAAGTTCGAAGAAGGGCCGAGGATGAGCAAAAAAAAAAAAAGAATAAGAAAGAGAGATGAAGAATGAGAGGATACAAGAGCAGACACAAAAAACCAGAAAGAAAAAGAAGAGAAAAAGACGCAGAAGAGATAAGAGAACATAGCTGGACGAGAAAAATGGAAAAACAAAGCACTGAAAAAACTGAAAAAAAAAAGAGAGCTAGAAACGAGGGAGAGACCGAGAACAGATGAGGAAAACAGGAGAGGAGAGGCACAGAAGAAAATACCAGATGAAACAGAGAGGAAAAATGAGAAGAGAGAGATGGAGAGTAGGAGACAAAGAGAAAAGGAAAAACAAAGCAAAAAAAATCAGAGACCGATAGAGTGAAGCTGGATAAAGAACAGACGCAGCATGGAGGAGGAAAGATAAAAAAAGAGTGAGACTGAGGGAAGAGCTCGAAGGCGAGAAAAGATGAAAGGAGAGACTTTTTGGCCAGGGACGCAAAAAAGAAGCTTGAAAGAGAACTGAGAAGTTGAAAGGAGAGTAAGAGAGAGAGACAGAGAGGGAGAATGAGAGATGCACGAGCACAGAGATGGAGGGTGAATAGGAAGCTACGATAATGATCTTTACACTATGGGGAAGAGAACCTTGTTGATGTCACCACCATTTCCTTTCCTGCAGTTTTCACTTGAAGCTGTGAAGGTATTGTTTATAGGAGTGCTTAGACCGAGCATTAGTTGTGTTCAACTATGGCTTCATCCTCAAGTGAGATTCTGCTATCTGTGAAGGTTTAGGCTAACTTGTTATTGTTTCGCTTTTACTTTAATAATTGAATATGAAAATTAAAAGTGGCTTCGTGTTAATTTCATAGTCTAATGAACTATGATTGATTATTCATGGTGGTTTAGATTAATGGTTTCTCAGTGCCATTTTGTTTTGAAGTTTTTAAAATAATGCACTTCATAATTCTGAGTCACAAATTATTATTTTCAACTTCATTGTCTCTGCAATTGTTAATTTATTTTATGTCCCATTGATTGTGATGAAACAATTATTATAATTGTAGTGATAATTTTTGCTATTTGTGGCCCTGGAGTTTGATTTCATTATAGTCATAATTTCCTTTATGACTATTTGCGTTTATCATATTGTAGTGTTCTAATTTCTTTTTTTACATGCCCTGCATAATTTCTTCTTGCTTGTTATTTGCTATTAGGGTCACAGATGTTGCAATTATTAATTTGTATATATTACATAAATAAATGACTTTTGTAAATAAAATAATAAAAATTTTTATTATAATTATATTGTCTAACTAGATCTTTTGGTCACATGAGATTTTGGAAACTCTGTAGACCTTTAGGATAATCATACTATCTTGAGACTTAATAAGGCTTCGCATGTATAATGATTAAGATTTTTATATTTAAAAATATGCATTGTATAATTACGCATTAAAAATATTTAAAGTGAATAAATTTAATCCTTTTATTTGTGAGATTTCAAATCTCTACAGATATTTAGGATAATCTCATATCGTGTAAATTAATAAGGTTACGTAGATACAAGAGCAAAACTTATATGTAATATGGGTTCCAAAGGCCTATCATTAGAATTAAATCTATTTGGTAATCCAAATTAATTTATTTAAGTTCCATGTGAGATTTTAAGAATCTTCGTAGAGACTTAAATTAATCACATCATCATGTGGAATAATAAGTCCTCGCAGATGTAGTGATTTTCAATTTTTATAATAAATAAATAATTTTTTGTAAATAATGATATAATACACAATTTAGAAAATTAATTAACCAAATTAATGAATTTAAATTGTAATCACATTTACTGACTATATCTTTTAGTCATGTGAGATTTTTGAATCTCCGTAGATTTCTAAGATAATCGTATTATCATTTGAGTCAATAAGACTCTGCAGATATAACGATTAAGTTTTTAAAATACATATAAATTATATATTAAATCAATTAAATAAATTTAATTCTTTTATCGTGTGAGATTTTAAAATCTCTGCAGATATTTAGAATAATCATATTACTGTATAAATCAATAAGGCTTTGCAGGTATGATGATTAAGAGTCTTTAAAACATGTATATACACGCTAAAAAATTATTATTAATACTTAAAAATATACATAAGAATATAAATAAATTAATTGAATTGCTAAATTATTTTATCATATGAGATTTTAGAATATCCGTAGATATTTAGAATAATTGTTTTATCGTATGAGCCAATAAGGTTCTATCGGTATTACGATTAAATTCTCAATTATAAAAATATAAAAATAAAAAATAAAAATATTCTTAAACTCTTTTCTTTTTCTTTATTCCAAAAATTCAAAAATTGAGAAAATAATTAAAATTAAATTACTTTTTACAATTTAAAATACACATATCAAAATTTTAGAAATTATTTTATTTGTAAATTGGTGAATTATTTCTAATTAATTTCTATTAAAAAAAATATTTTCACCAACAACTTTCAAGCCTGGGCTATGTGGACTTTAATCCCCATCACAAGGTACGTAGGCCTCAGAGTCAGATTCTGAGTCAAGTACTTCCTCGTAAATAAATAAATATTTCTCACTTAATTATTATCATTTTTTAAAACACATGAATATAAAAGGGATAAGTAAAATAATTTTAAAACCATATTAATAAAGCAAACCAAACTTCAGGTAACTATTCTCACGAATGGGTGTTGTGGGGTGCCTAACACCTTTTCCACATTCAACCGACTCCCGAACATATTTTTTATTTTTGTAGACCATCCTTATCCTCCTTTAAATGGTTTCCCAAGATTTCCCTCAAAATCTTGGTGGTGACTCCTCGTTCCAGCCAGTTCCTGCCCCGTAGGCTGGGAACTTCGCTCATGCGCCATCCGCGTCGTAATTTCTGAGTACGACAATCACTTAACTACTAAAATCATTTATTAGCCACCACCCGGCCAATTTCCAAACCACACAACTTTTAATCAACAAAAAACTTTCACTTAATGTTACCAATTGTAATGACTCAAAAATAATTGTGATATTTAAAAATATATATATATATATATATATAATTAGTACTAACATATTTTAATGATATTTATATAAAACTTGTAATAGATGTAATAAGGAGTTGTTAGTTTAATAGAGCTGATGTTGGTTGTCTATTTGTGAGATATGAGTCCAAATCCAGTAAGGTTAAAGGAGAAATTTTATTTTTTTGTGAGCATTATGAAATTACCAAAATACCCCTATTAAAAATAATATATATATATATATATATAACCATATTTTCGCCCCACTTTCTGTTCATTGTTTTGGCCTTTAAATATCAAGAGACAAAGCTTCGAGATGGTTATTCTCATCTACACTAGCGTGAGTGAGTAGTCTTCTAAGGTGTGTGATGGGGAGATCCGTCCGTCGCTACTATGGGTCGTCAAATTCTTCTCCTCTCTTCATGATTGTTATCGCACCCTAAAAATGGGAGTGACCACCATGAGATATGTACCTAAATACATGTCCTTTAAGCCTAATTCAAGGAATTTTATTTCATTTTTAAAAATACTTTTCATTTAAATGGAGTCTTAATATTTTGTGAAAATTTGGCAAAATTCCCCTTAAAAATGAAATCCCTTGACATTCTATAATATAAATTTTCAAGCAAATATTATAACAACTAGGAGCTCGGCTCCATTCAGCCAGCAAACAAAGTATTTAACATAACAAGAACCCTAGCCATAGCCTATGTGGAGCACCTATAACATTATTAATAAAAGTACAATATGTAGATTAAAATTTTACATCAACAATAGAGATTAACCAAAATGGCATCCGAACTTTAGTTCAGTAGAAAAATCCCTTGAATGATCTAATGGAGGTACATGCTATCTAAAACCAAAAATATTTTTCAGTGAATAACGTCTCAACAATAAATAATTGAACATAAAAAAATTTAAGCAATTATGTAAGTTAAAGAGGCACGATCTTTATAAAAATTTTAATAAACTTCGGAATAAAAAGATTCTATAAAATTTTAAATAAAATCTTAAACTATTAAAATATCATATCAAATAAGATTATAATAACCGAATTGCAAGGAAGAAATAAACAAAATAAATAATTATAAATAATTTACTGTTTAAAACCAAGGGATGTAAAATTACCAAATAATCAAATTCATGTTATAAGGACTTATCAGAATAATTAACAAACATGGACATACAGTCCACGAGAGTAAATAACCAAATGCGGCGTATGCCATGAAAACAAACATGAATAAATAGTCCACGAGGGTAAATAACCAAGTGCGGCACATAATCCACGAGGGTAAGTAACCAAATACGACTGAAGCTACAAAACAAACATGAACACACATAGTCCACGAGGATTAATGCTAATCAAACGCAACTTGAAGCTATAAAATCAAACGCAGGTGTTAGGACCCATGAATAACAAATGTGAGAACAGAACTCACAAATATCAAACTAGCTAGTCACTAACCATAGTGCGCTAAGGCTAAGAAGCGCCGTTAGCAACTAGTGTTCTATATATAACCCTTTAAAAAATGATTTTAAACACACAAGAAATAATCACTTTTGAAATATAAAATTCCTCTTATCAGTATCAAACTTACATGAATCAATCAAAATTATCAGTCATTTAAATATAAAAATTCATAACTAATATCTCAAACTCTTTCATCACCAAGTTCCATGATTGTCTCTATCGAACAAAGGAGTACTAGAATATGCAAGAAAGCATTTTCATCAATATGTTAAGTATACATCATGACTTCCAAAAATAAAACAATTCAATTAATAAAAATTGCTAATACATGAAAATATATATTAATAATTGCAAATGGTTGAAAACATTATTTTGATAAAAATAAATTTGCTAATATAAAAACTGATTGGACGTTATTCACTTACCTGCATTATTCCCAAGTGCAAAATTCATCCTTTAAGGCTTTAACCCTTCCTTACTACTCAATCAAAATTTTCTCTCTCCAAATCCCCTATTCAATAATGCAAACTTTTAGTGACCTTTAACTAAATTTAATAAACTCCTTTACCATAAGGACACTGGAGTCATTAAGTTCTTAAATCCATCCAACATATACCTAATTAAAGTCCTTTAGTCCTTACAATAATTTTTATATATATATATATCCAAAGCTTTATCTATATTACACTTGTCTTTTCAACTCGTCTCAAGCACAAGTAACCAAATTTTAATCAAGGGATATATATTACAAGCGTACACACCCAAATTCTATTAATTTAATAATAATACTTCTATACCCACTTTATCAAAATACCTTAGGTGCACCCAAAATGAGTCATAAATTAACACCATAATTTATAAATCATCAACAATGCAATTTTCAAAATTCAATTAACCACCCAATAACTACATAATCAAAATTTTTCCGCAAGACTAAATTGACTTAAATAGAGCCCATACAATGCATCCTCATAAGAATTGATGGAATTCATCAATTACATAATTAGATAAAACTCCTTCAATAAACATGTTGTCAAAGACATTTCATGCATTAACACTTAAACTCAAATCAAGCATTTTCATCCTTGATTCCAACTCACAAACTTTTTCCAAAATAGATATTTGAATCAACCAACCTCCCAAATTCTATAAAAATAATTGTCTTGTAACGATAGTTTAATTGATCAACATATTCATCCTATGTATATATAATAT
>NW_026555343.1:8465267-8538236 GCF_029017545.1 Prosopis cineraria
CTCAAAATTCATGATCAGTGTGTCTAAACAAGCAATGGGTAATAGCTTTATATAAGCCAAAAATTATGGGTGATTCAAGACGATTAAATATAAAGCTTATGGGCTTAAATATAATTAAATGCGGCTTAATGACCATTAAAGAAAACCATTTCTGAACATTGTAGTAAAAATAAGTAATGGTAATTAAAGTGGCCGGCACCAAACATCTAACTTGCGTATAGAGCAAAAAGTTGGATCTCAATTACATTGGCCTGTTGTTGTATCCGCGCAAGTCCACTTCTTTTCTTAGCCCATTTACTTACTTAAATTCTCATTCTAGTATTTATAACTAAGGTTTTCTCAAGTTTGACCAACATAAAATTTCTTTTTTACAGATAGACACAAAACTTTGACAGGGAATTCAAATGGAAAATTCTCAATGACTCGTATATATGAAAGACAGAAGGGGATTTTTTTAAAATTATTCTTTACTGGATTGGTTCACACAGAATCTGAGTGGAGGAAACAGGAGAGGGGAGGATTGTGACTGATTTTTGGTGTCAGTGTATTGTTATTTTGGTAGTAGAGGAATTGCTTCATATAGTGGAAATATTACTTAAGGATAGTTTGCTAGATGGAGCTGCTTTCAAACTAATGTCGTACGGCTGCTACATCGGCCACCGACAGGTTTGTATCATTTTTGGTAAATAAAAGTTTATGTGATTTGAGTATCAGGAGTTCATCAGGGATATGACATACTTTCAAATTTAAAAAGCACTTACAAAAGTATTTATAAATCACTTACTAACAATGTCCTCACATTAAAAATGAGATTTGTTGATCTCATGATTTTGTAAATTAATAGTTAAATTCTTATTAGTTGGATCAACTTTTATTATGATTTTTGTCATTTGTTGCATAGGGATGTATTAGGCTATACTAAGCCATGTTTGCTTGTTTAGTTGATGTTTGTTTTGGGCTCTTGCCTCTCTTTCTTTTACATATATATATATATATATATATATATAAAGAATATACTATTTTTACAATATTTATTTTGATTTTAGCTCGCGGCTTGAGAGAGTTCATGCGCCACCAATATTTGAAAACTTTACAGATTATTGAACTGATTAAAGTACTTAACGTAAAAACAAAAAAATAATAATAGAAATTTATTATTAACAATAATAAATTTAAAAATAAAAATAGGTAAAAATAATAATATAATATATATAATTTAAAGGAAAGTGAAATATAATAATTATAGATTTTAATTATGTATTTGATAATAAAAATATAAATTTTTGAGCTTTTCCTTTTTTCCCTTTTACAATTTGGCCTTGAGTTTTTTATTAATAAAATATATGGGACAAGTAGGGCTCAGTCTGCACCCTGTAAGGCTTTGACTAATTATTTACGAGGTAGTGCCCATGGTTCAACTATTTTGGTCCTCTTCGCAACTTTCGAAAACCCGCCAACGTTCCACATAGCACGAATGCACTAATTTTTTTTTTAATAACTTGTTTGAGATATTTCATATATTTTAAAAGATTATTTATTATTTTATTTGTTAAGTAATATCACAAATTCTCAACTTCTCAATTTTAACTTTATTAATTAAAAGAAGATGATAGGTCAACTTCTCATTTGTCTATATATTTTATTAAAATAAAGAACAAAACTAGAAAAATATTTTATCTTTTTTATTTAAAATCTTTTTATTTTAAATTAGACAAAACTAGTATAGACTAATACAGTTCTCTCCATTATTTCAATGTTATCTTCTATTCTTTTTCTTCTGCAGCATGATTCTTATTTTCTTCCTCTTCTCTTTGTTGTTACGTTTTTTTTATTGGTGCCTTCTGCTTCTTAGATTTAAATCTGATAAGTAGTTTAAGTTTACTCACTCAATGAGTGTCTCATATGATACAATAATAACTGTTTAATTAAATCAAACAGTTGTAAGAGATTATATTTTAAAATGCAATTTCTTCATAAATTTCCTAAACTTGACTTCTAGTTAAGATAATTAACCCCAATTTCCTCAGGCAATACTTAATAGTTCACCAACCTAGTATGACTATATAGGGTCAATAGATATATTTTTATCTTTCACACAATTAACTAATTAAGTTGTTCTCCTTTCATATGGGAATCCAAACCAATGAATTTGGTACAATACTCACTTCACTTTGCCAAACATCTTCAACTCACACATATACACACACTACTACAAAAAAGGAAATATAAAACGGTTATTTTTCTTACTATATAATGGTTATGAACCATTGAGTAACTAGCGCTGAATATTCTATGATCATTTATTCAACGGTTTTTAACCGTTAAATATTTTTAATTTATTCAACGGTTTTTATAGAGCCGGTAATTCAAGCGGGCCGGGCTTATTCGGGCCGGGCTCAATTCAGGTCGGGCTTATTCGGGTCGGGCTTAAAGAATCCTACTCTTTTTAAAAAGCCCATATAACCAAGCCCGGCCCTAATGCCTTCGGGCTTCGGGCTTATTCGGGCCGGCCCGAATACCCGAAACTTTTTTAAAAATATTTTTTTATTTTTAATCAATTTTAATTTTTAAATAATTTTATTAAGCATAACATATTATTTTAACTGGAAATGAATAAAAAATAATAACTTATTAACTTTGTAGTTAAGTATTTAAGTAGTGTTACTGTTTTGTTGTATTATGTGCAATTTATTCATGAATGTTTCCTTTACTTGTAAATTAATGTCATATTTATTTAAATATTGCTCTTATCATAGTTATATAAAAATATTTATATATTTTAATTGAATCATATTATTTTAATTATGATCAAGTTAATCTCAATTCAACTACGGCTAAACCATTAATTTAAAATTATTGTCATGATTAGTTTAAAGTTTTTAATAACTTTTAGATAAATTATACTTTTTATTTTTAAGAATATGAAAAAATAGTCGTCATTATATTATATAAAATAAAATTATTTAATTATGGGTAAAATACTATTTTTTTGAATTTTTTTTAAATCTTTTATATTGTTTAAGTCCTATAAACAAAAAGTATTACTTTAGTTTATTTTATTTATTATGTTTGTTTAGTAGTAGAGCCGAAAATTCATACATGTCCAAATTTTATTTTTAAAATTATTTTTAATTTAAAATTAATTATCTTATTTTATAAAAAAATATAAAATATAATTTTTTGGACAAGAAAATGGTTTTAATATTAAAATATATTTTAATTATTATTTTGAGATATTTTATTTGATTAAAAATAATAAAAATGGAAAAATAAATATTTTTATTTTTTTTAAAATAACTATAGTAATACACTCAAATATATGGTATTTTAAAATAAAATGATATAAAACTTGAAAAATAATTAATATTTATTATATTATATATTTTTTCCTATTCGGGTATTCAGGCTAAGCCCGAACCCAATCGGGCTTGGCTCGAATTTTCTCGGGCCTATTCGGGCAGCCCGAATAGGCCCGAATAATAAAAAAATATTATTTTTTCGGGTTCGGGCCTAATTTTTGAAATTTTAAAATGAAAAATTGTGAGAGATAATATTCAATGGTTCTGAAATAAAACTACTGAATATTTTTAAATTATTCAACGGTTATTAATTAAAAATAATTGAATATATATACTTATTCAGCAGTTGTAAGATGAAACCGCTAAATAGTTTTGTGATCATATTCAACGGTTTTATCTTATAACCGTTGAATATTAGGACCTAATTTTTTCCATATTTTGCCTACATTTCTAGCAAGCCCCCTGCATTGTAAATTACAAAATGGTATTTCAGAATCCAGACACAAATTTCAGCCAATAATAGTTATGTTTATATATATAAATGTACAATGAATTCCTATAAAAAACTTATATACAACTTGAATTGCTTAAATGAAAGCAATTAGTGGTTAAATCATAAAGCTCCAAATTTCAAAATTTGCCTAAGTTTCCTAACTGTCATTGCTACTGGCTGTTGAAAGTAAATCATGCTTCAAAAATACCGTGTGCTAACTCTTCAAAGACTTCTTCCATTTGAGCATGAGTATACGTGTCAGAGTATGTATCCTCGTAGTATTATATGCAACAACACCAACAAAAAATTAAAATCATGTTTATTGATAAAAACTAATAAAATAGAATGGGAAGACAATTACATCATTCAGAAGAATTCCGGTTGGAGCATGTTGGATTATGTCCTTCATGAATTTCATGACAGCGTACCCATAATCCTTGACTTTGTTTGCTTGCTTTGGGCACTACAATCATACAATGGATAAAATAACTGAATAGTTAATTAATAATATAACATGACCTATACAGTGACATTTCTAACATAAGCAATGATAAATACATATACCTTGACAACTGTCCATGATGCTACTGTATCAAATCAACCGCTGCCCTTTACTAGTTAACGAAATTGTTGATTAATATCAGTGCGGTACATGACAATGGCCCTAACGTGAAATAGAAAACTTGACATGAAAAATATTCATACAAAAAGAACAAATTACATATATGCAAACAAATTAATCAACTTACTGATTAATCATTTCCACAATATGTAGTCTGTTAGACGGATGGCCACTTCGAATAGGGTCAAGGTACCACACCCTCCCTAAAGTTGGATTGATCACAAGCAACATCTAGTGTCCCCTATGACAAAAATTACAATTAGAAAGTATCATATAAATAATTAAATTTTGAATAAATTAAAGTGAAGCATCGTAAAGTAACTTACCCTTCACAATAAGGTGCTATAAATATTATGTTCTTGTCGGCACCATGTTGATGGAAGTACTTTGAAAGCTTCTGAGATATTTCTAGTCCTTGGTTAGGACTCATTATGTCATGGCTATAAGGAGAGACCATATGAGGACTGACAAATATAATCCTCCATGCTATATCTCTTCCAGCAAGCATAGTAGTGTAGAGGTTCCTTAAATGTCAAAATAAATAGAACAATATATGATTAAAGTGTGTGTGTGTATATATAGCTAAATGTATAATGAAAGGTTTTAGAAACATACCTCATATATAAGTTACATAGAGTAGTGATAGCCTCTGTATGGTTGAATAAATCATCCAACACTCATTGTTGACTTGGTCAAAAGACTATAGATCAGCATACATATCTGTAGGGAAAGGGAGCAGCACTCCTTCTTGCATCTCGGCATAGGTCTTAAGCAATTGTCAATTTTTGTTGGGTGTGACTTGACTTTTAGAGGCTTGAGGCTGAGGGGCTTTAGGCAGATGGGCTTGAGCGAGAACCAGTGTCTTCTGGGGAAATGTGATGGATTCCTTCGACTTGTCAGAGCTCTTCTTATCCCTTTCCCTCTTCCGCTTAGTAGTAAATGATTTCATAGCCTCTGGTGCTTTCTTTCCCACCGGCTTATCAACAGGCTAATTTTTCCAACATATAAGATTGTTAGATATCAACTATAAAAAAATGCAAAAAAAGTTAATTTTCTATTAGGAGTTTAACAAATATACCATTGGAGATGGTGCTGAAATACGAAAAAGATGAACTGGCCATGCAACAAAGCTGAGCAATGCATCTGCTATCGTCCTTGCATCCGGAGTGGGGTAGGGTAGATCATAATTAGGATCCTCAACTATCTTCAAAAAAACTTTCACTGTCCCTTCAAGGATGTGTTCATTGTGAAGCATTACTTGTCTAGCAATATTGTACATGCGCCTCAGTGCAACCACATGGCTGTCTTCTGCCAAACAATCAACGTCAGCTTTACCCTACATAAATTAAAAAAAGAAAAATTATGTAATATGAACAATAAAAGTAGTATTATGTGTAAGATTATAGTAAATGAATAATGATACCTCAAGTAGGAGCTGAGATGGGATTGTGCAACTATTATTCACACTAGGGCTACTGTCGCCCAGTGGAAACCCTAACTTATGCCAGCTCAATAGCATGTTGATGAGTTTAGATTGTTCTTGTATCTGTTGTGATTGTGCTAGTATCTGCTGCTTCTATTCCGCTAGCTCTTGCCTCAACTCTTGAACCTCAACAGAAGAAGCAACCTTTTTATTACGCTTGAACGCATCGCCAAAGTAATCTTTTCTTATGACTCCAAAGCCAACGCCCCGAACACGACTAGGATGGTCAGTATTCCCTAACGCCTTCTCCAATATATCCTCATCAACAGTTTAAGTGCTTGCTCATGCCTCCTGAGTTAAAGTCTCCTGTGAAGCAGAAAAAAGCAATGTTTATAAGTAAAAACTAATAACATTATATCAATATATCATTAATACTTACTATTGTTTCAACAACCGTTTTTGTTTTTAGGTTGTCAATATTGCCCATGCTTTATCCAACACTTGTAACTTTGATCAATTCCATACTTAAACAAGTAAAGTTTGCATGTCTAAGGAGAAATTGACTTCACATTGTCACAACTTAAACAAGGACAAACAATTCGCTCACAATTTTTTTTACCACAAACTTAACAAATTCTGCCACCCCATCCTAATATTCTTTAGATAGGCGATTGGCAGACATCCACTCCTTATCCATAATGCCCTTATTTAAGAAAGATGGTAAAAATAGAAAAGCATTCAGTGAATCACGAGTTTAATTACTTCAACAACTTTAACTATACTTATATTTGTTCTTTTCAAGAGAAAAATTAAAATTAAAAAAATTAACAGCCTAACAATTTCAAATAAGTATTCCCCAAGTATTATGCCCTTTCTTTACACTATTTTAACCTACAAAATTTTAAACTAATTTAAGAAATAAGATAGAAGTATAGTTAAACTCCCTCCAGACTATTATTAACAATGGTCATATTTGCAAGATTAAAATTTTTTAAAAAATTTGGTAGCATAACGGCATAAAACTAAGCATTTCCCAGGCTTACTATCCTTTTTTAACAAATTGAACATTAAAATAGCAAAAAATTCATATTAAAAATCACTCAATCAATCACATTTAACAATTGGTAGTAGACATAGAGCATTTTCGTTCAACCAAAATTCAAGCACATTGTATATGAAATCATCCCCATTGTAAATAATCATAATGTTCAAATAAAATACTCAAATTTTATACAATTTCTTAAAAAAAACTAACCTTTTTTTGTTTTGCCGACCCACGCACGTAACCACGGTTGAATGGAGATGAAGCACGAACCAAGCAACTAGAATGGAAGAGGAAGATGAAGTTAGGAAGAGAGAGAGGAAGAGGAAGAGGAAGAGGAAGAGGAAGAAGGAAAAGGAAGAGGGAAGAGGAAGAGAAAGAAGAGCGAAATGTAACGCAAAGCACTTATGTGTTTGCACACCATAAGACGAAAGACAAAAATGGCAATGAAGGCTTGTGATGGCGTTCCAACAGCAGAATATGGAAGGGTTTAGCCGGAAATATGGACTCGATGCTTGGGGAAGGAGATTCAACAGTGGGTATCTGGTTCTGCAGAGGAGAAATGAAGTTTTGAGTGTCTGAGAGTAATAGTTTCGGGAGATTGAAGAGACGATTTACATGAAATTATTCAACGGTTATCTTGAAAAACTGTTGAATAAATGTTTATTCAACGGTTCCTCAAGTAAATCGTTAAATATTATAAATGTTTATTCAACGGTTCTGGTTAAGCAACCGTTGAATAATAAGATGACGTCATAAGGCGGTTTCAAAAACGTTTATTCAATGGTTTTTTATTTTAACCGTTGAATATTCTAACACTTTATTCAACGGTTTCTTTTCCTGAACCATTGAATAATATGGTGATGTCACCAGGCATTTTTTTAAGGATTTTATTCAACAGTTTTTATATTTAACTATTGAATATATATAAATATATTCAATGATTGTTTTTTTAACCGCTGAATATTAGTTTTTCAAAATCCTGCCTTTTTTTATTCAACATTTTTTCTTATAACCGTTGAATATGGGGTGTTATATATACAGTATTTTTTAATAGTGACACATGACATACATTATATTGTACACAGGAAGCCACATGAAGCATAATTTCATTTAATCTTATGAAGTGCAAGGAGTTCATATCTAAACTATACTTGCACATTCATGAGTGGCTTCAAACATTACAATAATTAAGAGGCTGTCTTCACTCAATAGATGATTTAGTTTTGCCAAACACAAACAAGAAAGGAGCTTTATTATGAGTAATCACTAAAAGCCTGTTTCCATTATCATCATAAGAAACCCCAATATCTCCACAAGTATCTCCATGAGTTGGATAGAACACCATCTTATAATTCCAAGCCCCAGTCACAGCCTGAATTTTAAACCAACCACTTAATGTGTTTCCATGCCCAGCGAGTTTCACTTGCTCGGTCCCATCGACTTCGCTCACAACTATCAACTTTGCCGGAGTCTCAGCACAACTAAGTGGTGCAACCACCGTGAGCTCCAAGATATAGTTTGTTTCAAGCTCGGTGATTTTGTGTGGAGAAGAAATTGTGGTTCGCAAATCGTTGGAAAGTTCAGGAGAAGTTTGAACAACACTGAGAGAACACGATTCGTTGCTTTTGGAGGCTATGTCAATGCCACCACCTCGTCCCCAGATGGCTGGGAGGATTTAGTAAGAGTCTTCATTTTTAATGTTGTTGCCATCAGTGTCAACAAAATTTAGTCTGGGCGAAGCCAAGGCGAAGAAGAGGAAGAGGGCGAACAAGCCAGTTTTCATCATTAATTACTCGAGAAAACTTTCACTAAGTTATAGAGAGATGATACGTTGGTGAAGAAATGCATTACTACTGAAAATATCTTTCACAACGCATCTTTCATAGCGTTCTTTTACAAAATGCTCCTAAAAATAGAGACGAAACCTCTCAGAGCACTTAATTAAAAGAGCGCTCCTGTATGACAGTATTTAGGAGCGCTCATTATAAAGAGCACTCTGAAATTAAATATCAAAATGTTAAAAATTAAGTAGTCTTACCGTTCGAAAAGCACTTCTGTATATAAGAGCGCAGCGTTCTGATATATTTCGGAGCGCTCAATACGAGAGCGTTTTAAAAGCACTCCCTAAGGCAAAAAAAAAAAAAAGCTCATGTAATCTTATTTTGTAGTAGTGATAAGAGGTTGAGGCTTCAATTTATAGAGGTCACTAGATCTTGATAGTGGCATTTTAGGTATTTGATGGTGCAATAATTGTAATAATATAATATGAAAGGATGAATGGCCTCCTATTTCCAAGCATGTGATATATAATAATTCGTTAGTATTACAAGGTCATGTATGATTGTGTTGTCATTTTTTTATTTTTAAATATTATTTTGTAATACAATTTTTAAAATTAGTTTTCAAACAAAACAAAAAGAAAATATTTGATTATATTAATTTAAAAATAATTTTACAATTAAAAAATTGACTGACAGTGGTGGTCAATCACTAGCAATTAATGGTGGTGGTTTATGATACTCTCTTCATCCACTTTATAAGACATTTTTGAGGGAGATTCAACATCCCAAAATATGAGAAACATTAACAACATAAGGTTCTATAAAGGGTTAAGGTTCATTTTTATCCTGAACTCTTTTTCGAAAAATGTTGGGTACCCTCTACTAATAAGTAAGACAATTTTTCCTTTGAACCATTTTTCCGAGGAGCCAAAAATCCTTATATTTAACTTTGCTCATTTTTTGGTGACGTGATATGCAGGTGGGGTTAATGCACAGTGACAAGTATAACTTTGATAATGTAGTTTGTTGCTAATTTCATCATACTCTATTTTTAGGAGTGCTCAGCACTCTAAAATCTTATTAAAATAAATTAAATATTTAATAATTTAAATATTATTACTTATAAATATTCATCCAAAATTTATAAATTATTTTAAAATATTTACAATGCAAACTAGATTTATAAAAATTTATAGATGGTTTGTAAATTATGTGTGAAAATTTATAAATAATAATAATATTTACGAATAATAAATATGCATGCTTGGGACTCTCCTTGGAGGAACCACCATTTTTCTCTTCCATGGTGCTCTTGCAAGCTATGGTTTCAACTCTAGTTTCTTCTTTGGCGTCCTAGGTGGGTCTAGATCATACCATTTGGTTGGCTTTTCGAGTAGTGGTTGTCTTACACTTAGGGGAGTTGAATACTCCATGTAATAATCAAACTTGTCAAACGGCTCACAAATTTTTGTAAATATTATTATTATTATTTACAAATCTTCACACACAATTTACAAGTCATCTATAAGTTTGTGAAAAACTAGTTTGAGTTATCAATATTTAAAAAATAATTTATAAATTTTTTATTATTATTTATAAATAATAATAATGAAATTATTAATATTGAAATATTCAATATTTTAACATTATTTATTAAATTTTGTTTTGATAAGACTTAGAATGCCCAGCATTTTTAGAAAAAGAGTTCAAAAGAAAATTAATATCAAAAGATATGATTAGAGTTTTACTTGTTATTGTGAATGGCCTCACACACATGTTACGTAAGCAGAAAATAATAAAGTCAACAAGTGACTAATGAAATGGGTTTTTTGCTCCTTAGAATAATGGTTTAAGAGTTAAATTACTCTACTTATCTGTATAGATGCCCAGCGCTCCTTCTAAAAAGGTTCAGCTATAAAAATAAATTTGACCCTTTTATAGATGATATTTTTCTAATATTACTATTTTTATATATTCTCTCCCCTTAATATTCTTTTACAAATACAGTATTAGATGAATAGTATTTTTAAAAGCATATATTTTTATTAAAAAATGATTATAAAGTGTATTTAATGAGTTTTATTGATGAATGTTATTTTATTTAAAAATGATTTATAAATTAGGACAGAGGTAGTAGTGATTAACAATGAGTGATGGCATTTTTCATTAATGCTAAAATATAATGTGCTTTTAAAAAACGAGAGCATGAGGGCTCCAATTTATAGAACTCACTCGATCTTGATGAGTGGCATTTTAGGCATTGAATGGCGCAATAATTGTAAGAAAATAATACAAATTGATGAGTCGCTTTCTGTTTTTTTTTTTTGTTGGTCCTGGAAAGTCGCTTTCCGTTTCAAATAATGTAAAATGAAGAATAGTATATAATTGTCACCAGAAGATGACACGCATAATATTGAGATCTTCTTTTTAAAGTTGTAATTAACATGTCCAAATCTACAGACATGCTAGCTTTAGACCTGTTCCACATTCCAAATAAATCTTCTATGAGGTTTTATTTGAATTGTTTAAATCTTTATACATTTTTTAAAATTTAATAAGCAGATTTTAATATGTTGGTACTCAATTAGAGATTCGTTATAATTTGATGGCAGAATTGTTTGATAAGAACAATTGAGTACTCCAATTATATTGATGTAGTTACTTTAATTTAGTACTGGATTTGGTCTAATGCACAAGCATATTAATTAGAAAATGCATCAAGTCGCATGGAATCCAAAATAAATCACACGGATTTCACGTTGCAAATCACAGTGGCTATAAATTAAATATTTTATAGGAGATTAAATTTAAAATTTGAACTGTCTAAATGTTAATTTAATGGTTAGAAACAAAAGAGGAGAGGAAGAGGAAGTAAAGAAAGAGGAGAGAATCTCTCCCCTTTTATAACGGGTCAGCACTCTTAGTGAACAGTTATCCACTTCCAACACCTAATTAGGCTCTATAATTAATCTCAATTAAAATCTCAATCAATTCCTAATCAATTTTAAGTCCTCAAGACAAAAATTGGAATTAACACAATTTTTTGAAATTATTTAATAAAACTTAAAATTAAAAAAAAAATAGGGATTCCCAAAAGACAACAACATCAAGGAGTTTAGGACATTTATAGCCCAAAAATATGAGCATAACGCCCACAGCATCAGCAGAGAAGCAATAATACTTCCAGGACAAAATACGGCTCCACCTAATCATAACAAATCAATAATTTTCACATTTTGTCCGCTCGGCTACAAAGTGCTCAAAATTATCCTAAACGCTAACATCCATATCCAAGACTTAATTTAACATACAATAAGATCCAAGGTCATGGCAACTAGACAATGAAAACAATGCAACATACATGTGCCGAGCCTTCGAGACAAAAGGAGCCAAAGGCTCATATTTTTCCAAAATTTTGCCCGAATTCTCACCTGAAAAATTGTAAGAGATAACATATGAGATTTAATGTTTCAGTAACAATTAAATATTCTAAGCTATACTAGCATATATACCAATTGAAAACAAATTTGCTATTCATATTTTGCATATCTAAATTCTTCGCAATCTGTTCACAACTCTCTTTCAAACATGAATGGGAATGCCAATTTTCACAATCACATAGAATTTTTTATGTCACATTCCAAAAATTAGGCATGACTGGCACGGGATATATGCACAAATCTACATCCTTTAAGGTTTGATTAAGGAAACTTTAGTCTAATATTTTAACTCATTTAAAACAGGATGCAAATTTATTATAACATTTTTATACAAATAAAAATAAATTCTTAAACTTTTCATAAAAATTTCGACAGGACTTCTCCTATAAACAGGACTTTCCAAATTCTTTACAACATCAATGTACAATCCAAATCAGAAATGCGGAGCTTTGCTCCTCCATAGTAGATAGACAAATAGATAATAGATCAAAATCTCATCTATAGTTAACATGGAGAAACTAATCATAAATTCAAAATATAATAAATAATTAAACATTTACATCAGAAGGGATGTAGCCTCAAAAGATCCTCTAATCGATCCAGCAATGAGCCCTCAAAAGACAGTAGAAGGTACAGCATCAATTATACTATTTGAGAACAAATAAATGCTTTCTGGTAAATAATGTCCCAATATTAATAAAATTTCAAAAGGGTAAAATAAATAAATGATAATGATTATATAAATTAAAGAGACAACAATTTCCATAAAAAAAATTAACAAACTTTGGAATAAAATGGCTTTATAAAATTTTAAATAAAATCTTAAACCATTAAACTACCATAACAAATATTATTATCATTTGATTTCAAAAAAATAAATAAATAAAATAAATAATTATAAATAAATTATTCTGGTGAATAATGTCCTAATATTAACAAAATTTTAAAAGGGTAAAATAAATAAATGACAATGATTATATAAATTAAAGACACAGCAATTTCCATTAACAAATAACAAACTTTGGAATGAAATGGCTCTATAAACTTTTAAATAAAATTTTAAACCATTAAACTATCATAGCAAATATTATTATCATTTCATTTCAAAAAAGCAAATAAATAAAATAAATAATTATGAATAAATTACTAATTAAAAACCAATGTGATGTAAAATCAATAAAAAATTAAATTTATAACTATAGGGACTTATTAGAATAATTAACAAACGTGGACACATAATCCATGAGAG
Organism: Prosopis cineraria; assembly: GCF_029017545.1. Lineage (NCBI taxonomy): Eukaryota > Viridiplantae > Streptophyta > Magnoliopsida > Fabales > Fabaceae > Prosopis > Prosopis cineraria. The sequence goes on from NW_026555343.1 coordinate 8,478,620, forward strand.
TAAATAACCTATGCCATGAAATAGATGATGATATACAGTCCACAAGGGTAAATAATTAAATATGGTTGAAGCCACAAAACAGATGTGAATACACAGTTCACGAGGTTAACTAACTACATGTGGTTGAAGCCATGAAACAGATGTTGTTATAAGACCCACGAATAACAGACGTGAGAATAGAGCCCACGAAAATCAACTAGCTAATCATTGACCTAGGCGTGCTAAGGGCTAACGGGACTGCCATTAGCAACCAGTGTTTTGTATAAAGTTTCTTTTTAAAATCACTTTTAAACATGCGAGAAATCATCACTTTCAAAATCTAATTTCTCTTCTCAATATCAAACTTGAATGAAGCATATAAAAACATCAATCTTTTTAAATATGAAAATTCATAGCTAATATCTCATAAATTGTTTAGTAATTTTTATAATTGACTTTATCAAATAAAGGACTATTAGAATTTATAAAAGTATTTTTGTCAATTTAAAAAGTATAAATCATGACTCCAAAAAATAAAACAATTTAATTAACAAAAGTAGCTAATATAAAAAAAATATAAATATATGTAAATTATTAAAGCAATATTTTGATAAAGAAAATTTTTAATAAATAAATTAATTAGAATATTAGTCACTTACCTAAAGTATTTTTTAAAAATTTATAGTTTACCTATTTACCACTTGAGTCGAACTTTTCCTCTTCCAAACACCCTCTAATCAACAATGGTGGAAGCTAGATGAAGGAGGTGTTGTTGCTCGAACAGCGAAGACGAGGGAGATGAATGTTGGCTAGCGACGCGTAAAATAGGGGAAGACAGAGGAGAACTGATGGCAGCAAGAATTATACAGAAATTGACGGTGAAGGGAGAAGACTGCATCGATCTGAACTAGGAAAGGAAAGAAACCATGAACTTAGCTAATCAGTGGCGGACGAAGTAGAGGTTCACACCGGGTACGGTTGAAACAGGAAGGAGCAAGACAAAGATGCAGAGGAAGCACGAAGGGAGAGAGAGAAAATTAGAGCACCTCCCTTTTGACTGACTCTGGAAATTACCCGAAGAAGCCAAGAAAGAAAGGGAAAAAATATCTAATTCGAATTAGGGTAATTTGGTAATTTCATAAAGTAAAAAGCGAAAAATGAATTTCCCTTGCTTCAATCTGATTCGAACATGAGACCTAATGGTTAATATTTGCACCTTCTTCCACTAAAATCCCTTCTAGGCAATATATTCTTCAAAACTAATATAATTACCATTTAAAGATATTATTGCACCTCTAATTTTTCTTAAATTCCTTCGCTATTACACTTAAAGTAAATCATTAAAGCAATTAATGTGGATACACAAACTCTTTCTTATGGCTCCCTTTCTCCTTAGTTTTGCTAGTTGGAGCTTAGATTGAGGACATACTTCACCAAAAATGTATTGCCTTATAAACCAAACAAAGGCGTAGTCACAAATAAGAAGGCAAACGAAGGCTACATAGGAATGAAGAAATGCAGCAGGAGAGACTTCACGAAATTCTTCACGTCCCTTATGTTATGCATCTTCTCATAAAACCTCCATTTCTCTCTCACACCCAAGGCCTTGACCTAATTCTAGGTCCATTCATTATATCTCTTTCCCATACTTCTACTTGGGCCCTCCCACTAAAGATCTGCATCCGATTTAGCTTTGATTCTTATGAACATGGGTAAATTTATATTCAACTTTGTGTGGACAATTCCAAAAATTCACTTGTCACACATCCCGGGGTTATTTATGCATCAATAAAGGACCTATTATGCTAAGGAATAAACTTGTCTATTGGCGTCCTATTTAAGTATGGCTTCGATTCACGGTTCTTTTTTTCACCATTATGCTCTTACTCTCTTGTACTACAGTAGAGATATCCTGCAAGAATGGAAGAGTGGCTATAGCAGATGATCATTTCCAAAGAGTTTTGAACATTACTTTTAATGGTCATGCTAGGTGGATTTTGGATCCTGGAATTCTAGTGGAATGTCTACTATAAAAAAGTCACTTGAGTTAAACGTACAACCTACTAACCCAAGGCCACTTGAATGCACTGGTTTGTCTTTGCCAGAATATAATATGTGACATTAGCCAAAAAATCTTATGCTAGCTGCAAATTGTTGGCTCCAGCCAGTTTGGTTATTACATTCTTGCTTGGTCAGTATGTCATTTTTCCACTACTTTTCCTGACACTTTCATTACAGAAAAACTAATTGAACATATGTGGATGACATAGCTCAAATAAAGAAGGAACCGTCTTTGGCAACTCACTTTTATCAAGGGGGATGAGTTGCTTGTTCCATTAAAATTATTTGGTGCATTCCCATTACTAGATACTATCGAACTCGCCTTGAGGACAAGATGTGGAGCAGTTTTGGGTTTTCTAAATACAATTGGCAAAACTGTAGTTGAGATCCAACTTCAATATTTGATCACTCGAGCTTTAATGCTGGATGGTATTGTGGCTTTTGGACTTATCAAAGATAGAGTTACCTATATATATATATATATATATATATATATGCGCACGCATATTCAATGCCAAGTGCATTGTGGTCTCCTCCAATTTTGTTTCTTGGAATGGTTTGGATCCACATACATGTCCAACGCCTTAATTGCTTTTAAAGATATTAGCTCCAGCTTCGTGGAGAACAAGGTCTATTCAATTAATGGAGGTCATGTCATGAATATGCTTTATCTTAGCATGGGCTGGACCATGAGGCAACTTATGAGAAAATGGGCAGAGATTCCATCAATTGGACTTAGGGAGAGTCGTTTGGTGATATGAAGATAACATTACGGTATCGGTGAGAGTCTACATGGAATTCATTATTGGCATTTCCTTTGCTCCTTTTTGTTCTTCCTTCCTCCGTTGCATTGCTGTTAATGTCTTAGGGTGTTCTTTTCCATTGGAATCGCCTTTGGTTTCATATATAATTAATTTTGGCATGTATAGAAATATTTAGATAATTTTAAAAACATAATTTTTTATAATAATTAATTTTGACATATATAATGGGTATTTTGATTTTCTTAAGAAAATCATGATTTTTAATTTATAATTGATTTTGACTTGCAATAAAGTGTTTGGATATATTTTCAAAAACTATGATTTTACCTGATTTTTAATTCTATTTAAAATCATTTTTATTAATCAATTATATCCCATCACATAGTCCAATTTAAAATTAATTATATTAATTAATTTTTTTATATATAATCAATTTTTTTCTGACAGATATCTAGACAGATGGATATGAGACCTTTTTCTAGTTATCTGGTACTAGTTGCAGACTTGCATAAAACAAATATTAACCCCTTCAAAATCTGTATCAACAGAAAAGGGTACGCAGCATTAATTCAAGTTGTACCTTACTTTAAGTGTACTATATACAAGAGCCGAGGGTTTTGTTTTTACCTATCAACTTTAATTTACCCAAAAAATTATTAAGAATCGTAAATTTAAATATGAGTTAATTATGTCTCTTAATTTTAAACATTTTCTCGTTCATTACTTTGCTGTTTTTTCATTATTAGTTGACCATTAATAGACTTCATATTACATTTTTAATATTTTTTAAAACGGACAAAAGAAAAAAAACTAATGCACAAGAGTTACAGAAATGAAGCCAAAACGTGTTCCTTTACCCCTTCATTAAGCCAATAAAATGTCTAACATTTACATTTGTAACATTTTAGTTGATTGCCTGTTTTCATTCAGAGTCCTAACACTATAAATAGGACACGCTTTGTTGTAAGAGAGCTCATACTAGAAATAAAATTCAGAGTTTTCTCTTTTCATTCTGTTTCTGTGCCATTTTGATATCAGAGCTGGTCTAGAGAGCGAGAGAGTGAGTTACAGTTGAGAAAGTATGCCGGAGAGAAGAGAGATTCAGTGGAGGAGTCCCTGATGTCTTCGCATTTTGAAATCCAGGCGTTTTCTCAGAAAAATAACATCACCATCGTGCTCAGGAGGTCTGAAAACGTAGAACAGGAGGTTCCCCGTCACCGGAAACCAACCCACACGCCGTCACGTGCTGCCGTCAGAAGATCACGCGCCTCGCAGCCGATACACGCGCCGTCACGCGCCATCCGAAAGTTGAAGACACTGACGTCATCTGACACGTCATCGATCTGACCGGTCAATGACAGTTCAGCCCAATAGTACTCTGCCACGTGTCATCGTCACCACGTCACTATACCTAGTCAGCCAATTTTTCAAAAATTATATTTTTGCCCCAAATCTTTCGGTAATTTCATATTGACCCTAAAATTTTCTAAAATTTCATTTTAACCCCTAAACTTTCCTAAAATTACACTTTTGCCCCTCAATTTTACCTGAATTCCATTTTAACCCCTATATTTTTCATAAATTACAATTTGACCCCCTTATTCTTCCAGAATCTCCATCTTACTCCCTAGACTGTCCAAAATCCCCATTTTGCCTCTAGCCTTTTTAAAAATCCCATTCAACCCCTATATCCTTCAACGTTTCCATCTATACCCCAATCTTTCCCATATCCCTAGCCTTGACACCTATCCAAAATGCCTCCTAGACGTAGACATGTGCACGAGGTTGAGATGGAAGAGATGAGACATAGGATACGAGAGTTGGAAGCCACTATGGAATTGCAGCGAACTCTGTTAAACAACAATAGAGAAAACTTAGAGGGAGATTCGGGAAGTAGTAGTTTGTCATCCACCGACAACCGTCGCCGTCCACGACAACAATAATTCTACCCTAATGACATCAAGGTCGACATTCCTGAATTCGAGGGAAGGCTCCAGCTAGACGAGTTTGTAGATTGGCTACAAACTGTTGAACGAGTATTTGAATACAAGGAGATTCTAGATGTGCAAAAAGTCAAGATTGTCGCCCTCAAACTCAAGAAACATGCTTCTATTTGGTGGGAAAACCTTAGACGGAAGCGGGAACGTGAGGGAAAGCATAAAATTAAGACTTGGGAGAAAATGAAACGCCAACTCACTAGAAAATTTTTGCCAGATCATTACCACTAGGATAATTTTATCCAGCTGCAAAATCTTCGACAGAGATCTTTATCTGTAGAAGAATATACTAGGGAGTTTGAACAACTCATGATGAAGTATGACATTCAAGAGAAGGAGGAGCAAACAATAGCCCGGTACCTTGCAGGCTTAAACACAAATATCAGTCGTCCAGTCCAGCTTCAGCAATATTAGACCTTGGATGATGTCATCCGTCTAGCCATGCGTGTTAAGAAGCAGACGCCTAAGAGATCTACTTTCCAGCCTTTGTCCTCTAAGGGTTATCTAGAAGGCCATAAGATGGAATTTTAGCAAACCAACTTCTCAAGCAAACCACAACCTACTGCTATGTGCAAACCACCATCCAATGCTGTTAGGGAATCTGGTTCTAAAGTAGTCAAATGCTTTAAATGCCAAGGATTTGGCCACATTATTGCAGACTGTCCTGCTCGAAGGGTTGTCACCATTAGGGAAGGATCAGGGTATGAAGCACTTGAAGAAGATGAGGAGGACACTGAGTTCTACAGTACTGATCCCGTATATGACGAGGAGGTCACACCTGCTAATCAAGGAGAAGCATTAGTGCTTAGACAAAGTTTGCATACAACAGTAGTCAAAGAAGAACCTTGGCTATGACGTAACATTTTTCACACTCATCGCACGGCCCAAGGAAAAGTTTGTAATGTCATCATTGACAGTGAAAGCTGTGAAAATGTAGTATTTGACTACATGATGGAGAAATTGAAGTTGCCAACACAAGATCATCCGCAACCTTACAAGCTTCACTGGCTGAACAAAGGGAATGAGGTAAAAGTTTCAAAACAATGCCTTGTGACCTTTTCTATTGGGAATCAATATTGTGATGAAATTTTATGTGATGTTGTTCCTATGGATGCATGCCACCTTCTCTTGGGGAGGCCATGGTAATATGACCGACATGCTATGCACAACGGACTAGCGAACACCTATTCTTTTATGAAAGATGGTGTCAAGTTCACATTAGCGCCTCTGCCACCCAGTGAGATTAGCCAATCCTCAAGGGAATCTAGTGTCTCTAAACCATTAGTGTCTTTGATGATTAAGGAGGAATTCAAGGTGTCAAAATCTGAAGCCCAAATGATGAGCTTTATTTTGGTGCTTGAGGTGAACGACGAGACGGCCAATCTACCTGGAGTCATTCCGCTATTGTTAGAATTTCCAGATGAAATATCTGATGAGATACCACTAGGGTTGCCTCCAATGCGAGACATACAGCATGCCATTGACTTCGTTTCAGGAGCAGTCATTCCTAATAAGCCTGCTTACAGGATAAGTCCCCAGGAACATGCCAAAGTCCAACGGCAAGTTGAAGAGTTGTTGAAGAAAAGGTTAGTTCGAGAAAGTTTCAGCCCTTATGCTGTACCTGTTCTTCTAGTACCTAAGAAGGATGGATGTTGGAGAATATGCATTGACTGTCGAGCCGTCAACAAGATCACTATTAAGTATCAGTTTCTGATACCTCAACTTGATGATATGCTAGACCAGTTGCATGGTGCCACTACTTTCTCTAAAATTAACCTTCATAGTGGGTACCATCAAATCAGAATTTGGCCAGGAGATGAGTGGAAGACCGCTTTCAAGACCAGAGATGGCTTATATGAATGGAATGTCATGCCTTTTAGGTTAACAAATGCCCCTAACATATTTATGCGCTTGATAAATCAGGTATTGAGACCCTTCATTGGCAAATTTATTGTTGTGTACTTTGACGATATTCTTATTTATAGTAAGAATCAAGAGGAGCATTTAGATCACTTACGGCAAGTTTTGCAAACCTTGCGTGAACAGAAGCTTTATGCAAATCTCAAGAAGTGCACCTTCCTTACCAGCGAAGTTGTGTTCTTGGGTTACATCATTACCACAGAGGGTGTTCACGTTGATCCAAGCAAAGTTGCAGCCATTGATCGTTGGCCAATTCTAAAATCTATCCAGGAGGTTCGAAACTTCCATAGATTAGCTTCTTTCTACAGGAGGTTCATCCATAATTTTAGCTCAATTGCTGCACCACTTACAGATTGCACCAAAGGAGAGAAGTTTTAGTGGACAGAGCAAGCTTAGAAAAGCTTTGAGGAGCTCAAGAAGAAGTTAACTGAAGCTCTAGTCCTAGCTCTTCCTAACTTTGACCAGGTGTTTGAAGTTAGTTGTGATACTTCTAACACCAGTATTGGTGCTGTCTTAAGCCTGGAGGGCCATCCCATTTCCTTTTTTAGTAAGAAGCTTAATGATGCCAAGCTTAGATATTCTACCTATGATAAGGAATTCTATGCCATTGTTTGAGCTCTCCAATATTGGAGTCATTATCTCCTGAATAAAGAGTTCATACTTTTTTATAATCATGAGGCTCTCAAGTATTTGAATTCTCAGCAGAAGATCAGTCGCAGACATGCTTGTTGGAGTGAACTCTTACAGTCTTATCCATTTCTTATCAAACATAAGGCTGGAACTCTGAACTCCGTAGCTGATGCCCTTAGTCGTTACCATGTGCTACTTACAATACTACAAACCAAGGTTGTTGGATTTGACCTTGTCAAAGAGTTGTATCAGGATGATCCTGATTTTCGAGGAGTGTGGGAAGCAACTATAAATCAACCTTTCCACCAGTTTTATAGACACGACGGGTTTTTATTTTGAGGTAAAACCCTCTGTATTCTACAGGGTTCCTTGAGAGAAGCCATAATTTGGGAAGCACATGACGGTGGATTAGTTGGACATTTTGGATGGGATAAAATAGTTGACCTAGTGAAGGAGAACTTTTACTGGCCTCAACTTGAACGGGATGTCAACATGCATATACAGATGCAAAATTTGTCACTTGGCTAAATCCAAGGGTCAGAATACCAGATTATACATGCCTCTGCCAATTTCAGAAGCACCTTGGGAAGATATAACTATAGATTTTGTTCTTGGTTTACCACGGACTTAGAGGCAAAAAGATTCTATCATGGTCGTTGTAGATCGTTTCTCAAAAATGGCCTATTTCATCCCATGCCAGAAGAACAACGATGCTATTCAAGTAGCAGACTTGTACTTTAAGGAGATTGTGCGTCTTCATGGCATTCCTAAAACTATCACTTCTGACCGTGATGTGAAGTTTCTTAGCCACTTTTGGCAGACGTTATGGAAGAAGATGGGAACTAAGCTCCAGTTTAGCAGCACTAGTCATCCCCAAATAGACGGTCAAACTGAAGCTATAAATAGGATTCTTGGTAATCTTCTTCGTAGTTTCGTGGGGAAGAATTTAAAGCAGTGGAATCTTATCTTGCTCAAGTTGAGTTTGCTTATAATAACGCTGTCAATCAAGCAATTGGGAAGTGTCCATTTTAAGTTGTTTATGGCACTTGTCCCTTTAGTCCACTAGACTTGAGCCATTCACTTGATAAGCAGCAATATAGCTTTGATGTTGACCAAAGGGCTAAGGAAATTAAGAAGTTGCATGAGCAAGTTCGCGAGCGAATCCAAAAGTAGAATTTGAGATATAAGGCTCAACGTGACAAGCATCAAAGACAGCAGACTTTTAAGGTAGGAGACTTGGTTTGGATATATCTACGAAAGGAAGGATTTCCTAAACAGCTAAACGCCAAGTTGTCCCTAAGAGCTGATGGTCCGTTCAAGATAATGCAAAGGATCAACAATAATGCTTACAAAGTGGAATTACCTAGTTCTTATGGTGTATCTGCCACCTTCAATGTTGCTGATTTATTCCCTTACATTGACGATAATGCCAAATTTGACTCGAGGGCGAGTTCTGCTGAACCTGAAAAGGATGAAACGGACTGAAATGGACAAAAGAAAAAAAAAACTAATGCACGAGAGTTACAGAAATGAAGCCAAAATGTGTTCCGTTACCCCTTCATTAAGCCAATAAAACATTTAGCATTTACATTTGTAATGTTTTAGCTAGTTGCCTATTTTCGTTCAGAGTCATAACACTATAACTAGGACTCGCTTTGTTGTAAGAGAGCTCATATTAGAAATAAAATTTAGAGTTTTCTCTTTTTATTCGATTTTTGTGCCATTTTTATTATAAAATATTTAAGTTAAAAGCACTAACTGACCTTTTGAATAAAAATTGAGGGGTAAAAAACTCAATAAAATATTTAAATAGTAGTGGGACCCACTTATGATTGATGGGTATTAAGTATTTTTAATGTTAGAGTGATGATAAAGAAAATCTTTAATATTCAGAGATAGAATTAACTCATAATTGAGTTTAAAGTCTCTAATGACTTTCGGATAAAGTTGAGAGACAAAAATGAATATTAACCCAACACACACACATACATATAGAGCGAGAGAGAAGGAAGCCATGCTTGATTTTATTTATGTTAGAGTTCAGATATAGATGGAGAAAAGGAAAGGCACATGAAGCAACATTTTATTTGTTATTTAGTAAGTGGAAGGAGTTATATTATAAACTGATTGCAACATGCAATGGCTTCTTCAGCATTTCATAAAGTAGGCCCTTCATTATGCAGATGATTTAGTACTGCCAAACACAACAAGGAAAGGGTTGTCATCATCAATAAACCAAAACCTTTTTTCCTTTCTCATCCTCGAAAATCCCAAAAGCTCTATAAGAATCTTACATGACTGGGAAAGAACACCATTATATAATAGGCTATCTCTTCATATATCTAAATTCTAAACCAACCACTCAGGGCGTCTTGGTACCCGACAAGTTTCACCTTCTTTGTTCATGTTCTCGACCAACTATTGTCCATTTTGCCAGTGTGTCGGCACACTTTGGTGGTGCAACGACGATGAACTCTATGATGAAATTTGTGGGGAGATATTGGATTGGGAATGGAGAAGAAAGTTTGGTGGGTAAACCGTACGATAGTTGAAAGGAGGTCTGAACAATGGTAAGAGGGCAAGATTCATTGCCGATAGCACCACGGACTTCTGTGATGAGTTGGGGGATGTAACATGAGCTGCCATTGATGATGGGTTTGCCATCAATGTCAACCAATAATCAAATTTGGCTGTGCTGAAGGTAAAGACGAGGAAGAGGGAAAGCAAGGTGGTCTTCATTGCTTGAGATGATTGGGCTATTAGCAAAGAGAAGGTTTTGTGTATGTGTGTGTGTGATGGGGTTGTGTGGAAAGGAGAAGATGAAAGTCACGTTTGCTTACCAAATAGAATGAAATGGAATGAATTAAAAAAATAAAGGTAAAAATAAGATGATTAAAGGAGATAGGTGAACATATTCATAAGTGGGTAATTTAGTTCATGAGGTTGGGAATCATGGTTTATGAGATTTTTGAAAGGTGTGATAATTCTCATATTTATGGTATATACTAATAAGTCTTATCATGCTACAAGCTAATTAGCTAAGTGCTTCGATGGTCTCTTAAAAAAAAACCCAAGCTCATCATTGAATATTCCTCAACCATTCTGGAGTAGGCTATGGAAGTTGAAGGTTATAACAAGAATCATTCACTTTCTTTTGGAGGTCTTCTCCGCAGTACCTTCTAAAATAGCTTTATATAAAAGAAAGTGTGTAGAAACCCCATTATGTCCTTTATGTTAAAATGAAAAGGAATCATAAGAACATTTGTTCTTTTTCGAAGCCCTTTAACTCTATAACAGTTTATAGAGGCAGTAGTGTTCCTTGTTTTAAAAACTGGTGCATGGATCTTTTTATGCAAGAAGGATTGCTAGAGGAGTTAGATATATATTTCTATGATATTATGGCTGCTTTGGCTAATTTGGATTGAAGGATTTCAATTTAAATTTTAGATTTGAAATCTCACATTTATAATCTATGTATTTAATTAAAATAATTTTTTTAGATATTATAAAAGTTTTAAAGGGAAGCAAAGAGACAAACTAATATTCAAATTAAAGAAAAAAGGAAAAATTGGAAATGATATGCTTACGTCTATTCTCCATTCAATGAGAGATGAGAGGAGAAGTGAGGCTAAGAGAGGCACCTACAGTAAAAACGAGAGGGTTTGACTGTTTGAGTACCTAAAATTTCAATAATTAAGATTTAGAGAGAATTTAAAATCATAAAAAAATTATAATAACACATGAAATCCAAATCCATACACTCTGTGTATCCAAACAAGGGATAGAGTTCAAATTCAATCCTGATACATTCAAATGCAAATAATTTAGTAGAGATCAAGGGAATTTTTGTCTTCTGTTGCATGATATCGTTGGATTGATAGCAGCTAAAGCAGTATGGAATATTTCCTTTGCGCATTGTGAAAGAAATCTTGTAGCAGATCATATTACTGTGGCTGTTAGAAAAAAGGTCTGTCCTAATAGATCTGTAGTGACCCAAAAAAAAATTTAAATAATTTCCTTCCCTATTGAGATTTGATTTAATTAATTTAGTTATAATATATGAAGAGTAGTGGTCAAGTAAAATTTTACTAATTATTTATATAGAGGTTTAAAATTTGAATCTTACCTAAGTCAAAGTTAGTTTTATTTTCTTATATGAGAAATTATTAAAGTATCCTTGTTTTCATTATAAAAATATTATAATAGCAAAAAAAAATAGTGGGGTTACCTTTTGTAAATTTTCCCAACAAACTTTGGGTCTTGTTTTAAAAATTTTCCAATAAGCTGATTATCTCCCTTCTTCATATCGGTTATAAGCGCGTTCGGTTTCGGTACTCAGCAGCCGCTGAGTACCGTGGTGCTCATCAGGCCGAAACGTACTGTTTCATTAACCATGGAGAATCTCTACCGTTCATTATGTTTTTATCTCAACTGTTCATTCATTTTTCATGTTAATAAGGCTTTTAACAATTCCTTTGGTCGACTTTACCATTTGCTGGCTGTCAGGTTTAAGACTCTCAAACCAGAGCTTTATCGGCGTCTCCTCTCGCCGGTGCTGTCATAATCATTGGGTTTTGTATCTCCATTTGGACCTTCTCCATCAGATCATCACCAAGGGTAGCCTTTCTGGAGAGTTATTTCCTTTATCTCAATGAGCTCTCTCTCGGCGACACAGCCTTAGCCATTTCCTGCTGATTTTTTTTGCAGTGTTTCCTGTTGATTTTTCTCTTACAGATCATCGCCAAGCATGGCTCTTAATTTCTGCGACACTTCGATGAGTTATTTCCTTTCCAGATCATCGCCAAGTATGGTTCTTAATTTCTCTTGCAATGCTTTCCTGTCAATTTTTCTCATTTTGTTGGCTCTGTGTTGAATTTTCAACCATGGGGTGCGAATTGACGGTTTGTAGTTTTATCCTTTTTATTGTGCCATTAATTGGGTTGTCAGTTCTGTCTGAAGCACGTGACATTGATTAAGCTTGTTCTTTATAACGTTATCTGGGAGAGATTTTGGGCTGACTTAAGCGATTTGAATGTTGAGAAGACTGTTTTGGATGTGGGAACTGGAAGCGGCATTCTTGCGATATGGTCAGCACAGGCTGGAGCAAGGAAAGTATACGCAGTGGAAGCAACTAAGATGGCAGAACATGCTCGTACTCTTATCAAAGCAAATAATCTTCAACATTTGGTTGAAGTAATTGAGGGCTCAATGGAAGATATAACTTTACCGGAGAAAGGTAAGCACAACTTGCTTAATCTATTTTCCAAGTTCAGAATTTAATTTTTTGGTGGTATTTATCATTGACACATTTTAATTGTCTCATTTCTAATTTTCAATGTCATGCAACTTGCAGTTGACGTGATAATCTCTGAGTGGATGGGATATTTTCTTCTATGTGAATCTATGTTTGATTCAGTAATATGTGCTCGTGACCGCTGGCTCAAACCAATAGGTGTGATGTAAGTATTATGTTAATTTTGTTGCTGGAATAATAATAAACTTTACACTTACATGTATTAATGCTCAGCAGCTTGTTTCTTTACAAAAACACTATATGATTTAGTTTAAACTGTCTCAATACAATATCGTTTCATTCAAACTCCATCACTGTTGTTTTGGCCTGTGCTTTCTATCACTGATTCATTTTTTTATTTGGAATCAGGCATGCCATTGTAGAAGAACTAGCAGAATTTGGAGCAACTGTGCATATATGTTCCCGTAACCAATCAGACATCGACAAGTGTTTGAAAGAGTGGAGGAGCAAAGGATTTTGTGTCACTAATCGATCTGCGATGTGATCTGAAGTCACCAGTGTTAAAATTTAATGCAAACTGTTGCCTCCATTTTTCATGGAAAGCTCAACATCCTTGTAAGCTTCTCTCGGGTTAACTTGTATTGATAATGATAGTGTGGTCAGTTCTGGAGAAGATGGCTGTATTCGCGTTTGGAATTTAGCTTCGGAATAAACTTACGATCAGAGCAACTACTAGTATCCTACCTTTAAACACATAATTCAATATACAGTAAAGAAATGTGTAGTTCTATCTTGCGTTTAGATGTTCAATGGTCTGCACTATTGGTGGGAAGGAAATTAGAGGTTACATTACGCTTGTGCAATATCTTTATAGATGCATGTTAAGACTGACCCATCATTCAATCTAGATTTAGATCTTCTTAGTTATCCTTTAAAGGAAATCTAGTTATTGCCATAGAAGCTGGCAATGTTTTCAAGCTAGAATGAATAGAGAGGGAAAAGCACTGGAGGGTGAAAGAACATTTCAATATTGACTTGCAAACACACATTGTGTAAGATGATGTTCTCTGCAAATCAACGCAGAGGAAAAGAGATTATAGTACAATAAAAAAAATCTTGCCAGTATTTCTCTTTTCAAAATTGAACGATTATTTGCATTTTAATTGACTGTCAAGCACATCTTGGGATAATATTGACCTAATCATCTTTGATGATTTGCTCACTGGGTGTAGAAATATTATGCACTCTGATATGACCTTAGTTTCTTCTTTTTGCTCACTGGGTGTAAAAATAATTTAGGTTTGAATGAAGAGTTTCAAGGCTCACCATATCTGTTATATTTGAGCCATTAGGTTCTGTCAATGCATCTTCAGAGGAAAAAGAATATATCTAGTCATTTCATTTTGTTCAATTTGTGAGCCTTTAGACGTGATGATATTTCTTTCCTAAATTGGTGATCAATGGACTTCAAAAGTTGTTTTCTGTTAGATAAACAACGTAGGAACAATCATATATAACAAAGGCACAAATCAAACTGCAGAAGATGTATCTACTGTTATGGGCACCAATTTTGAATCTTCTTACCATTTGAGCCAACTTGCACACCTGCTTCTTAAAGCTTCAAGATAGATGTTTGGCATCAAAAATCATGAGGAAGTGAGAAATTGTGTTTGGCATCAAAAATTAATCTACATTCCCAAAATATATGTAGTAAGAGTAGTGTGATGTACATTTCCAAAATAGAGAAGATAATGTAAAGCTATAAATGGATAAGGATGGAAATTGATTTGCTCTATACTGGTTGCAGGATAGATGTTGCTGACAGAGTTGGAAAGAAATCTGCAATGAAGCAAAGCAAGGACCATCCCACAAAAAATATGCACAATTATTTCCAAATTGCACTATATTGCAGAATCAAGGTGCTGCGGGAAAAAAAAAAAAACAGAGAATATGTTAATGCTTGAAGACTCCAAACTTGCAATATGTAGTATGCTGATTTGAAGAAAGACTATAGTGCTGGTTTGTGGAATTGTTAGGTGACAGGGATTGTATTAAATGATGTAAAAGTATCATTTTTTGTGCAATTTTAAGTATGTAAACGTTGTTAATTATATATAGGCCAAAAGAGACAAATGTTGTAAATTGTATATGACATTATGAAAATTAATAAAATTATGTTTTTGTGCAAATTGTGTATCTCTTTTTCTATTCATTACCTTGTGAGTAGTTTTCCATAAGATCTATGGCTTCAAGTGATGGAATTTCATTACTTTGTGCCTGCATTTGTAAATGTTAACAACTGTGACATCAAAATAGGATAACAATATATACCATTTAGTAGTGACCAATTTATTACTTCATACCACCAATAAGCTTGTAAATGACAATGATTGTGATGTAGGGGGTGAAAAAATATGTTGTACTGGAGGGATTGCATATGAAAATGTTGAATCTTGTATTTGTACTGGTTGTGTTGGAGCTTCCAAGTAAGAAATTGCTGAAGCTTGTAAATCTTTCATTTAATCATCCTTTCTTCTTCTTTTTATGATGAGGCCTTTTCTTTTTCCTTTGATGTCTTCTTATATGGTGAAGCTTCTTGAGAGTCCTAAAAAAAAATTCAAATACAAAATAAGTAATAATTTGTTTTTGTCTTATATATAAATTAAAATTTACTACCTTTGATACAACTCTTCTTCTTGTTTTTAAATTCTTCTCTTCCCAACCTTTCCAACGTCTCTTGCTTGATTTTCCATCTCTTTTTTGAACCCCTTTGGCATATTTTGTGACTCTATGACTGGTTCAGAAGTATTATTTTCATTACCATTAAGAATATGATTTTCTAACTCAATGACACATCTCTGAACACAAGTAACTCCCTCAAGTGTCTTAGCAGCCTTGGATGTCAATCTTCCCATCATAAGCATTAATTGTCTATACCTCTGCGTGATGTCAAGTCTAGGATCTACTTGAATCTCATTTCCTCTAACATCATGGACAACACCAAACCTTGCTTCCTTAGTCCAATGCTTTAGAATATACTGGTCAGGCATAACTCTTACATCCTTTGACTCATACACTTTTAATGCATGACAACAAAATATTCCCGTGGACTAAACTTTTGACAAGTACAAAAAATTTCATGGGTATCAGGTTTGAACTCAACTCTCCATTCCTCTTCCTGATCAATCATATAGGAAATATATACAAATAATGACTCTTTCTCATCACGTGCAATTAATTCTATAGAGAATTGGAGATCCCATTGCTCTTGAAACATGTCAAAAACAGTAGGGGTATAAACTTGCACAAGCTGGCGTAGAATAGGCGCACTTTGATTAACCATCCTCAGAATCTTTTGTCGAGATTCGTACTCAAGTTCCACTTCCTTGTATGCTTCTTTGCCACAACCTTGTCAAACCTTTTAAAAAATCGCTTGATGTCCAATTTTGGCTTTGTACATCTCTTTACATCAGCATTCACACTTTCACTAATCTGTGTGCTCCTCATGCCTAGTGTGCATGTTTCCTTCACAGAGCACCAAGCCCATTTCTCCTTAATATCATAAGTAGACTTCAACCATCCATTTTCATGAACATTATAAGAAGATAATAATTGGCTCCATGCTTCTTCAAACTTCTCTACATCAACATAATTAAACATGCATTTCTTGAAATCAGTTAAAAAATGTGACCCATCTTTCATGCGGTTCCCAAGGTGTTTAACACCATTTTTTAATAAATGCCAACTACACAAACAATGTTTTGTATTGGGAAGAACTTCGCACAATGCTCTTGCCATCGCTTGATCTTGGTCTGTAAAACAGTTTGAGGCTTTTTTTGTATATGAGCATCCAAAAATGTTTCTAACAACCATTTAAAAGACTCAATTGTCTCATTATATAATAGTGCTGCTCCAAAAATGACCACACTTCTATGATGATTGAAGCCAGAAAATAGTACAAGGGGTCTATGATTCTGATTTGTGCTATATGTTATATCAAGTGATACAACCTCACCAAAATGTGCATAATCTATTAGCATGCGAGTATCGGCCCAAAAAACATTAGTGATGTGTTGATCAGGGTCCAATTGATATTTGTGGTAGAATGCTGGATTTTCTTCAATTTGTTTCTGAAAGTATTCAAGTAGACACCCCACCTCACCAAACTTCATATGTCTCTTCCTTTTGCACATCAAGTAAGTCTTTACATCTGTCATTGTATAACCAAGATTTTCTGGACCACCGGCATATGTACTCATTAAGTCAAAAGTATCCTAGGTTCAAGTCCAGATTCTTCTGTAAGATCCATTTCATAGGCTTGAGCTTCTGATATATTTCTCTGACATGGTAACAAGCTTACTGTGTCTTTTGTGTGAAGTGGGTGATTATGTTCTCTATCAATCACAGTGATTCTGAACTTTTGGCCAACACGAGATACTACCATTCTTGCCTTACAATTAGTCCTTGTCTCTGGTCGATGTGTAGAAGCATATGCCCTTTTTTCATTTTTCCTTGCAGACCTTCCTTGCAACATAAAAATCTATATGTAATAATAATGGATTTGTCTGCTCTACTCTTTGTAGAAGTACCCTTTCTAACTCCAAATCCAATTCTTTTACCATATTCTGTCCAAAACTCCCATGCCTCATCCAAATTTTCAAACTCCCTCCCTATTTTGGGTTCCAATTCATCTTCCTCTTGTATGGTTCCTGTGAAGAAAAATTATATTATACATTTTTATCAAAAATAAAATTTTCCAAAACATACAAGGTTATGGTAAAGATAATTTACACTCTTCAAACATTATATATTAGTTCTTTAAATAGCCACGCACACCATATATATATATATATTTCATCCATATATATATACACAAACTTCTTTCTTCATATTCTTTTCAATAAATATATATATATATATATACAAGGTAGAATTTCATTCACCTAATACTAGAAAAAAAGGCTTATCAAGCCAAATTTTTTATAACAAGTCATAGGTTCATTTTACTAAACAATGAGAAAGATTAGATGACAATTGACAGCCAAATCAAGGAAATGGAAGATGTTAAGCTTGGTTTACTATCAAACTTATTCTTGTTTAATATGCTTAATTAATGGCCAAATTCTCCCTCGTTATATTGTTTCCCATGCATTGGAAAGAACTGTATCAAATTGGAAAAGGACAAGATTATGTGTAAAGCAAGCTTAATGAAGATAACTCATATTTCCGACGCAAATTAAGCTGTTTCAGATACAACATTCATAGGCATCGCAGCAGACAAAATTCATTCCCTAGCCCACAATTTTTAATTTGTTGCAAATTCAGTATTCCATTTAACGTAGCCCTTGTCGACTTACACATACACATATATGTATATATATATGTATGTTTTAGAAATTAGACAGCATTCGGTCATCCTTTGAAGTCTGTTTCTACAAGCTGAATGTAGGTCTATTGCTTATTGTCTTCATCATTCATATTTGCTTTCAGTTTTAATAAGACAGCAACCAAAAAACAAACATGAAGAAGAAGAAATTAAAATGAATTAATGGAGTTCTTTAGCTTACAAGAACCCCTTCTGACTGAATGATGTTGTTGGAATTGAATGGTCGAACTTGAAGCTTGAAAGAGAGTGAGTAGAATGGCACCAAAACACATGCTCTCTCCCTCCAACTTTCAATTTTATATTGCCGAATGAAAGGAGAGACTGAACGCGTTCGATGTTAATTCAACGCAGAGATTCTCCATGGTTAATGAAACGGTGCGTTTCGGCCTGATGAGCACTACGGTACTCAGCGGCCGCTGAGTATCGAAACCGAACGCGGTTATAAGCAGCAGAACAGAGGAAGTGCCTGCGTTCGCGTCTATCTCTGTTTCTTTTCCCCTTCCCCATCGCGTAGGCTTCAATCTCACCTTGGTGTACTTATCCCCTCACTGATAGCAATTCACCACTCCTTTCCCTCTGTTGTTCGGCCATTTCTGTCCAGAGGTAAAGCTAAATCTCTTACTCTGTTTCTGCTCTATCATGGCTGGTGGAGGTTTGTGCAAGCATGTTTGGTTATATTTTTTCTTCCTTCTCAGCTATTGAGATCCCGTGTGTGTATTTATGGTAGCTGAATCTTTTGTTTGTTGGCTGAAATTTCTGGTTTCCTTTATTCACGTGGCTGTTACAGGTTGAGGCTCTCCTCTTCTCCTTCCACGTTGGCCACTTGCTAATTCATGTTTATTGCCATGGTGTGTTGTTGAGGTGATTTTCTGTTTCTCCTTCCTCTTCGATTTCCATAGCAGCAGAAGCATCCTTTTTCTTTCTTCTAGCTAACTGATGCTACACCTATTTCTCATTACCTCTGCTAGAGATTTTAGAAAGAATTGAGGTTTACTTTTGGTTAATGTTGAATGTTATTTTGCCACGAAGCTGAATTGAAATTGGGTTGTAAAATTAGAAGTTTGAAATTTGTTGAAATTGTTTGGATTCTTATTTTATAATTTTATTAAGGATAAATGCCCTCGAGGTATTTGTGGGAATGCTTGAAAGAAGTTGCTGGAAATATGATTGTTTAAATTTTATGGTAGAATTAAGAAGAATTATAATTATTACTTGAGGGAGAATATGTTTTTTTGTACACAAGTTGTAAATAAGAAATATTTATTGAAATTGTACAACACCTAAAAAGAAATTATTAGCCTAAATGATAATTAAGATTTGTTAAGTTTGGAATAAAAGTTATATTAATGGTGGTAGTTGAATATTGCCTAATGTTGATTATTTGACAGAAATTGTTAAAGGGTTTAGTGAAAATTTAAGGAATAATGAGAAATTTTAGAGAATATTAAAAAATTTGAATGTTAATTTTGCTTGTTTATTGTAAGAAGAGAAATTTGTAATGACAAGATGATTGTTAGATTATGTATTTGATTATTTAGAGAATCACTAAAATAAGTGAGAACTTGAAGGGGTCAAGTTTTAGAATTCTTGAAAACTCTTGAGTGGATGCCATTTTAAATATATTTTCAATAAAGTATTTATAAAAAAATTCTTTATTTAAATATATTATTATTGCTTTATAAATTATTTACATATCCTTGTTAATCACATTTTTAATATTAATGGTCTTATTAATAACGACGTCATGAATTTTATTAATGAATTATATTATTGATAAGCAATGATTGAAACAGATATATGATAAATGGTATTATTTCTCATAAATAGTTTAATTATTTAATTTTACATTGATATAAAATATTTATTGCAATGATTTGTGTATGGAAGAAATAATGATAATTTTGGGCAAGGGAAATAATAGTTGAATAATATTTGAAAGGAAGAATTTTAAAGCTATTTTTTTCCATACACACTTGATTTTAATGTGGGAGACTGAGTTCGGAACGTTGAATGCTAACAACAATTTCGTTAGCACTTTACGCGCCATGGTACACTTAGCTAGAAGGGTACTTATGAAAGGTGCTAACCCCGTGCGATGGTCAGCGCACGTGGAATGGAGGGATGGTTATTAGTGAACATTATACTCACGCCTGTTTTCATGAGTTTATCAATTGGTTAATGAGCTCGATGACTTCTACATACTAGAGTTGAATGATTCAAAATTACAGCTTCTTATGTCTCCTATCACAAGGGATGAAGTGTAAATTAAAATGCTGTGTTCAATCTCTCTAAGAATAGCTCATTAGGGTCAGATGGGTTCCACACTAATTTCTAGCAAACCTTTTCGCACATTATTGGAGAAGATATATTTTCCATGGCTTCCTCTTTCTGGTATGTAAAACGCCCCATAGGAGCCAATTTCTAGCAAACTTCTTGGCACATTATTGGAGAAGATATCTTTTCTATGGTTTCCTCTTTCTGGTATTCAGAGCATCTTCTAAGGATTATAAACAAGACCTTTATCACTCTAATCCAAAAAGACATAGGACAAGAACTTTCATGGACACCAAGCTGATAAGTCTATGCAATGTGGCCTATAAGTATATTTCCAAAGTCCTCAATAATAGGCTCAAGTCCGTGTTACCAAGACTTAGCTCACCTTTCCATTGTGCCTACCTACCCAATAGACTTATCTCTAATGGAATTTTAGTAGCGACAGACTTGGTCCACCAAATTCAATCAATAAAAGAAAAAAGGAAGAAGTTAAGAGCTCTTAAGCTTGACTTCTCCAAAGCTTTTGACAGGCTCTCTTGGGATCTCTTTAAAGCTGTATCAGAGAGGATGAATTTTCTATGGATTAAATTGATTCTATAATGTGTACCAACAATTGAATACCTCATCATTTTCAATGGTAAAATTACCCAACCAAAATTTCCTACTAATGGGATAAGATAGGGAGATCCTTTGTTCCCTTATTTGTTTATTTTGGCATCTAATGTTCTTTCTCGTCTTTTAATTCATAAGAAGCAACAAGGCAACTTCATAGGTGTAAACACGAGCCAGCAATGCTACTCATTGTCTCAACTCTTGTATGCAAATGACTGCCATTTTCTTTGAAATTTACTCGATCTTAGCGTATTTTTCTACAATTTTATATGCATTTTCGTGAAGTTGTGATACTTTTGAAACATCAAATATGAAAATATGCATATCTTATACTTGGGTTAAATGATAAAATTTTGGTCTAAAATGAGCATATTTTTTATCTGTATTAAGATTAAACTTGGATCTCACAAAATTACTTTGTCTTCTTAGGTTATTGGAGCATTATTTAAGAGGCAAAAAAAATATCATGCCCCAAAATTAGATCTGATCGGCATGGGATATATGCAGAATACATATCCCTCAAGCCTTGAAGTAAAACTTCGATTTAATACAATGGACATATTAATAACATTATTATACATACTTACACTACTTTTTTGCATAAACCAAAAATATCAAACTTTTTATAGAAATTTTGGCAGCACCTCCCTTATAAATAGAACTTCCCGAAATCTCTATAATGGATATTTTACAAAACAACTATTAGAATATGGAGTTTCACTTTTCAATAGTAGACAAACAACATAATAAGAGATCAGGACCCTAACTAAAGTTAATGTGGAGCACCCTAAACAGTATTTCCAAAACACAATGCATAGGTTTCAAAAATTACATCAAAATGAAGGTGTTTCCAAAATAAATATCCACCGAACTCAATCATAAGCCCCACACTGGTCGGTAGGAGGTTTAGCATCAGTTAAAGAATTTGAGACCAAAACATTTCCTTAGTAACATCCTAACAAAATGAGAAACTCAAGCAATTATGTAAAATGCTTGTGGTAGTTGATCTGAATCAGCACAGTTGTTAGCATGTGGCAGTCGATCACATCCTTCCCCATTGCTAGCTCCACCAACAATAGTACCGTCAAGCTAAGGATCACGATCTGACTGTTGAGCTACTCGCTGTACGAACTGAGCCTGATCTCCTCCTTTAACCTGCTCGACACTGGCTCCTTTAGACCAAGTTAAAAAATATTTAAAATTTTATTTAATTTCAACAAAATATGTTGGAAATGATAGGAGTGGAGGAGTACAACTTACTTTTATGAAATATATTATATTAATAATATAGTGAGAATTGTGCCAATTTTCATCTTGTCTCTCCATTGTTTTTACAAATATGAGAGAGAAAGACCATGTTTTTTTTAAGTAGGTGAGAGAGAAGAGATTTTGTATTTGTAAAAATAGAGAGAGAAGATGAAGTTTCATGTGGCACAATTCTCACAATGTTATTAAAATAATCCATAAAATAAAGGCGACCATCTAAGTTAACATGTAGGATGGAAATGATCTATGAGATTATGTGATTTTCATTGGGCACTATGTCAATCTCTAGAATTTCACTTCATCTTAGCATATTTTCCTTAAATTTTAATATATCTTGGTACAATTGTATATATTTTGATTATCCAAATTAAAAAAAAAAGTATATGTTATATTGGCTTGCACACTTAGCTTTATTTTATTAGTTTTGGGTTTGATGAAAACATTTCTAAACCCTTAATGATGCTTTGGAAGGCTTTTAGATGAAAAAATTATGTGCAAAGATTATTAGTTTTGTCAATTGAGAGAAGTGTGAAAAATTGGCCAAAAGTCGCACTTTGTGACTTTCAAGGCTATCATCAGTTAAATATTGCCTTTTTATTTTGCAAAAAATGAGTGGGCACTAAACATATATGTGGCCTTGCTCAACTCAAAACTCATTCTACAAACTTGACAACACTTTGGGAGCTTGGTTGGACTTGGGTTTGGGCTTTGGATAACTTAGGATCAAGTGTTGAAGCTTTGAAGATGTTCAAAACTTCATTTCTTTGGCTCCATCATTTCTTCTCCATTTTTTCTTCTTGTAATCCAAAATAGTTGTCAATATTTTGTGTATTTGTAGCTTCTTAATGATCATGAGTAGCTAAACTTTTTGCCCTATAATTATTTTGAGCTTTTATATGGATTAACATTAATTTTCTCCTTTATTTTTGTGTTTGATATTATATATATATATATATATATATATATAAGTGTTTATTTTTCTCTTTTCTTAATGTATTTAAGTGTTTGGTCACCATTTAGTTGATTTGTTCACTTGGTTGATGGTTAATGTAATAACCCAAAATTTTAAATTAAATTAAATTAATTTTTCTTCCAATTGGTATTTTATTTAAATTAGTTCTATAGCAAGTAGAGAGTGGTAGTTTAAATGGAACTTATATTACTAAGTTTCTTGAAGGTTTGGAGTTTGAATTTTGTTGGGAAAAAGTTTGGTCTTGCATGTTTTGAATTACAAGAAAATTTTGTGCCTTTTCTTGTAATTTTTTCTTATGCCCTTTATTGTAAGTTTTCTAGTGCCTTTCTTGTAATTTTCTCAAAATATTCTTAGTTCAGATTTGTTTTCCTCCCATCCCCGTGCGTGAAACAGAGCATCGTGCTTATCTTATTTTCTCCTTTCTCTTCACCAACATGAGTTCTTCTAATTCCTCATTGTCGATCCATTTCTCTAGGCCAAAAGTAGATTCAATGGATGGTTGGGCAAACTTTAGAAGTCCTAATTTTAATTAATGTAGAAGTTAGATTGAATTTGGGGTCCTTGTATGTGTGTTGAAATTGAGTAGATTTGGATTGAGCATAAAGCATGTTCAGAGGTTGCTTACTATCTTAGCGACTTCCAAGCATGTGTTTAATCTTATGTTTTGCTTGATGAAAAAAAAAAGATCGAGTCAATAAATGTGTTGTGGCGCAATCATTTTCAAGAAGATGTTACTTTTGGATAGGAAGACACAATGAAAGATTAAAAATTTTAAATCTATCATGATATGTGTCACACCCAAAAAAAAATGAAGGGTAATCGACACGGGATGTAAACCATATAACACATCTCCATAAGCCTCTAATCTTAAACTCATTTCATTTCTAAAATGTAATAAAATTTATATTAATATTTTAACATTTTTTTGGTATTGGTTATTATAATAAAGTTAAAAAAATTGTAAAAATTTTGACAAAACCTCGTCTGTAAATAGGATCTTCCAAAACTCTACAATATAAAAATATTTACAGAATATCATGTCAGTCAAGAGCTTAGCTCTTCCAATGAATAGACAGCATATATACCAAAATAGAAGCCCTAGACATAGCATATGTAGAGCACCTAACCACACCTCTCTAAAATAACATACATAAGCATTGATAGTTACATAAAAAGGGAAATTTCTATCAGTTCTTTACCTAGCACATTTATGAGTTCTCATGGATCAACCGGAGAATTGGTGTCAACTAGGATATCTGAGACCAAAAATAATTTTTCAGTGAATAACATCCCAACAATAAATAATTGAATATAACAAAAGATTTAAACAATTATGTTAGTTAAAAAGGTAGCAATCTTTATAAAAATTTAGTAAACTTCAAAATAAAACGATTCTATAAAATTTTAAATAAAATCTCGAACCATTAAAATCTCATAATAAATAATATTATCACTTGATTACAAAGAAGCAAATAAACAAAATCAATAATTATAAATAATTTACTATTTAAAATCAATGGGATGTAAAATTATCAAATAATCAAATTCATATAATAGGGACTTATCAGAACAATTAACAAACGTGAACACACAGTCCATGAAGGTAAATAACCAAACACGGCTCTCACCACAAAAATAAATGTGGACACACAGTCCACGAGGGTAAGTAACCAAACATAGCTCTCACCACGAAACAAATGTGGACACACAATCTATGAGGGTATGTAACCAAACGCAATTGAGGCCACAAAACAAACGTGAGTACGATGCTCACGAATAACCATCCCTCTGTTCCACATGTGTTGGCCATCGCATGGGGCTAGCACCTCCTATACACACCATTATAGCTAGGTGTACCATGGCGCGCTAAGGGCTAACAGAACTGCCGTTAGCAACCAGTGTTCTATATAAAGTTCCCTTTTTTTAAAACCATTTTCAAACATGCGAGAAATTGATCACCATTCAATCAAAGTTTTCTTTTCAATGTCGAACTTGCATGAATCATTTTTCCGTAACAATTCAATAATTTTTAAATTGAAATCCCACAATTAGAATTCAAACTTGTATTTACTGATTAACTAAAATGATCAATTCTAATAAAATAATTTCACGAAATAGTATAATTTAATCAACAAAATATCTCATAATCATATTGTTGGCGTAAAAAGAATTTGCATAAAAATATAATATTTGAATAAAAGAGATTTTGATGAAATATCAGTTAGGACGCTATCCACTTACCTGAAGCATTTGCAAGATTCAAAATTCACCTTATACCATCTCAAGCAAATTTCCCTTCTTCCAAATATCCTATAAAATATAATAGTATCTTAATGAACTTTATTTTAGAATCAACAAGATCCCTTTCCAAGAGAATCCACTCAGCCAAAATTAATAAGAATAATTTTGAAATTTTAGTCACACAGTTTACACATAAAGGTTTATCCATAACATTTAACCATAGTTTGTTAGTCAGTTAAAATATACTCTCTCCTTAAGCTTTTTGTTAAACGCCCACCATACAACATTCCAAATCATTCAAAAAAAATTATAACCTTTAATTCTCTTATCCTAAAAAATTTCAAATATTCAAGTATAACTTCTAAACTGATAATATATCTTATGAATTATAAGGTATATAACTCCCCACAATTCAGAACTCAAACAAGATCTTATAAACTCCTAAGATAGATTCCTTCACAAAACTCAATTTAGAATAACCAATTAATATTGCTCAAGCCCAAGCATGCTTCTTGTAAAATTAACAAGATTACACATACATACAGAAAAATCAATCAAAACTCTTCTAATAGAAATTTTATCAAACACCTGGTAAACATTAATATTCAACTGTAGTACCAAGCTTCACCTTCTTCAATTTTTTTTTATCATCAATTTTTTTTAAACTTTAATTTCCATGTTACCTAATCTTCTTATTCCTTCAATAGAAATCAATTGGCCATAATAGATAAATTCATCCTCTACAACAGCAACATAAAAGTGAAATTATCTAATGAAAATCATGCTCTTAAACTCAAATTTTAACTCAAATCAAGCTTTCCTTTCCATATATACGCACATACAGTCACGGATAGCAGCAGCAACTCAACAAGGAAAAATCACAATCTCTATCATAAAAAAAAAAGACGCACGAATCAGACAAGGAAAAGGAAAAATTCAAAATTTCTGATAGCAAATCAGCCACAACAAAGCACATAAAGAAGAACCCGATGATGCCGAAAATGGAAGGAGGGAAAGAAGGACCTAATGCTCTAAGTCACAGCAGCTCACACAGAGGGAGAAGAGGAGGAGAAGTTCACGGTGAAGAATAAGGGAAGGAGATCTCTGAGACATCCAAGTCGATACTCGAATAGAGGAGAAGAGGAAGGTCGCGCGAGCATGACTTCGACGAGAATGATGGGAGAACAGAGTCATCAATGGCTGCTAGTTGAATGAAGGAGGAAGGCGACACTGCAGATGAAAAAGGAAAGGAAATCAGTGCAGAAATGAGGAAGAGAAGTGCGACGCGGTCTCCATGGCAACGTCGTCGGAACTCTAGCACTTCGCCACCGGTGATGAATCGACGGTAGAGAAGAAATGAGGAGGAGACAGAATAAAGGTTCTGGATCTGAGACACCTCTCCCTCTCTCAGCTAATAGTCCTCGCCCGAATTTACTAGAAGCAGAGAAGACAAGTATATTCTGATGGTATTGAGGCCAAAATGGTAATTTCGCAAAACTGAACAAAAAAATAAAAATCTCTCTCTTTTTGCCCCAGCAAGAATCAAATACATGATCTGATGCACTTAACTTATCAGTACAACTCCCACTAGAGCAAGAATCCTTCTTAACAAAATATTTTTAAAAATTAATTCAAATACAATTAAAAAACATTATTATATATTTTAATTTTTTTTATTTAAAATTTTTGGGTTATTACAATGTGGACCAAACAAAATCATTTAAGTCAAGGTTAAAAGAAAAATTACCTTTTCTTTTCATGCTTCACATGCGTTTTCTTCAAGAGTTTAGATCTTAGGAGCCGACAACGTAGATCTACTCCCTCTATTAGTATCCATAAAAATAGCTCTTAACTCAAATAGCATGCTGTACTCCCAATATTCATTCTTCTTTGAACGTTGATTTTCCTTTCTCTATGGGTGTTTTGTGGCTCTCATAGTGTTTGGCCATTAGAACTTTTCTAACTCTTTCTTTCTTTGCATGTCCCCTTGTATCTATTATATACAGATTAAGGTTTTTGCCTTCCTCTTGAAGAGCCAACTGAAATTTAAATTAAATTTATCTTATAAATTTAAACTACAAAACTGATATGATATTCTTTCATATTATGTTAGTTATTAAATTTAATTTATCATATAAAATTAAATTTAAAAATAATACAATACAATATAATATAATATCATATATACATACTATATTATATATATATTATATTAATTTTATATATCATATACAGATACATATACATATCAGACACACACACACATATGAATATATATATATATATATATATTTCACATATCTATAATTATATTTTGAATTTTATATTTCATATAAATATAAATATTTATCATATAAATATTCAAAATATATATATATATATATTATTCATCCTATATTACATTCATTGAATCTAAACATATTCCAGATTTATTAAACTTTGACATTATAGCTCGAGTTAGGCTGTTCTTGTGTGTGACTTTGTAGGCCCATATGAAGTTGGTAGTAGGCTAATTATACTATTAGCCCACAAGTCACAAGTGGCCTCTAGCAAGACATTGTAACTACCCAATTCATTTAGAAATTGATGATCTGATGCAACCTATCATATAATCGTATCACATCCCTTTTGTCACGTGATATTTCGGTCAAGTATGAGACATGAAATTGTCATTTTCCTTTACTTGACCAATACTTTCTTGATCTCTGAGTGGACTGACATAACAATGGAAAAATATTTTTCATTGTAGTATGGCTATACATTTTCTCAGTTTTTCTCATTAAGGGGCCCAGTAATATCTCTCAATTAACATGAGGGACAAATTTTATCTTGACCACTCATATTCCTCTACATGAATATTACTAAACTCAATCATAGCCTTTATGATCACCCAATCAAAGGTGACTTTTGACTAGGTCAAAGTTCAATATAATGGTCATCATGTAGAAATTCATGATGATCTCGGGTTCAAGGGCTTAGTGATATAGTTACATATGAGATAAGTTTATGACTTGTATTATGTAACTTTCTCATAATGGGTTAGTCTAATACCTTATACTCTTTCAAATGCCTATGATTTTGATTTATATTTCTATAATTAATTAAAGTCATACTAGTCTTGTTTCATCTATGATCCCTTATAGATGACTGATCAGGGATATTTAGAACAATTACTATAGTTTGTTCAAGGATACAGTTATTATAGTGAACATATAATTGATATGATAACAAAAGAGAAATTCATTAAATAACAATGTGCATAGTACTAAAGCCAGTAATTTGGGCCGAGCCCGACGGGCCAACCCGAACCCGCTCGAAAAATTTAGGGCCAAGCCCGAAAAAATATTATTTTTTTATTGTTAGTGCCTATTCTGGCCACCCGAATAGGCCTGAGGAAATTCGGGCCAAGCTCGATCGGGTTCGGGCTTGGCCCGAATACCCAAATAAAAAAAATAACTTTTTAAAAAATATATAAAATATGATAAATATTAATTAATTTTTCAAGTTTTATATCATTTTATACCAAAATACTATATATAAAGTGTTTTAATGTAGTTATTTTTAAAAAAATTAAGAATAGTTATATTTCATATTTTTTATTATTTTTAATCAATAAAATATCTCAAAATAATATTTAAAATATATTTTAATATTGATTTTAATATTTTAAGACCTAATTTTTGTTAAAAAAACTTTGAGTCCTATAAATCATTTGCATATAAAAAATAATTTTATATTTTTTATAAATTAAGATAATTAATTTTAAAGTAAAAAAAAATTAAAACTAATTTTAAAAATAAAATTTAGGCATGTATGAATTCCTGACTCTACTAGTAGATAAACATAATAAATAGAATAATATTCTTGAATAATTACTTGGTTATTGTCCATGCTAGATTTGGTTAAAAATTAAGAGTAAACTAGAGTAAGAATCCCTTTTATGTAAGAGTTAAATAATATAAAAAGTTAAAGAAAATGATTTCAAAAATAATAATTTTACTCATAATTAAATAATTTTTTATATAATATAATGATGGCAATTTTTTTATATTCATAAAAATAAAAAGTACAATTTACCTAAAAGTTATTAAAAACTTTAAACTAATCGGGATAATAATTTTAAGTTAGTAGTCTAACTGTAATTGAATTGAGAAAAGCTAAATCATAATTAAAATAATATAATTTAATTAAAATATATAAAATATTTATATATGACTATGATAAGAGTAATATTTAAATAACTAAGACATTAATTTACAAGTAAAGGAAACATTCATGAATAAATTATACATAATACAACAAAATAATAACAAAGATACTTAAATACAAAGTTAATAAGTTATTTTTTATTTTATTCTTTTAAAATTAAGATAATATTTTACACTTAATAGAATTATTTAAAAATTAAAATTGTTCAAAAATAAAGAAAAAATATTTTTAAAAAGTTTCGGGTATTCGGGCCAGCCCGAATAAGCCCGAAGCCCGAAGGTGTTAGGGTTGGGCTTGGCTATATGGGCTTTTCAAAAGGGGTAGGATGCTTTAAGCTCGATCCAAATAAGTCCGACTCGAATAAGCCCGGCCCGCCTGAATTACCGGCTCTACATAGTACAATGATTGGCCCTAGGGCACAATTTTCAACAGTTACATGAAGTTGAAAGTAAGATGCGTGCCAAATGTTCCTAGTTACTTAAAAACTAAGGAAAGCATGTTTTTAAATTTGAAGAATCAATTTTTTTAAGGGGGAAAGAATGTGATGACCTAATTTTTTTTATAATAATAATAATAATAATAATAAGTAATATAATATAATATAATAATGGATAATTAAATTAAAATTTCTGAGGTATTTAAATATATTTTTTATTAATTTTGGGATGATATAATAAGAAGGATTAGGTGGCTTCGTAAAAACTATCTTGGTGTTTAACTTTCTAAATTTAGGTTTAAATCCTAAAAGAACAGAGATAGAGAGAGAGGAGTTTTTTGTTGTTGTTGTTGTTGTTGTTGTTATAGCCCTTATGAAATTACCCATTAGCTAAAACGTAACTCATTGGAAAATTTTTCTCTCTTCTCTCCATCGACTTCTCTGCGTTCTGTATCTAATAGCATGTTTGGATTACATTCTAATCTCAATTAGAATGGGTCAAACTAGGTTAGGATGCAAAATGTTAAAAAAATCTTGTTTGGATTAGCATAAATTTTCAACCATGGTTAGCATGTAAACGCGTGTTAATCAAAAAGCCCACAAACCTAGCTTTTCCTTAGAGTTAATGTTGTTGCCTATTGAAAGCATTAAATGCATTTTAAATTTTTATGCTTTCTTTCTCTTGTCCTCTATCTACCTACGAGCTCTGCCTTTAAGCTTCCTGTGTATGTTGCTTCTTTATTCTCCCATGACCTCTCGATTTGCTTCAAAACACACACACATAAAGCTCTACCTCAGATCTGCTTCACCTTCTATTAGTCATAGGTGACGCTGTCCAGCAACCAATCTCCACAATGTTAAAGCACCAAATAACCTTCGGTTGATCTCCAACTCTTTGCCGTCCTTTCTTGTATCCACTGTGTCCCTACTCTAAAGTGTTTTTTCTCCCTATCGCCTCTCGATCTTCACTGTGGTCTACTAAATTTGCACTTCTCATTACCAGATCCACTCCCAATTGCCTGTCCTTGCCAAGTAAGCTTCTTATTTTCATCTCCTTCCATGCCTTCCTTCTTGTAGTACTCTATTATTGTGCTCCGAAGATTTTTTTTCCTTGACTTGAATGCTTGGTGATGATCCTCAGTGGGAGTTTCTAATGATCCTTAGATAAATAAGAAATAAGGATATCATCCAACCTTTTTTATTATTCGTTCCTTTGTAATTTGTATATAATAACTACTTGAGTAAGTGCTATGCTATTGATTGTGCATAAAGTAAAGGTGAATGCGAGGCAAGGTCATGGATTGCAATTATGGGGTTTCTAGAACTCCAGTCTCTGATTGTTATTCTCTTTTTCAATCCCCTACAATGAGAAATGCGTGTAACATAAGTAGAAATGCCCATGTACTTTTTCAGTTGAATTGAGATTTAATTGTTATTCTTTTTATTTTCAATCCCTTATTCATTTATTTTAAAGTAGAGGAAGATATACTACTCTTAGACTAATATGCTTTCAACAAAAATGTGGTAAATAGGATTATTTTCTTAATCTAAAAGCCTGACATTTTTAACATGCTACTGTTGTGTGTTGAGAATTTTTGATGACATTTTAGTTTGATGGTACACTTAATGAGCATGCTTCTTGAATATATCTCTCCTTGATAATGTGTTAGTTTATTAAGTAATCTTACACATTGTGAATGCATCGGTTGTACATTTACTACTTGCATTGATTTAGCTTCGGCTTCAACTTTGTTTTTTATTTTCTTTTCCATTTGTTGCTACTTTGAATGTTAAAACTTGATGTCTTGTGGTTACTTTCACATGAATGGTGCAAGGTCCTTTTATCTATGTAATTACATCATATGATTAAATTATAGTCTTTTCAAATTTGGATCTCCATTGATTTAATACACCCTTAGGTACTAAAACTAGTTAACAAAATTGAGAATGAATTCCTACCTCTAACTACATTTTATCTCATATAATCTACTTTCTATCTCATAACTTCTACGGCCTTGAAACTATAACATTGGCAACATAGGTAGTTCCTTCCTTGTTTTAAGATTATTATTTTCATTTAGTTTCTTTGTGACTCTAGGATACAATGGTACATTGATACATACATGCAGAGATATTTATTGATTTTACATGTTTGTGATGGCTTGCTAGTCTATAAAATAATGAACACCAACAAAGAAAAAGCTGTGTAGAATTCATCCTTGATAGAAATTTTCATTAAAGAATGCTTAGAGCAAGTATACAAGAAACAAATAAAAGGAACTACTTCCAATAAAAATGAGTGGCAAGCAATAATTGAGGGGTTCAAGGAAAAATAGGAAAAAGGGATAAGCAAAAGCAAATGGAAAATAAGCTAGACAACATGAAGAAAGAATGGAACATATGGTATAAGTTGTTTTCAAGTGAAACCGACTTAGGACGGGATAGTGTCAAGAATATTGTCGATGCTCCAGATGAGTGGTAGGAGTGAAAAAATCTTAGTATGGATTAGTTGTTAAATGTTTTTTAGATTAGACTTTAATTTGAGAATTTTAATTGTTGGTTACTTGAATGCTTGTAGGAAAATCCCCTCTATGAAAAATTAGATATAAAGGCTTAAGATTTGCAAGGGAATTAACCTTAATATTTAAGGATGTCCTGGCAACTAGGAAGACACTTTTTGTACCATCTGCTACCAGACCCAAATAGATGATGATGATGATGAGGATATGTACTACCCCACCATTGACCTTCAAGAAGGATCTAGTGATAGTAAAGAGGAGCTAAATTTATTTGACACTGCAGCACCTATGGGGGTCACTGATGAATTGTTGGGCTTGAATGTCACCAAAATACTGGTGGAACTAGTGGTGATGGAAGTCAAGGCAAGAGAAAGAGGGTTGCAGGAGTTGGTAGGAGGAAAAAGAAAAAAATCCTTGCCTCAATTAAAATAGTAGGTGTGGTGAGTGAAATAGCTAAGGAAAATAAAGCTAGAATAGAGATAGTAAACAAGATTTTGATAAATGACATAAGAGTTCCTAAGGTTGTGGTTCACCTAAATGGACTTCCAAAAGTTTTTAGTGATAAAGATTTGCATTGGAGATATGTCAATCTTATTCTGTACAAGCCTATACAGGATGCTTATTGGCAACTTAAAGATCATCCTGATCACTTGGTCAATTTGTTGAAGTACCAAGTCTACAATTTACTAGATTTTATTTTAAAGAATACATTTGGATGAATTTTTATATAGACTTATGATGACATAACTTGTGTTTCACTTGTAGTTGCTTTATTTTGACTTGAAGTTTGTTATGGTTATGATGACTTGGTTTGTAGTGAAATGTTTAACTCTCATCTAATGTTTATCTTGTGCTTCACTTTTTATGTTGTTGAATGATATTTATATACTATTTATTTTTTATTATATATAAATGATATTTACATATTATTTTACCTCAGGTTGAAAAATCATGGAAGATTTAAATGAATATATGTTAGGTTAGGATGTTGATGTGGCTCATCAACTAATTCCCATGTTACAATAAGATATAACTGAGCAATAGGAAATATGTCAATTAGTTAGTAAATATGTGATGCCATATGTGTGTTAAGAGCCATGGAGAACTAGCAAGCAAACAAGGCAAATGTAGGTCAATGAGATTTTGCAAGGTCATCCTGATTGTTATTATAAATTGTTTTGAATGGAAAAACACTTGTTTAGGAACCTGTGCACAACATTAGTTGATCTTGGTCTAAAGAAATCTAAAAAAATAGGAGTTGAAGAAATGGTTGGAATGTTTTTAAATACAATTAGATATGGAGTTGGTAATAGAATGA
This sequence comes from Prosopis cineraria, assembly GCF_029017545.1. Lineage (NCBI taxonomy): Eukaryota > Viridiplantae > Streptophyta > Magnoliopsida > Fabales > Fabaceae > Prosopis > Prosopis cineraria. Next base: position 8,512,459 of record NW_026555343.1, read on the forward strand.
TATAGGAACAATTTCAACATTTAAGGGAAATTGTTCATAGAAATTTTCATAACCATAGAAATTTTCATAAAGTATAAGCTGCCTACCTTAACCTTTCTAAGGCAAACATAAAGCCACTTGATCTTTTGTCTCATGATCTCATTTGAAAATTCAAAATGATTCACAATATTGGCCATTCTCTAAGGATGATATAAGAGTAATTGATGGTATTCATGTGCCATACGTGGTTAGTGTGCTGATCAAATCAAATTTATTGAAGAAAGGTGTAATGACCTAAAAATTTAAATTAAACAATTTCCTTCCCTATTGATATTTTATTTAATTATCTTAATTTATAACGTAAGAAGAGTAATGGCCTAGTGAAATTTATATTGATTACTTATAACGAAGTCTAGAGATTTAATCTTACTTGAGCAAAATGGTATTTTTGTTTCCTTTATATGAGAAATTACTAAAGTTCCCCTTGCTTATCATTTTAAAAATATTATAATATGAAAAATTAAAAAAAATTGGTGGGGTATTATTTTAAAATTTTTTCTAACAAGATTTAGGTCTTGTTTTGTAATTTTTTGAATGAGCTTATTATTTCATGTTATCTTCCTCCTTCCTTATCGATCAAAAATGCAAAATAGAGAGTGAGAGAGAGTTTGCGAGTGTTCTCTATTTTTCTTCCCTTCTCTATCGTATAGGCTTCATCCTTGCTATTAGTAGGCTTGTCTCCTCACCACCGGCTATTCATCCATCTCTTAGCTAGTTGTCCATTTCTGTCTGGTGGAAGTAGCTGAATCTTTCCTCTTTCTTGCTCTGTTTCATGTGGTTAGAGGTGTGTGTATATGCATATTTAGTTTTTCTCTTTTCCTTCCTTTTCAGTTGTTGAAGTCCTACATATGTATATGCATTGGTTGATTCTTTTATTTGTTAGCTTAAAGTTTAGTCTACTTCCTTCTCGAACATGTAATAAATTGAAGCTCTCCTTTTCTCCTTCATCACAAGCCATTTGCTTCCACAATTGTTGCTATTGTGTTTAGTTGAGGTAGTTGCTATTTTTCTTTCTTCTTCATTTCCTACAGTAGCCTCGTACGATCTTCTCCCTTCTCTTGCTAAATTATGACAGCTCTAATCCTCATTGTTGCTGTCACTTAATTTTAGAATCCATTAGAAGTGTAGTTCTAGTTAATCTTGGATGTTATTCTGTCATGATATTGAACTAAATTTGGTTAATGAAAGTAAAAGTTTGGGAGTTGTTGGAATTGCTTAGTTGTTCATCTCACAATTTTGTCAATGATAAATGCTCTCAAGGTATTTATAGGAAGGCTTAAAAGAAGTTAGTGGGAATGAGATTGTTTAATTTTCATATTAAAACCTTGAGGAGTTGTCTATGCTACTTGAGAAAGTATATGTTGTCATATAAACTACAAAGTTGATCTACCTATTAGAATTGTGCAGCATCTAAAGGGAAATTGTTAAACTAAATGATAATCATGATTTTGTTAAATTTGGAATAAGAGTTGTGTTAATGATAGTGGTTGAATGTTTACTTGTGTTGTTGACTTTTGGTAGAAGCTGTAGAAGGGTTAGTCAAGATTTAAGGGATTGATGGACAATTTTAGGAACTAGTAAAGATTTTGAATATTAAGTTTTGGTTTATTATAAGAAAGTAAATTTATAATGACATAAAATGTGTTGGTTTATATGCTAAAATAATTTGGGACATCATTGGAGTAAGCAAGAAATTGAGAGTCTGATTATAAAATTTTTGGAAACTTGGGTGAATGGGTAGCATTCTGAATGAATTTATAGCAAGTATTTGTAAAACTCATTTATTTAAAATATCAATATTATTTCTTTATAAGTTATATAAACATTCTTATCAACTTTATTGTTTTTATAATAATCATTTTATCAATGATGATATCTTAATTTTACTGATAATTTATGTTAGTGACAAGTAATAATTAAAGTTGTTATGCAACAAACTATTTTACTTTTCAAAAACAATTTACTTGTTTAATTTTATGTTTGATATGCAAACTTTTAGTATAGAAACTCATGCATGGAGGAAATGAAAATGAATATGGGAATGAAAGATGACAACTGAATCATATATTTTGAGAGTGAAAATTTTGAAATTGTTTTTTTAACTCCATGCACGCTTGATTTTAATTAGGGAGATTGACACTGGATGCTAACAGCAATTCCATTAGCCCTTGATATGTTATAGTACACCTAGCTACTAGGGTGCTCATAGAGGTGCTAGCCTCCTGCGATGGCCAACGCACGTGGAATCGAGGGATGGTTTTTTCATGATTATCATACTCAAACTTGTTTTCATGGGCTTTGTGCCTGTGCTTGTTTCGTAGCTTTTAGCCATGCTTGATTGCTTACTTATTCTTGTAGACTGTGTGTCCATGCTTGTGATTCATTTTGATAAAGCCATCCTAAATTTAAATTTAAAATTTATTATTTCTATAAATTCTCTAAAAGCATTTTAGCTAATTGTGTCATTACTTGAAATTATCATATTCTATGAGTAGTATAAATCATAATCAATTTATGTTGTTCTATTAGTATTGTTAAATTTCACAATTGTGTTATTGAAAAAGAATTGGTCTTTATTGTTAATTCAAGTATATATTTCATTATTTCATAAAATTGTTTTAGCCTATATTTATTAGTTCTATCTTCTTAATTATTTTAATTATAATTCTTATTAGAACGTTACTCACCAGAAACTTCTTTGGTTTTAGATATTGTAGCTGACCCTATGTCTCCTACTAATCATTGAAAGGTCCCATAGCTTTTTGGATGGTGGAAGCACCTTTTGATCGTCTCTTAGGTAAAAACTATATTGTATTGTTAGGTTGTAATTTAGTACTCCATGTATATCATTATTAGATCCTATTTTTATTTTGCTGATATATAATCTGCTAATGCGAAGCTAAGATCCTTTGCTAAATTAGTTAATAGGTTTTATTATTGTAGAAATTTTAGGAGATTCAATTTAAAGGGGAGACTCTGCTAAAATTTATATAGAATATTTAATATTTTTACCTTTTAATTATATATATAAATTAGTTATCGATATTTTAGTTTAACCTCATATAATTAAGGCTTATGAAATGTCAGTTTTATCTCAAATTTCATGCTAGTCATACCCTTAGTATTAGGGTATGACAAAAGGGATATGTAACATAGAATGTCATGGTTGTATGTGATTGGGACATGTGTTTTACTTTTGTCATTGTGGGATGGGAAGGTCTGGCTCATGATGACCGAGTATTTGGTAATGCCATATCAACTCGTTTAATGAATTTTCCACATCCACCTCCAAATATATTTTATTAAAATCATTATGATTATTATTGCATTGATTTAATATTGGTCAAATTTACAATACTTCCTTTTATTTAATAGGTAAATATCATTTGGTTGATTCTAGTTATCCAACACTAAATGGGTATCTTGGTCCATATCGTTGTGAACGTTGTCACCTTCCAAACTTCAGGCAAGTTGCAAAATTTACGAACAAAAATGAGGTCTTCAATTATTATATTCAAGTTTGAGATTTACTATAGAAAGAACTTTTGGAGCGTGGAAGAATAGGTTTGCAATTATACAAAAAATTCTCAAATTTAGATATAAAACACAAGTTAAAAAACAATGGCAATACATAACTTTATTAGGAGAAATTCAATTACCAATGGGCAATTCATACAAGTTGAAGATGAAAGTATAAATGTCTATGAGGAAGATATTGATATTAGTGAGGTATCCTCATCAAATCTACCCGGGTTGTCAAGACAGAGGTAGCGTGTCTGTGATATAATTAAAAATTAACTTGTAAATCATATAAATTGAATATTAATTCACTTTAGGTTTTCATGATTAAATATTTAAGATTATTTTACTCATTAGTTGTAATTTTAAGTTTGATATTTTTTACTTATTAGTTAGTCAAAAAAATAAAAAAAAATTCATACTTATTTTTACCATTAAACATCTCAACTAACTTTTGAATCAGATCATCCAAACGAATTTTAGTTTATCTAATTAACTTTTGAAAAAAAATGTATCCAAACATAAATCATGTTACATTAACTGACTTTTTTACTAACCTTAGTTTGCTAATCTCAATTGAATCCTAACCTTAGTTTTAAATTTTTTAATCCAAACACACACTAAGAGAGATAGCTAGAGATTTTCGATCTAGAGCTTCCTCTTCTTCATTTTCTCGTGAACTCACCTAGAGACCGAGAGTGAGTGAGCCTCCAACCTTAACTTTCTACGTCTTCTCCAATCTCCCTCTCCATTCATTATTAGTCATGGTGAAATTTTTAGAGTTTCCTTCTTTTGTCTTCCTTTATTCAAGCAAGCTGTAAGTGGGCACTAGAACCTCCTTCCTCTACTGTGTCATTCTTGATTGTTGCTGGGGGGCTTGACAAACTCATCTCCTTCTCACTATAGACATCAGAGACTATGGCAGTAGAAATCCTTCCCTTTGTCACTCATCCTCACCTGCTCCTCATCTGTAGTGTGTTGCTATGGGGTTGTTACTGTTGGTCATCTCCTCTATCCTTGTTGTGGAGTAGAATGCATCAGACCTATAGACCTTCTTCATCTTCCTCCTTCATAGACATGCGACCAAAACTTCCTCTTCTTGGTTTTGCTATTATGAACAGAGGTGAGATCTTTGAATCCCTTCTTGGTTCTATATATGTGTATGTGTTAGAAGAATTATTGCTGTAGTGATGAGGGGCTTTGATCTCTCATTCTTGATGATCTAGTGTGAATGTTTGAACTACAGAGATTGTGATTTTTCCCCTTTGTTACTATATATTTTCAAATAGAGAATGAGGGGTTTAGGCAAGCTAAACTTTTTAGATTATTAGATATAGATATAGGATGGGTTTAACTTTCATTTGAGCATTATTTTAATTTAGTTGAAAGAATAAAATTTAGGAATATTGATTAATCTAACTATTGATATTGCGAAACTTTGCAAAGAAAGTTGGAATTAGAAGAGGTTTAGAAGAGAATATTTTTGTTGATAATTCAAGTACTAAATTGCTATTTATGTATTAATCTTTAGAATATCTAAGGATGTTGTGGTTATGTTAGAAGGAAGTTTGTTGGATTTGTAGGGAGCTTAATAAACTTTAATTTTATATTATAAGGAGATTGGAAGAGAAAAGGACTTGTTATGGTTTAAGAAATAGTTCCTAGAAGATGTTGGATATAAAATGTCTGCTAGAGTGAGTGTTGTTTGGTTATGAATTTGCTAAAATTTGATTAACTTTTATAAGGACATATTTGGTTTGGGTGTTAATTATTTATGAATTTAACTTAAGTTTTATGAAAAAAAAATTTGATTATGAAGCTATTGTAAGACTAACCAAATATTGAGATATTGTATGGTTGATGATCATAAATGATAAATAATTTATTGGCTATGGTATGATTGCAACATAAAGGTATCATTGCTGGCTAGAGAAAAAAACAAAATATTTTAAATATGGTTACTGGGTTAGGGATAAACATTCATTGAGAAAAATTTGATTAGTTCTTGACAAAAGAATGGGTTGATGAATTTTATTAGTGGTATATGAAGTAGAGTTATTGTTAAATAAATTTATTTTATTCTTCTTAATTAGGTAATTAGATTTGCTAAAAGGCAACTGAGAAGTGTTTAGAAGGAGCGACTTGAGCTTTCCAGGTAAGTGAATAGTATCTCGATGACTCATTAACAAACTAATTTTCATAAAAAATATTGATTTAGCAAATTCATGTGCTAACTCTTCTATTTATATAACCATGTTTATTCTACAAGAATAAATGTTAGAGTATTTTAATTTATTTTATGATTTATGATCTCAATTCTATTATCAACTATTATACATGAAAATGTTTTCATTATATTATATTTTATTATACTATATTTTGTTATATTATATGTTATAGAAAGAGTTGGCCTCATCCTTCAATTGAGCATCCGAAAGTATCTGCTATATTGGAAATGTCAATTTTATATATTAAGAACATGCATGGGACTTCTATACAGGTGTATTCATTGTTAAGTTTGATGAGTAATTTTAAAAGGAGATAATATGTTAATTTTAGAATCATGCATGCTTGATTTGAAATGTGAGATTTAATCAAAACGCTGGTTGCTAACGGCAATACTATTAGCCCTTGACGTACTATAAGACACGTAACTAGTAGGGTGCTTCGGAGGTGCTACCCTCATACAATGACTAATGCATATGGAATGGAGGGATAGTTATTCGTGAGCATAGTATGCATGCTTATTTTTATAGGCTTAGTGCCTATGCTTGATTTCATAGGCCTTATGCTAGTGCTTGTTTTCATGGCTTCGAGCTGCAGTTATTGGTTATTTATTCTTATGGACTGTGTGTTCATGCTTGATAATTGTCCTGATCAAGTCCTACTAAGAGTGAATTTTGAAAATTAGTTTTTCTTAAAATTTAATCTTTTAAAGCAAACTATTATTTTTACCATATTTGAATTTATATATTGAGATATATAATTCCCAAAGTGTTTTAACATGTTGATGTTTAAAGTGGATCTTGAATTTCTAATAAAATTGTAATTTAATTCCTACATTTAAAGTTTTTGCATTGACATAATTGTTGATATATATATATATATATATATAGGAGGTATGTGCTATATTATTTTCAATTGATTATTTTATTAAGTTTATAAGAAACTCATTGTTGTATCTTCCATTATTTCCATTAACCATAATTGGGACGTTATTCACTAGAACATTATTTTTGGTCTCAAATAGTGTAGTTGACTGTGATAACCCAAGAATAAAAAAAATTAAATTAAAAATTAATTCTATATTTAAGTTTATGTTTTAATAGTAATTATATAAATTCTTGGAATTAATGTGACAAAGAAGAAAGCTAGTATAGTGGTAGCAGAATATGTATTCTCTCATTAGGTCACATGTTTGAATCTGATGAAGACCAGGGAAATTTTTTTTTTACTCTTTGTTTATAAAATTATGAAATTACCCTTTTCCAAATATGATAAAAGCTTCCTTCTCTTCCTCGACCATTCCAGATCAACACAGAAGAGAGAGAGAGAGAGAGAGTATGAGAATATGACCGACTTAACCTTTTCTCTGTACCTTTGACCCTTTTCTCATTCTAGTGATTGCCGACTCATCTCCCTTTCGTGTTCGATGTGGTGGCTGGTGTAGTTGAAGCTGTAGTTGCTCTGGTTCATTTCCCCTACGTTCCCTGTCTTTATTCTTTCTTATCATTCTCTGTTTTGTTTTTAGCTGTCTTTGTTGGGTTAGATTGCTATTCAGTTTCTGTCGTCTGTGTTCGGGTTGTTGCTAGCGTGAGACCAAATTGTTGGAGCTAGAAGTTCTACTCACAAGTCTTTCCTTTCCCAGTTCAACTGTGAGTGTTGTGCTATGCTTTACTGATTTGTGCTCCCTATTTCTACATCTTCTCTGCGTGTTGTCTGTCCGTGTTTTTCTGGGCTGAGAAGTCACAAAGTATTGAGTGTTGAAAGGATGTTACGGTGAGCTCGTGTTCATTTAGCTGAACCAATCTTCTTCCATTATTGGGTGTAGTGATAACGTTCAGCTTATATCTCCCCTATTCAGGGTAAGTTTTAGCTTTCTCTTCCTTATATGTACGTTGCTGGTTGCTGGAAGTAAGAGAGCTTCAAGACTTGCTTTCTCTTGGTTAATATACATGTGATTTGATCATTGAAGTTGGAAAAGTTTGGCTCCCTTGTTATTGTGGCTATATGTGCATGAGAGGGAAGTAGAATTTTAATTTAAATAGAAATTACAAGTGTAGAAGGAAGGAGACGATGTTGTAGCTTAGAGTTTTATTTGAAAATAAGTGGATTATTAATATTGTAAGGGTAAGGAATTTCAAAATCTAGAATGGAAAAAATTTATCTTAGTTTGATAACTATGCCATAATTTTTCAATAAAATGAGTAGTTGGAGAAGTAATGCACCTAAAGTATTTGGTACAAAGACTAAGAGAGGATTGTGTCTTAAGAAAGAAAAATAATAATAATAGATTGGCATAGGTAAAACAAGCTGGAGTAGACTAGTGATATAAATGGTACTTAGACTAACTCTAAAGCATGAATATTAATTTTAAAATGATGGGGTTGATTTGGAATTGTGTTAAAAAATTTCATTTATCTACATCTTGATAAGGTGTGAGGAACAATAGGACCCTAACCAGAATTAAAGGAAGGATACTTTTGAGAATTTGAAGCTCTAACAAGTAAGTAAATAGCATTCCATTTAATTTAATTTTTATATAGCCTTTTTCTAAAATACTTTATTCTTATGAATTACATTAATTTTAAAAATGATGAAATATCAATGAAGGGCAAATGAGTTATGACATGTGCATTTATTATTTTCAAAAGTGTATTTCCAAGATTGATGAAAGTATTTTTTATATGGTTGTTAAGCTTTGGAATGTATTGGCTATTCAATTACTGCAAGTTTGGTGTATTAGTTATAAAATATGATTTTTGTAAATTTTGAGAATTGAAATAATTCATGCGAGTTTAACATCGAAAATGGTAATTGTACTTGCTAGTTTGTTTCATGAGTTTTATTCTCACGTTTGGGATTCATGGGCTTTATACCCGCATTTGATTCCGCAGCCTGAGCCGTGTTTAGGTATTTACCTTCATAGACTGTGTTTCCACATTTATTTCATAACTTTAGCTGCGTTTGGTTATTTACCCTTGTGGACTGGTGTGTCCACATGTGTTTTTGTGGCATAAGCCGCGTTTAGTTATTTATCCTCATGGATTATGTGTCCAAGTTTATAACCCGTTCTGTTGAGTTTTCAAATTTTAAAAGTTGATTCATATGTGTTTTTGAAATTTATATGATTTTGGCTAGAAATTTTACTACTTTGAGTTATATGTGAGTAAATTGTTTTCTTTAAGCATGATAACATAAATTGTTTTCTATTTACTCTTATTTGACCATTATGGTTATGACTTATAGGCTTATAATTTTTTTTTGTGGAATTATTTTTAATTAGTTGACACCATTATTAGAGTTTGTTGATTTAAATTTTAAGAATTTTAGTATGGGAATGCTATTCACTGAAAGAATTATTTTGATCTCAGATTTGTTAGCTGATGTCGATCCCACTATCGACCTCTAAAGGGCAAAATAGCTACAGTGGGTGAAAATTTTTGATTGGCACTATTATTTTTAATGTAAATATATAATTCCTATGTCTTTTTGATTTTAAAGAAAGATTAGATGCTCCACATAGGTTGTTGATAGACCTTATTTTTGGTTTGTATATTGATTGTTGGCTGGAAGGAGCTACGCTCCTGATTTATACTGTTATCTGTAAAAAACTTTTTGTATAATTTTTAGGAGATCCTAATTACAGGGGAGGTTCTGCTGAAATTTCTACAAAAACATTGAAGTCTTCTTATAATAAGTAACATTAAAAGTGTTATAAATTCTATATAATCTAATTATAAAAAAATGAATTGAATTTTTCATGTTAAGGCTTACGGAAATGCACGATGTGGTTTGTGCCCGTGCCGGTCACCCTCTACTTTCAGGGCGTGACACTGACATTGTATGTCTTGCTAACTATTGAAAGACTTTTTGCTGAGCAAGGTAAAGATTTGTTTATAAATATCTCTTATGATGTAATTATGAAATTATGCATTATGTTTTGAAAATATGGTTAGACACTCCACATAAGCTATAATTAGGGTCCCTATTTAGTTATATACTCTGTGTGTTGGCTAGATGGAGCTATGCTCCTGATTTTAGTAATATTCTGCTTGTAAAAATTGTATTGTAGGATTCTTGAGAAGTCATACTTATAAGGGAGGTGTTGTCAAAATTATTACAAAAATATTATTTTTTAAGGAAATTAATTATTACCTAAGGTTTCCTAAATTCAATATAAATTGAATTAAGGCTCAAGGGATATGTGTATTTTACACATGTCCCATGCCGGTCACTTCTATATTTTGAGGCGTGACAAGTATCACCCAACCAACTTTCCCTGCTAATGGGATAAGACAAGGGGAACTTTTGTTCCCTTCTTTGTTTACTTTGGCATCTAATGTTCTTTCTTGTCTCTTGGTTCCTAAGGAGCAACAAGGCAGCATTATAGGTATAAACATGAGCCAGCAATCCTACTCAGTGTCTCAACTCTTGTATGCGAATGATTCTACCATTTTCTTTAAATACATAAGAGTTGGTCATGAGATGCTAAAAGATGTTTTCAAAACTTTCAATGCTCGGTCTAGCCTACAAATTAATTTACAAAAGTCTTCTCTCATTCTTAACTCTAAAGTACCCCCACCATTGCAATGGGAAATTTCAAGTTCTCCTAGGATACAACTTTCTAACTCACATGAGAAACATCTTGTACCCTAGATTAATGCCAAAAAAAGATAAACCTAGAATTTTTGAACAAATAATGGACTCCATTGACAAAAGAATTTCTTCATGAATGTATCATCTCATTTTGATCAAATTAATACTCTCCACCTCTAAAATTTATACCCTCTCTTATATCTAGATAATCTATAAGAAATACTTTATGGAAGAAATCTAGTTATTTTTATAACAAATATGTAATCTAATCGATGCTAAACTTGTGGATTTCTTTAGGTGTTACAATGAGACAAAAAGAAACATTCATCTTACTAAAACATATTTATTATTTTCTTCCACCAAGGATGGAGGGTTGGATTTGTGTAATACCAAACATATGAATATGGCTCTATTAGCTAAGTGAGTTTGGAGAGTCACCACTACAATAGAGCATTCCATCTTGGGAAACACCATTAAGCTTAAATATCTCTCTAATTTTGATAGTTGCACCTTATAAATGCCTCATGATATTGGAAAGGTATTTTAAAATCTACTGATTTCATCATAAATCATCTCCATTAACAAGTTAGAAATGGTGAATCCATACCTTTATCTCATCAATATTGGTGGAAGCTCTCCAATAGGGAGTAGGATCAAGGTTTGAACATAAGAGGGAATAGTTGGCTTTAAATTATAGTATAAAAGACTTCAATAACCCATTCTCAACTATTTTGATTACAAGTTAGAGCTAATACATTTAATATTTGGATAAGAGAAAATTTACCTTAGAGTATTTTTTGAGAAGCATATGGTATTGTAGATTATAAGGTGGTGCAAAGAAATTAATCAACTATAAAAAAAAAACAGAGTATCTAGAACCTTTCATCCATTTTCAACAAATGGCTGCCATTTTGACTGGAATAAAGAGTTGGCATGCCATATGTGGTCCCTCATCTTCCACCTACTCTCTCTATGCGTACACACACACACACACACACACACACTCTTTCTCTCTCTCTCTCTCTGTGGTCTTCTCTTCTCCCTTTTGTAATGTTGAAACCTACATTGCTCACTAAAATAAAGGTTGATAATCTTTAGAATTTCATGTCATTTGAGCACATTTTTCTTAGATTTTAATATATTTTGGCTCAATTGTATATATTTTGATTGCCCAAGTTAAGAAAATGTGTATCTTGCTTTGGGTTTTCATATTTGTTGTTAACTTAATACTTTTGGGCTGATTTTGTGTTATTTTAGTTTAAGGTTTGATTAGATGCATTTTTGGACTTTTGTTGATACTTTTGGAAGATTTTTGAATGAAGAAATTATATGTCAAAAGGAGCTATCACATTAATTGGAGAAGAGTACAGAACTGTCCAAAGTCGCAACTTTGTTCATGACTTCTAATGCTGTCATAAAAATGTAGTGTTTTATTAATTTAAAATTGCTTAGGTAGGACACATATATGCTGCTAGCTTGACCTATAATGCATTCTACACACTTTGATACGCATTTAGAGCTTGGTTGTTCTAGAGTTTGGGCACTAGAAGAGATTAGAGTAAGGGAGTTGGAGTTTTGAAGACATTTAGAGGAGCTCCTTTTCTTTAGTTTTTTTATTCCTCTTCCCTTTCCTCTCAGATATTTCGATATGGTGTCCAAATATTTTGTGTTTTTGTATCTTTTGAATGATTATAAGTAGCTAAATACTTTGCTCTAGGATTATTTGAAACTCTTGAATGGATTAACACTAATTTTCTCCTCTCCTTTTATGAGTAATGATACTTATGTGTTTATTTTAATCTTTTCTTTTAATGCTTTTAAGTGTTTGGTCACTATTTAAATGTTGGGCTCACTTGTGTGATGTTTGAGAGAGTTAGCTTAGGTATAAAACTTGGATAAAATAGTGCAAGAACTAGAAATTTACATGTTGAATGGATGGTTTTATTAGTAAGATAGAGATATAATTGTTAGCCTTGTATAGCCATATTAGGGTTGGAGCTTAAAATTGGGTTTTGTTAAGGGTTGAGGTGCAATATTGTCCTTAAACTATTTTCAAAAAAGCAATGTTGTCCGTAAACTCTTTATCGTAGTAATGTTGCTCCTTAACTAATCAAATCGGAGTAATGTTAGCCCTACCGTTAAAATGTCCATTATTGTAGCTAGTGGAACTCACTTTTCATGAGATAAAGTATAATTTTGCCCCTAAACTATTCTCAAAGGAGCAATGTTGCCCTCACCTTTTAAAATTCATAAAATTAAATAAAAATAAAAGTGTAATGATATTAAATAAAATAAAATTAAATGTATATATAAATATAAAATTATAATAATATTAAATGTATATATAAATTAACTATAAGAAAAAAATTATAGCATATTAATAAAATATCATAAATTAATAATATTATAAATTATAATTCTATAACTTATTAAAGATAAGTGAATTTTGGTTAAATTAAATGAGTAGCCTCAAAAGTATCTGTATTTGCATCTATAACTATCGACTGGAGCCATCATTAATGATAGTTGCATTCCATGATAGTAGGATTCCATCTTGGGAAACACCATTAAGCTTAAATATCTCTCTAATTTTGATAGTTGCACCTTATAAATGCCTCATGATATTGGAAAGGTATTTTAAAATCTACTGATTTCATCATAAATCATCTCCATTAACAAGTTAGAAATGGTGAATCCATACCTTTATCTCATCAATATTGGTGGAAGCTCTCCAATAGGGAGTAGGATCAAGGTTTGAACATAAGAGGGAATAGTTGGCTTTAAATTATAGTATAAAAGACTTCAATAACCCATTCTCAACTATTTTGATTACAAGTTAGAGCTAATACATTTAATATTTGGATAAGAGAAAATTTACCTTAGAGTATTTTTTGAGAAGCATATGGTATTGTAGATTATAAGGTGGTGCAAAGAAATTAATCAACTATAAAAAAAAACAGAGTATCTAGAACCTTTCATCCATTTTCAACAAATGGCTGCCATTTTGACTGGAATAAAGAGTTGGCATGCCATATGTGGTCCCTCATCTTCCACCTACTCTCTCTATGCGTACACACACACACACACACACACACTCTTTCTCTCTCTCTCTCTCTCTGTGGTCTTCTCTTCTCCCTTTTGTAATGTTGAAACCTACATTGCTCACTAAAATAAAGGTTGATAATCTTTAGAATTTCATGTCATTTGAGCACATTTTTCTTAGATTTTAATATATTTTGGCTCAATTGTATATATTTTGATTGCCCAAGTTAAGAAAATGTGTATCTTGCTTTGGGTTTTCATATTTGTTGTTAACTTAATACTTTTGGGCTGATTTTGTGTTATTTTAGTTTAAGGTTTGATTAGATGCATTTTTGGACTTTTGTTGATACTTTTGGAAGATTTTTGAATGAAGAAATTATATGTCAAAAGGAGCTATCACATTAATTGGAGAAGAGTACAGAACTGTCCAAAGTCGCAACTTTGTTCATGACTTCTAATGCTGTCATAAAAATGTAGTGTTTTATTAATTTAAAATTGCTTAGGTAGGACACATATATGCTGCTAGCTTGACCTATAATGCATTCTACACACTTTGATACGCATTTAGAGCTTGGTTGTTCTAGAGTTTGGGCACTAGAAGAGATTAGAGTAAGGGAGTTGGAGTTTTGAAGACATTTAGAGGAGCTCCTTTTCTTTAGTTTTTTTATTCCTCTTCCCTTTCCTCTCAGATATTTCGATATGGTGTCCAAATATTTTGTGTTTTTGTATCTTTTGAATGATTATAAGTAGCTAAATACTTTGCTCTAGGATTATTTGAAACTCTTGAATGGATTAACACTAATTTTCTCCTCTCCTTTTATGAGTAATGATACTTATGTGTTTATTTTAATCTTTTCTTTTAATGCTTTTAAGTGTTTGGTCACTATTTAAATGTTGGGCTCACTTGTGTGATGTTTGAGAGAGTTAGCTTAGGTATAAAACTTGGATAAAATAGTGCAAGAACTAGAAATTTACATGTTGAATGGATGGTTTTATTAGTAAGATAGAGATATAATTGTTAGCCTTGTATAGCCATATTAGGGTTGGAGCTTAAAATTGGGTTTTGTTAAGGGTTGAGGTGCAATATTGTCCTTAAACTATTTTCAAAAAAGCAATGTTGTCCGTAAACTCTTTATCGTAGTAATGTTGCTCCTTAACTAATCAAATCGGAGTAATGTTAGCCCTACCGTTAAAATGTCCATTATTGTAGCTAGTGGAACTCACTTTTCATGAGATAAAGTATAATTTTGCCCCTAAACTATTCTCAAAGGAGCAATGTTGCCCTCACCTTTTAAAATTCATAAAATTAAATAAAAATAAAAGTGTAATGATATTAAATAAAATAAAATTAAATGTATATATAAATATAAAATTATAATAATATTAAATGTATATATAAATTAACTATAAGAAAAAAATTATAGCATATTAATAAAATATCATAAATTAATAATATTATAAATTATAATTCTATAACTTATTAAAGATAAGTGAATTTTGGTTAAATTAAATGAGTAGCCTCAAAAGTATCTGTATTTGCATCTATAACTATCGACTGGAGCCATCATTAATGATAGTTGCATTCCATGATAGTAGGATTCCATCTTGGGAAACACCATTAAGCTTAAATATCTCTCTAATTTTGATAGTTGCACCTTATAAATGCCTCATGATATTGGAAAGGTATTTTAAAATCTACTGATTTCATCATAAATCATCTCCATTAACAAGTTAGAAATGGTGAATCCATACCTTTATCTCATCAATATTGGTGGAAGCTCTCCAATAGGGAGTAGGATCAAGGTTTGAACATAAGAGGGAATAGTTGGCTTTAAATTATAGTATAAAAGACTTCAATAACCCATTCTCAACTATTTTGATTACAAGTTAGAGCTAATACATTTAATATTTGGATAAGAGAAAATTTACCTTAGAGTATTTTTTGAGAAGCATATGGTATTGTAGATTATAAGGTGGTGCAAAGAAATTAATCAACTATAAAAAAAAACAGAGTATCTAGAACCTTTCATCCATTTTCAACAAATGGCTGCCATTTTGACTGGAATAAAGAGTTGGCATGCCATATGTGGTCCCTCATCTTCCACCTACTCTCTCTATGCGTACACACACACACACACACACACACTCTTTCTCTCTCTCTCTCTCTGTGGTCTTCTCTTCTCCCTTTTGTAATGTTGAAACCTACATTGCTCACTAAAATAAAGGTTGATAATCTTTAGAATTTCATGTCATTTGAGCACATTTTTCTTAGATTTTAATATATTTTGGCTCAATTGTATATATTTTGATTGCCCAAGTTAAGAAAATGTGTATCTTGCTTTGGGTTTTCATATTTGTTGTTAACTTAATACTTTTGGGCTGATTTTGTGTTATTTTAGTTTAAGGTTTGATTAGATGCATTTTTGGACTTTTGTTGATACTTTTGGAAGATTTTTGAATGAAGAAATTATATGTCAAAAGGAGCTATCACATTAATTGGAGAAGAGTACAGAACTGTCCAAAGTCGCAACTTTGTTCATGACTTCTAATGCTGTCATAAAAATGTAGTGTTTTATTAATTTAAAATTGCTTAGGTAGGACACATATATGCTGCTAGCTTGACCTATAATGCATTCTACACACTTTGATACGCATTTAGAGCTTGGTTGTTCTAGAGTTTGGGCACTAGAAGAGATTAGAGTAAGGGAGTTGGAGTTTTGAAGACATTTAGAGGAGCTCCTTTTCTTTAGTTTTTTTATTCCTCTTCCCTTTCCTCTCAGATATTTCGATATGGTGTCCAAATATTTTGTGTTTTTGTATCTTTTGAATGATTATAAGTAGCTAAATACTTTGCTCTAGGATTATTTGAAACTCTTGAATGGATTAACACTAATTTTCTCCTCTCCTTTTATGAGTAATGATACTTATGTGTTTATTTTAATCTTTTCTTTTAATGCTTTTAAGTGTTTGGTCACTATTTAAATGTTGGGCTCACTTGTGTGATGTTTGAGAGAGTTAGCTTAGGTATAAAACTTGGATAAAATAGTGCAAGAACTAGAAATTTACATGTTGAATGGATGGTTTTATTAGTAAGATAGAGATATAATTGTTAGCCTTGTATAGCCATATTAGGGTTGGAGCTTAAAATTGGGTTTTGTTAAGGGTTGAGGTGCAATATTGTCCTTAAACTATTTTCAAAAAAGCAATGTTGTCCGTAAACTCTTTATCGTAGTAATGTTGCTCCTTAACTAATCAAATCGGAGTAATGTTAGCCCTACCGTTAAAATGTCCATTATTGTAGCTAGTGGAACTCACTTTTCATGAGATAAAGTATAATTTTGCCCCTAAACTATTCTCAAAGGAGCAATGTTGCCCTCACCTTTTAAAATTCATAAAATTAAATAAAAATAAAAGTGTAATGATATTAAATAAAATAAAATTAAATGTATATATAAATATAAAATTATAATAATATTAAATGTATATATAAATTAACTATAAGAAAAAAATTATAGCATATTAATAAATATCATAAATTAATAATATTATAAATTATAATTCTATAACTTATTAAAGATAAGTGAATTTTGGTTAAATTAAATGAGTAGCCTCAAAAGTATCTGTATTTGCATCTATAACTATCGACTGGAGCCATCATTAATGATAGTTGCATTCCATGATAGTAGGATTCCATCTTGGGAAACACCATTAAGCTTAAATATCTCTCTAATTTTGATAGTTGCACCTTATAAATGCCTCATGATATTGGAAAGGTATTTTAAAATCTACTGATTTCATCATAAATCATCTCCATTAACAAGTTAGAAATGGTGAATCCATACCTTTATCTCATCAATATTGGTGGAAGCTCTCCAATAGGGAGTAGGATCAAGGTTTGAACATAAGAGGGAATAGTTGGCTTTAAATTATAGTATAAAAGACTTCAATAACCCATTCTCAACTATTTTGATTACAAGTTAGAGCTAATACATTTAATATTTGGATAAGAGAAAATTTACCTTAGAGTATTTTTGAGAAGCATATGGTATTGTAGATTATAAGGTGGTGCAAAGAAATTAATCAACTATAAAAAAAAACAGAGTATCTAGAACCTTTCATCCATTTTCAACAAATGGCTGCCATTTTGACTGGAATAAAGAGTTGGCATGCCATATGTGGTCCCTCATCTTCCACCTACTCTCTCTATGCGTACACACACACACACACACACACACACTCTTTCTCTCTCTCTCTCTCTGTGGTCTTCTCTTCTCCCTTTTGTAATGTTGAAACCTACATTGCTCACTAAAATAAAGGTTGATAATCTTTAGAATTTCATGTCATTTGAGCACATTTTCTTAGATTTTAATATATTTTGGCTCAATTGTATATATTTTGATTGCCCAAGTTAAGAAAATGTGTATCTTGCTTTGGGTTTTCATATTTGTTGTTAACTTAATACTTTTGGGCTGATTTTGTGTTATTTTAGTTTAAGGTTTGATTAGATGCATTTTTGGACTTTTGTTGATACTTTTGGAAGATTTTTGAATGAAGAAATTATATGTCAAAAGGAGCTATCACATTAATTGGAGAAGAGTACAGAACTGTCCAAAGTCGCAACTTTGTTCATGACTTCTAATGCTGTCATAAAAATGTAGTGTTTTATTAATTTAAAATTGCTTAGGTAGGACACATATATGCTGCTAGCTTGACCTATAATGCATTCTACACACTTTGATACGCATTTAGAGCTTGGTTGTTCTAGAGTTTGGGCACTAGAAGAGATTAGAGTAAGGGAGTTGGAGTTTTGAAGACATTTAGAGGAGCTCCTTTTCTTTAGTTTTTTTATTCCTCTTCCCTTTCCTCTCAGATATTTCGATATGGTGTCCAAATATTTTGTGTTTTTGTATCTTTTGAATGATTATAAGTAGCTAAATACTTTGCTCTAGGATTATTTGAAACTCTTGAATGGATTAACACTAATTTTCTCCTCTCCTTTTATGAGTAATGATACTTATGTGTTTATTTTATCTTTTCTTTTAATGCTTTTAAGTGTTTGGTCACTATTTAAATGTTGGGCTCACTTGTGTGATGTTTGAGAGAGTTAGCTTAGGTATAAAACTTGGATAAAATAGTGCAAGAACTAGAAATTTACATGTTGAATGGATGGTTTTATTAGTAAGATAGAGATATAATTGTTAGCCTTGTATAGCCATATTAGGGTTGGAGCTTAAAATTGGGTTTTGTTAAGGGTTGAGGTGCAATATTGTCCTTAAACTATTTTCAAAAAAGCAATGTTGTCCGTAAACTCTTTATCGTAGTAATGTTGCTCCTTAACTAATCAAATCGGAGTAATGTTAGCCCTACCGTTAAAATGTCCATTATTGTAGCTAGTGGAACTCACTTTTCATGAGATAAAGTATAATTTTGCCCCTAAACTATTCTCAAAGGAGCAATGTTGCCCTCACCTTTTAAAATTCATAAAATTAAATAAAAATAAAAGTGTAATGATATTAAATAAAATAAAATTAAATGTATATATAAATATAAAATTATAATAATATTAAATGTATATATAAATTAACTATAAGAAAAAAATTATAGCATATTAATAAAATATCATAAATTAATAATATTATAAATTATAATTCTATAACTTATTAAAGATAAGTGAATTTTGGTTAAATTAAATGAGTAGCCTCAAAAGTATCTGTATTTGCATCTATAACTATCGACTGGAGCCATCATTAATGACTCAATTTAGACTAAAAAACTATTTTCATAATTGAGCTAGATTGGATAAGAGTTAATCCACTGTTAAGCCAGAAATCAAAGTTGAATTGGGAATCAGAGCGGTTTTTAAAAAATTGAACGGTTTTATATAAATATTAAAAAAATTAAAAATTTTTAAAAATAGAAAAATTTAAATATTAGATCATACTAAAGGCCAACTTTATTTTTGAATAGTTCACATGTACAAAATGTAATTTGAGACCATTTTTTTATAAAGATGTCGATAATTATAAGTGTAAATGCTAACAGTTTTGGGTCTACTCATATAAATTTATTAAAGATCCACTTATATTTGACAAGTTATAAAATTACAATTTATATTTTTTCTTATATTTATTTTATATATACATTTGATATTATTTTATTTAAAATTATTATAATTTTATTTTTGTATGTACATTTAATATTATTTTATTTAATATTATTATAATTTTATTTTTATTTAATTTTATGATTTTTAAATGGTGAGGGCAACATTGCTCCTTTAAGAATAGTTTATGGAAAAAATTACACTTTAACTCATGAAAAGTGAGTCCTAGAAGCTACAATAACGGATGTTTAAACAGTAGGGGCAACACTGATTTGATTTGATTAGTTTAAGAGTAATATTGATACAATGAATAGTTTATGGGCAATATTGCTTCTCCAAAAATAGTTTAAGGGAAAAATTACTCGTTAACCCTTTTATTAATTGTAACATGAGATTAGATAATTAATTTAACTAAACACTTGTGCATGATTTGAGAGAGCACCCTATGTTAACATTTATCTTCATTAAAAGTATTTATGAGAGGAGGTAATTTTGGTGTTATGAGATACAAGGGGAATAAATAATTCTAGGTCCCAATTTGTGCGTGAAGTTTGTAAATTATTTTCTTTTCTCTATTTTCTAGTGTTATTATAATTTGCAAAATTAACTTTCTCTTATAATTGTGTTTAGGTCAACTTTATTGAAATTGCTAAGTCTTTAACTGGAAAGTTTTGAAACAAATCTTCATGGGAATGATATTTTATACACATTATATTACTTGTCACTGCTCATACACTTGTGGAGAGTGCAACAGAGGTCTTGCCCATTCTTGTGTGTAAGAAATAATCAGAACTGCAGCTAACTCCAAAATAGCCGAGAAAATTCCAAATGCTCCATAAAGAAACCAAGGTACTTGTATTATGGTTTGTGTAACCAAGTGATCCTCCAATCTAACTAATGTTATTGATTATTGCAAACAGAAACAAAAAGTTCAGAAATTGTAAAACTTGGGTTAGATTCTGGTTTTCTCCTAGACATAATGCCCTTTGATTGTTAGTAACCATATCTTGATCATCTGTATCACTAGGCACAGGACCCTTGGGAACATTTTGTCTTACATCCCTCTTCTCCCTATCTGAGGGGCTTAGTTCAACAATTAATGGGGAAGCCTCAGAAGGAAAGCTCTTTGAAGTATCTTTGAAGTTTCTTCTTAGGCTTTTAGTGCAACCCATAGAGGCAAGGCTAACAACACTATCAACAAAATGAAGATAGAGACACGGACCATTACCAATAATTGCAAACTGAAAATGTTCTATAGAATTATGACAACCACAAGATAAGCAGCTGTAGCTAGAGCTATTATAGACAAAATAGTTAAATATTTCCTCTCATCTCCCTCACGAGTATTGTGGATTCTGACAAATCACATAAGCAGCAAAGTATTTACAAGTGGTAAGAAGGCTAGCATCAGGAGGTGTGATGTAGGCTAGTTCTTAAATATTGTCCAATACACTTGGATTCGTATAGATATACTGAGACCAAGAAATCCCTACCAAGGAAAGAGAAGTCCTGACACCAAATCCAACATTACAACAGACACCAAGTATTGAATGCAAATATATTAGTACACCAAATCTCTAATGCATGCTCATAAACTAAGTTTAGTATCAAATCTCAACCAGATAATAAGGTGACCTGCTTAATACTGATCTGTACGAATGAGCTCCAAATTGAGAGTTTATGTAACAATCCAGGAATTTTAAGTAAATTAAAATATATAATAATGTGTTTTAATTGCATGTATATTAATTATGATAATGTATTTTATATATATATTATATATATATATATTGGTAAATATTTTTCAAGAAGGAGAGTTGGTCTGGAGGAATTGAAGCTCATTTTTCATCAATCAAGTCCTGTGCTCAACTCCTGATGACTTGAGAGGGGAGAATTTTATTTCTTCGTTTCAGTCTTATGAAATTACGATTTTGCTCTCCACTTTAGTCAGATATTTTTCTCTTTCATTTCTTTTTCCCAATTCATCGAACCCGCTGGATGCAGAGGGAAGTTTGGAGTTGAAGACCTTCGGCCATCTTTTCATTCTCCGCCGGCGTTAGTGCTCAAGGCTGCCGTATTCTGCCATTGCTCTCCTACTTTCATTTGAACCGAGATCCATGCATCCTCTTCCCCTTTCTTGATTTTTCTTCAGCCATAACAGAGAGAGGAAAAGAGAGTTCAGCTCGAAACCCTCTGTTCTTTGTTCCCTTCTCCATTTCCAACTTGTCGCCGGCGTGGGTGTGTGTGTTGGTCGGGATCTGCCGCTTTTAGGGATTTGAATCGCGTGTTGTTCCTCTCCCTCATTTTTTTGCCGTCGTCTTCTCCGTTCTGTTCCGTGTTGCCAGAGCCCCTTCTCTTTAGTCTGTCACTGATGATTTGGTTCGAGGGAGCTTGAAATCTTTCTCTTTGTTCCGTGCTTTACGCCCTCGGCCCCTTCTTCCTCCCATCCTTCATTTTCTGCATCATTAGGTGATGGTGGCCCTGTTCGCATCTCATATCAAAACTCTGATTGGTCAATAAATTCTTGACAAATATGGTACGCTCATTTGACTCAGTTTGTGTTTATTGTCCTTGATTTTGAAATGCGAATCACTGTCCAAATAGATTTGCGTCGGATTTTTTTTTTTTTTTTGCCAACGGAGATATTTTAGAATTTAGAATCAATATGATAGCAAAATAGAAAGTTCTTTAGGTTGTTTATATATATATATATATATATATATTCCCTTTTCATACACGTGTCCATCAGAGGTGCTTAATTGTCTAGTGATGTAGCCAGTGTGTGTTTGGGGTCGTTTTTGTTGGGTGCAAGTATGTTTATGTAGGTGAAATTGTAATTTTTTTTTTCTTGTTCCGTGTTCTGCTATCGTATGTGTGTGAGTTGGGAGGGGGGATTAAATTAAGTTGAAATTTTTAGTATTAAGGGCAAGATAAACATAGTGTGGATTTGAGTTTTTCTTGAGCTTAAATTGATTCTTGATGGGATATTTGATTAGGAAGCATAATAAATTTAATTATAGATGTTTGAAAATTCATTGGGTAAGGGATTGAAGGTTAAGAATATCTTTTGAATGCTTTGGAAATTATGTATATAAGGTGTTTGATATAAGGTCCAAGAGGAAGTCATATCCCAATGGAGTGATTCGCTATGGCTAAAGTATTAAGGAGAAACTGTGATATAAATGACAATGTTCTTGGGGGAAAACTTTGAATTATTTCGATGGATTATGGTTGAGATAGTATTCTTTTTTTCCCCCTTTTATAGTTAACCATGGATTTAACTTGAGTTTTGTGAAAAATTTTGATTATGAAGCTGCTGTGAGACAAATTGAATTTTGGAAAATTGCATGGTTGATGACTATAAATAGTAGTGTTATTTTAAGACTTGATCTTGGAATTGTCCTTAAGGTGCTTAATAAAATGGATGATAGAAGAACTTTAAAATTTTAGCGTGATTAAAGGTGGTGTGTATATATATGCAAGTTTAGTTACATATATACTTGAGAAAAACTTGGATAGAAACAAAGTGTTAAATAAAGGGTACATATTAAGTTTAGCAGAGATTGGAAGAATTAAGGCATAGATTATATTTAGTTAAAAATTTAGGTGATCATGGTGTTGTTGATATTATAAAAGTTTATTAAAATTGAGTAGAGATCATTGAATTATCTTTTAAATTGAATAGGGTGTTTAGAAGAAAGAAGATTTGAACCCAAAGAGTGAATTTACACTTGAAAACACCACAAATAAGTGAATAACGTCCCAATCAATTTATACATTTGCAAATTTCCTCTTATCAAATATTATTTTCTATAGTTTACAATCATTAATATATGTTTCTCAAGTACTCATTATTGTTGTTATTAAATTTCTTTAGCTCATGAAGTTATCATGATATATACTTATAAGATTGGCGAATATGCTTTTATAAATTCTAGTACTCTTTTATTCAATAAAAACAATCATGAAAATTGGTGAAGAAGTTTATGAAACATTAGTTGTGAATTTTCATATTTAAAAGAATTGATGTTTTAAACAGTTTATGCGAGTTTGATATTGAAAAGAGAAATTTTATTTTAAAAGTGAAGATTTTCTCGCACATTTGAAAATAGATTTGAAGAGGACTTTATATAGAACACCGATTGCTAATGAAAATTTCATTAGCCCTTGGCATGCCATGGTCAATAACTAGCTAGTTTGATTTTCATGAGTTTTGTTCTCACGTTTGTTATTCGTGTGTCTCATACTTGCGTTTGTTTTTGTGGCTTCAAACTGCATTTGGTTAGCATTACTTTTGTGGACTGTGTGATCACGTTTGTTTCGTGGCATAAGTTGCATTTGGTTACTTACCTTCGTGGACTGTTTGTCCATGTTTTTCTTTATGGCATAAGCTGCATTTGATTATTTACCCTCATGGACTATAGTTCACGTTTGTAAATTGTTCTGATAAATTTGCAAAAATATGAATTTTTAATTAATTGATGATTGCATACTTTAATGGTTTATAATTAGAAAAATGTTATTATTTTGTTTATGTATTTATTTAATCATTTTGACGAGCAAATGTTAATGTTGTTTTGTCATTATAGATTTAAAGTCTTTTGGTAATCAAGTTGTATAGAACTTTTATTCTAAACTTACAAATTTATTTACATTTTGCTTTCTTTTTAATTTATGTATATGTTATAGTTTATTCATTTTGAATTTACAAAAAATATTATAATTGAGATGTTAGTCACTGAAAAATATTTTTTATCTCAGATAGCTTGTACCTCAATTAGATCATTCAAGGGATTTTGCTACTAGATTGAAGTTGTGATGCCATTTTGGTTAATCTCTATTTTTTTTATGTAAAAATTTAATCTATATATTGTATTTTTATAAATAATGTTATAGGTGCTCCCCACAGCCTATGTTAAGGGTCTTTATTTTGTAAATATTTTGTTTATTAGTTGAAAGGAGCTAAGCTTCTAGATGTTATAATATTTTTTAGAAATTTGTATTGTAAAATTTTGGAAAATCCTATTCTTAAGGAAGATTTTGTTAAAATTTCTACAAAATATTAAAACTTCATTTAAAATAATTAAAACATTATATTAAAGATTCATTAATCAAGACTTAAGGGATATCTTTCTATATATATCTCGTGCTAGTTATGTCTACTTTTTGAGGCATGACATTTTACGTCCATACCAAAACCCCAAACCTCATTTTGATTCTATTAGGTCACTATAGGAGATCGATCAATAATGGCATAAACATTTTTCTCAATGCTCCCGAAGGTTATTATTCTCCACAATTTTCTTAGCCTATGAAACGATCCTCGACACTAGGCTTGCCTTGCCTATGTTTGCACCAAAAGTTCCTCCTTGATTCACAACTTTCGTTGGAAATTCAATTGGTCCCACACCATCCCATCCATCGTCTCCAATCTTCTTTCTGAATCTTTTGTTCTGCTTGGTGGTTGGGCTTCCCTGCATAAGCTCTCTTTCTGCTATCTTTGCCTCACTCACACTGGGGTACTCTTAGAGAGCTCGGATTTCAAGTTGATAGTAGTGGGACGCTAACGGTGAAGGGAGTTCTGGCAAGGTGGCGTGAAAATTACAGACGGCATTGAGTTGAAAAGTTGAATGAACGTGGCCCCCACACTTATGAAGAAACAGCCGTTAGTTGAAAACAAATGGAAGGTTTTATAGATGATGATTTCTTTACACCACCTCATGTGGCATGGGATATTAGATATTCTTTTAAAAAATATTTCATTAATAAAGTTAGTCCTTTACTCTTAATATTTTACCATATTACTTTATTCATTTTATCAACCTTTCTATAACTCAATGGTTATCTAGAAGGATGTAATAAATCCATAAGGACAGCACTATATACTCCTTGTAGTCTACAGTCCGCCTTCTAAAATGATTCTCTAGTTTTTATATAAGATATTTGATGAAAGTATTAATTATATTTTTTTAATACTATTCCTATTTAAACTCATTTAACTATGAAAAATGTAATGCAAATTTGAAGATTTTTTATTTAACTAGGGATAAAATTAAAATTTTATTATATTTTCATATGAAAGTAATTATTTAATTATCTTTTTTGATTCCTATGAGATAGTTAGAGGTGCTATAAATAAGAATTGGAATGAGTAAAATTGCAATGCTTTACAATAACGTTTAAATTGCTTCCTTAAAAAAAAAAAAATTTAGAAGGACATAATAATTGTATTTTCCCACAGGTAATGTTATGTGCC
>NW_026555343.1:8538336-8654050 GCF_029017545.1 Prosopis cineraria
CGCGGGGCACAACATATCAATAATACACAACTTCAATGTATCAACCTTCACTAATTAATAATTAAAAAGGCAACAGGTGGCGCATCTCAAGAATACACAATATTCGATTAAGGACGTGCCGGAAAGTGATCTTTTAAAAATTTAGAAATTGATGACAGAGACCATGGAATGAAAATTCTTACACGTAATTTTAAAATATTGTTAGAAGATTACAAAACGTGTTGGACTTCTAAATCTCTTGTCCTATATCAAAAGACACTTTTCATGTAGATTAAGAAAAGTTATTACTTCCCTTTGTAAAAAAAATTTAAAGGGTTGAATGTTTAAAAATGTAAAGTATCTTTAGTGTTTTAAGATATAATCAATGTATTTTTTCACAATTGACCTTATAAATAAATTATTTAAAATTTATTTTTAAGTAAAACACCTTATTAAATTTAGAAAGATAATGTTAGTTTGAAGATAATTAACTAATTTATGAAAGGTTAGATTCAATTAAAAATGTCTTGTATTTTTAGTGAAGGAAGTATATTTCTTTCATATGTTAAAAATATTCCAAATTTTCAATTTGTGCCCTTATTAATTAAAGAGATATAAATATCATTACAAAAATGTAGCCAAAAACATGATGGGGATGTTTTCTTATTCTTTTAAGATTATCTCGCTTTCTGAAGTTTCAAGAATACTATTAAAACTAAAGGTTAAAATGGAAACATTTTTCATGTATTTGTAAGATACTTTATAATTGGAACAACTTTTATTTTCGTAAATCATTTTATAAAAGGGAACAGAGGGCCAGTTTATTTTAGATAAGCACGGAGAGTTTAATATCACGTGAATAAAATAAATAATTAAACCGATCACGATTTCTCGGATGTCACAACCTCTAATTAATAAATCACAATTTTAAATCCACCTTTGTTGATTAGAAGGACAGCTGCAAGGAGCATCTCGTTAATGCACAACGTCCATGATTGAATTAAGTGTTAGAATATTTCATAGTTGTTCAATTAATTCAAATTATTAAGTCCCAAAATCATTAGTACTTTGTGATTTTGTGTAAAAAAATAATAGGTGGACCCTACATCACTAATATCGGTAGTGTTATGAATATTATAATTTGTGGATGTTCATAACTCTAAAGCCTCTCAAGATTCCATCTCATGGTTAATGCCATTTGCCCTATATCTCTTAAATTTGTGGTTTCCTAATATTTATTGATATAACCTCCAATGGTTATATGTTGTACCATAATGTAGAATAATTCTTTTATTTATGAAATTGTAACTCTTATATAGGGTTGGGAGCTCATAAATAGAGGCTACGTATCATAAATTTGGGTTACCCAAGTGAATGAATATTACTTGTTATTTTTGTTCAATTCTCTCTTGTGTTCTTCATTTCTTTCATCCCAATCTCTTATATTCTTCTTATTTTCATAACACATTATCAGCAAGACACTCTACCAAATTAGTTCATGGTATAAATTCAAAGAGTTTCTTATTGTTGCTTGTTGATTTTTGTTCTAGGCCTAGAGATGATTGTCTAAATGAAGTGGTAAAATTTGCAAATTTATTTAGAGAAATGATGTCTTGCAATTTCAAAGAAGGTATGATTTTTACTTAAGCATGGCTATAATTGATATCATATTGAGATTGAGATACAATGAATTTACCTTATTTTGTTCTAATTTTGTGTCATTATTATATTTTATCATTTAAAAATTCAAGTTTTATTCTTATATATGTTTGTGATAATCAATTTGATATATATATTGATATTTTAAATTTATTTTATTGAATGGCTGGTACCCATGCATAATACTCTTGTGATTAGAAGAAACCACATCACTTTTGATAATGGTCTTTTTAAAAATATCACCTTGTGGATCTAACAAATATTAAGAAAAAATTGTTGCTGTAAATATTATAGCCCTGAAGACCAATGATTCAAACATTTGGATGGCACCAAAAAAAAAAAAAGCTCTATAGTCTTGAAGACCAATAACTTATAAATAATCATGACACTGAAAAATATAGTCCTAAAGACTAATTATTAGCATATTTATTTTGTTATAATGACATCACATATGGTCAATGCCCAAATTGAGAATTAAAAGGCAACAATGTTTCGCCATGTATATTTAAATAATGATATTTTTCCAAGGTTATTAAAATCATAAGCAATGGTTACAATATAGTTAGAAGCCATTCTAACAAATGGGTATTAAGTTATTGAAAATAAATGTCAAAGTTGTTATGGAGTCAAAAAGGATTATGAATATTAAATAACATATCAAGAGTGGTATGAAATAAAATAGCCCAAAAAGTAATTATTATATTATGATATTAATATATTGTGTCAATTTATTTCAAATTTAAAAATATAAAAATTATTTTTTTTTTGTATGAATCGTAAACATTTATCATGATACATTTGAAAACTTGATAAATAACTCTTACCTGCCTCGGTCGAGTAAAACTCTTATACTTTGCTTCTTAGGTGTGATGTGACCTTTCTAGTCTTTGCTTTCTAGCTACTGTTATGGGAGATTATGGAAGCTTTGACATTCTGTGCATTGTCCTTAATAATGTGTGTCAAAGAACTTTGGCATTCCTATTTTGTTTTTTTTTAAAGAAAATTTATCATGATAGTACAGTGTATTGCAATTAAATTGTTAGCATGTGATACTTGAGAAAAAAAATCATATATTTGTATCACATTGAATAGGAAGAATGAGAAATTAGTTTTAATTCCATGAGAAAATTTATTATGAGTAGTTGATAGTGATAGTTGATGTTAATGTACAAATCATTTTTATAATATTTTGAAGCTATATGTGTATTGCAATTAAATTCTAGAGTGTAATAATTATTCTATATTATAAGATTTATGATATGTTAGATCTTATTTGTTTTTACATTTTGCTAAACTTATTTGTTTTTACATTCAAAAATTATTTTTTGCCACAGTTAAAACACATTTTTGATGACAGAAGATACTGTGTGGTAGAGATCTTGTGGTAGTAAATAGACATTTTTTGCCACAGGTCAAATAGAATTGTGACGAAAAATGCTATTTTTTGCTATAGGTCCTAATACAATGGCAAAAAATATTATCTTTCACCACAAGTCCCAGCACACCTGTGACAAAAAATTCTATCTTTTGCCACAGGTGCTGGTTTACTTGTGGTGAAAAATATGTCGACCAGTGGATATCTTTTGCCACAGGCCCCCCTAACTCACCTATGATGAAAATAGTATCTTTAGCCATAAGTCTAAGCTCACCTATAGCAAAAGATGCATTCAGAGATGCATTTACAGTGATAGTTGTGGCTACAACTATTGCCATGGATGTATCTTTTATCACAATTATTGTTATAACTGTGTCGTAAATATTACATTTTTTCATAAAATCACCTATAACTATATACACCTTGACTTACAAAATCTGTATTAATATATAAATCGAACCTCCATATGTTGTCTGAATTCAAACAAATTAAAATTATTAAAATAAATTATTTAGAATTTTTAAAAAAAATTGCAAAAATTTCAAATTTTTTTATTAAGATATATTTTAAGTTATTTCATATTTTAATTGTGTCTAAGTTTAGACATATTTAATATGTTTGAATTTTGACATAATTATTTAACATTTTTAAATTTATTAGTAAATTAATGTTTTTATTTAATAAGCTATTTATGTTGACAGGCCAGTGGCGCCTGTCACCATAAATATCTTAGCAAAAGATTTAACTAAACCAAAAATAAATAATAAATTTAAAATTTTAAAATCTATTAAAATGAAATTTATTGATTAATAATTTATTTTAAATTATCAGTATATTTTATTAATAAAAATTCATTTAATATGTATTATTTAAGACACAATTAATATGTCTGAAATATTTCCCAATTAATTGAAAATAATGAAGAATATAATTAATAATTTAATTTAACTTAATTAATTTTTTAAATTTTATTTAATTTTTCTTATGGTTCATTTAAGGCAATAGCTTTGTGGAGGACTATCACCATAAATGCTACATTTTTCATGTTATTTTGAATGGTGACTTGTTCACCATATGAATACAGTTAGTTCTACTAATGAAAATGACTTTATTTTGCACCTGTCACTATTGAAATTATTCTCTTTTAAAATGGAATGGAGTATTGCTATTTTTTGAATGGTGACTTATTCACCACATGAATACACTTGGTTAGGGGCAATTGCATATTTTCACATTCACAATTAATTATAGTTAGGACCTAGGCCTGCAGTGTGTTAAATCAGAAATTTAATAGTCTTCAATTTTGAATATGTTTCTTCAGGGGTCCTTGGTTGTGATGTTCCCCTTGAATATGTCCCAAAAAAAAAAAAAAAATATCTCCCCTCACCACTGCAGGAAGATTATTTTAATTCAGTTGTGAAGGACATTTCACAATGCCTTTGGGAGCGGCTTAGAAGGAAGGATGATGGTAAGTGTGATCTCACTTTGTTATGAAAATTATTTTTTTTTAATTTCATTGCATTCATCTTTTGTAATTGAATCATGTAACCAATTAATAAGCACTGAGAAAGGGGAGTCCAAAAGTGCCATAATTTTATTATGTTGTGGCCAAGTGCAAGGAATTATCTAAGTTTTCTGGACATTACTTATTGATAGTTAATTTAAAACTATATGGTGAAACCGTACGCATAATGCAAACAACTACGATATTAAAAATGTCACGTGAACGTTGAAGAATAATAATAATACACAGTTTTCCACACACAAAAATGTCTAGAATTTGTCGCATGCAAATTAAAACTATATGAGAGGTCATTATTTATTTTGTTATGCCCGATGTTGGAAACCACCCCTAACGATAACATGTTAAAGGAGAAACGTGTCATCAAATCTCATCTAACAAATAAAATAAACAAGTTATTTAATATATTATTCAATTTTCAATACATTTCTTACAATTATACGAACGAAGACCCATATTCTCTGTACACTTGTTGATGCAAACCCACTTTTTCATTTCGTTATTTTCTTCTTCACTCCGTTTATGTTTTCTATTTTAGAGACAAAGAGAGAAATATCATTAAGAAAAATCAGATGTTAGGTTTACATGAAAGGATTAATAAATTCCTTTTTTTTTGTCCAAAGTATCCCCACAGTCGATAATTGTGAGACTAAGTCTGAAAAATCTGACTGCTATTTAAGGTGTGGTCCTCTCCCATGTAATATTTTTCCATGCACAGACCTAGACTGCTACCATCTATGCAACATTCACTTGGTGGATTAATAAATTCTGCAATTTATAATGAAAGGTCGTTCAAAGCAACTAAATTGCAATAAATTATTTTAGTCAATTACTAAAATACTCATTGTAAACACTATTGAAATGAAAAAATAAATCAAGGACAGTTTGGTAATTAACTATAAAAACTTAGCTAGAACTCAGTCCTTTCATTCATGATAGTTTTGAATTCGTTGATTTTAATCCTTTCATGTTGATAGAAATCTTGGTTTTTGAGGTCCTTTGTTTGATATTCTCCATTCCCAAAAGTTAGATATCATGTAAAATACTAAAATATAAACTAAAAGTCTAAAATTAAGAAAAGGGGTGGAGAGAAAGAAAGAGAGAGCAGCTTGAAGCGTAATTTGATTTAATCACCACAAACTGCGAGGAATTATTTAAGCTTCCTGCACATTGCTTATTCATAGTCTATTACACTTCAAATAATAGAGGCTCTTATTTGGCTATCA
This sequence comes from Prosopis cineraria, assembly GCF_029017545.1. NCBI lineage: Eukaryota > Viridiplantae > Streptophyta > Magnoliopsida > Fabales > Fabaceae > Prosopis > Prosopis cineraria. The sequence goes on from NW_026555343.1 coordinate 8,544,098, forward strand.
GATGATTCAGCTTTGACAAACACGACAAACAAAGGGTTATCATCAGTGTGATAACCAAAAGCCTCTTTCCATCATCGTCCCTGGAAATCCCAAGATCTCCACAAGAATCACCATTAGTGGGACAAAACACAATCTTATAAGCCCAACTATTATACTGTTGAATCTTGAACCAACCCTTCAGAGTGTTCTCGTACCTAATAATTTTCACAGGCTTGTTCCCGTCTTCTTTCTTCAACAACAGCCCACTTCCACAACCTAGGTACTTTGCCCAAAGTAGAGAAGTCCAAACTAGTGTTGGCTGGGATGAATTTAATTCTTAATGGGGACGTAATTCTCCAAGGCAAGCCATTGTCGGTTTCAAAGGGCGATTGAACAACACTCAGAGGGTAAGTTTCGTTTCCGGTCTTGGCTAGCTTCAGGCCACCACCTAAAGCCCAGATATGTGGAAGGATATAGTATGTGCCACCATTGATAAGGTAATTGCCCTCAATGTCAAGGACGAACTGGGCTGTTGCAAAAGATGATATGAAGGCAAAGAGAACCGAGAGGGAAAACAAGGAAGGCTTCATTATTATTGCTTTGAACTTTGGGATGTGTTGGTGAGTGGTATCGAGATGATGAAGGGTTCTATTTATAGAGCAGCAGGGGAGTGTGTGTGTGGATATATATATATATATATTGCATATTCATCCATTTGTCAGTAGACAATAAAATTGAAGAGGCACAACCACGTGAACTTCTGAGAGTTCCTCATTCTAATTTTTCTTTTGAATAAATAAACAATTGAACCGATCTCAATTCGCGGGGATCTCGGTTGGCGGAGGACAACGTATCAATAGTACACGACTTCAAAAGATCCACCTTCACTAATTAATAATGAAAAAGACAACAGGTGGCACTATCTTAAGAATGCACAATATTCAATTAAGGACGTGCCTAAAAGTGATTTTTAAAACTTAGAAAATGACGAACAGAGACCATGGAATGAAAATTCTTACATGTATTTTTAAAGCACTTTTAAGAAAATTACAAAATGTATTGGATTTATAAATTTCTTGGGCTATATCAGGGACACTTTACAGCTCAAAATTTCTTTTGTAGGTTTAGTTCCTATTTACCAATAAAACCTTCATATCACCGAGACCAACCTTATTGTTTATAAGACATTTGAGATATTTTTATGCAGATTAAGAAAAGTTATTATTCGCCCATTAAAAAATGTAAGATATTTTTTTTGAAATATTAAATGTTAAAATATATAAGATATTTTTAATATTTCAAGAAATAATTTATATTTTTTATAAATGACCTTAATAAATAAATTATTTAATATTTATTTTTAAGTTAAACATCCTATTAAATATGTAATGATGGCTTTAGTTTGAAAATAATAAACTAATTAAAAAGGCCTTACATTTTTTAATGGATGGAGTATGTTTTCTTTATTTTTTAAAAAAATTATTTCAAATTTTCAATTATTTCCTTATTAATTAAAGAGATATAAATATTATTATAAAAAATGAAGCCAAAAACATGATAGGGAGGTTTTCTTGTTTTCTTAAGACTATCTTGCTTTTCCAAGTTTCAAGAATGCTATTAAAACTAAAGGTTAAAATAGAAACATTGTTCATATATTTGTAGGTAGAACTCATCCCATTAAATAAGGTTTTTTAATGATAGTTTTTTTAATACTTACTCTTCTCATATATTCTCTCTCTTCAATATTTTTCATTAATGGAGTATTAAATGAATAGCATTTTTTAAAGTTTATATTTTTGTTTTGAAAAGGTAAGATTGTAAAATATATTTAATGAGCTTTATTGATATATGTGAGATTTTATTTAAAATTATCTTATAATTTAAGATGGAGGGAGCACTTTATAATTGAAACAATTTTTATTTTCATAAATCATTTTATAAAAAGTACCAGAGGGAGGCAATTTATTCAGATATGCACATAGTTTAATATCACGTGAATAAAATAAATAATTAAACCGATCACAATCTCTCGGATGTCACAACCTCTAATTAATAAAAGCACAATTTTAGTACATCCCACCTTTGTTGATTAGAAGGACAGCTGGAAGGAGCATCTCATTAATGCACGACGTCCATGAATGAATTAAGTATTGGAATATTTTATAGTTGTTGATAAGCAATTAATTCAAGTTATTAAGTCCAAAACATCATTAATAATCCCAACCAATTTCAAAATAACAATAAAGTCCCATGTGTTTTTTTCCCTGAGAAATCTAACTTAAAAATGAATTAACTAAAAAAACCCTTGAGTTAAATATATCATTGAAATTGAAAAATATGTTATAAATTTATCAATTTAAAGTTACAAAATTGAAAGTCAAACTTGCAAATCTCAAAAGTTGTTAAAATATGACAATCACTTTTCAACTTTGAACATTAACAATTGTCTTTTCTCTTAAGATTTGAAAAAAACAAGTATCAAATTCATCTATTTGATGTTGCAAAATTAGGATCTAAACTTATAAATTTCTAGAGCTAATAAAATAATAACTTTGTTACATTTCAACTTTAAACATTAACATTTGTATTTCCTTTTAAAATTTGAAAAACAAGCAAATTCATCAATTTGAAGTTGAAAAATTGGGGGGGGGGACTTGCAAATTGTCCTCAATTTCATGTAATTTTCATTAAGTTTGGGGAAAAATTTTTATAATTACACTTAAAAACCCAAAAGTTTCATAAATTACATTTTAACCTAGATTAAGCTTTGCATTTCTGGAATAGTGCCCTCTTGCACATTTCTAACTCTAGGTACTTTTTCATAATCTCAATATCTTTTTTCATACATAATTACCCTTAAGTATTAATACTTTACATTTGGTCCTAGATAACCAATTACTCTTACTCATTTTTCTTCCATTTCCTTTCTTTGCCTAATTACAGTTAAGCTGTCTAAGAAAAAGTCAATAATACCTTTCATATAATAGTTAGCCAAACTTAAGAGGTCTATGTATTCTAAACTCATACTAGGCAATCATTTTCTTACAGAACTATCATATAGTGGCTTAATAACTTTCTACCAAGTGTGCAACCATAAGATCTAACTATAATCTCATTGAGCCTTTTTAGGATCTACTACGATCCTTCTCGAGTTGACTTTAGGCGTAAGAATAAAGTTGTTGACTAACTTGTTTTCTATTTAATCTAGTTTATTAATTTTACGGATTATTTTCCAAGAGTGATCTTAGATACTTATGTTATCGCTTTGTTTGCTCTTTTTAGCCTATCATGAGCTCTTTTGAACTTTAACTTAGACACTTCCTTTAAGTAGGCTTTGAAAATATTACACTTTTGTCCTAGAAAAGCTTTAAAATTACATTCAGTCATAAGAACCACCTTGGCATTCCAGGGTGTCTCTAGGACTCCGAATCTTGATTATTTGGGCTTGATAGCTTACTAAATTTAGGCATATTCTTGAGTTATATCCAAGAATTTGGGATGTTATACTGTGCATGCATGTTTGTGCACATCTCAAGAAACGTTTGGTTGGAGTAGAGGTGTAGTTGCACGTGGGAAGACCAAATATTCAAAAATCCAAAAGAGGATAATATCAGCAGCAGCATCTCTATCATTTGTCTAATCATTTTTAAATAATGACCTTTCAATCGCATTTGGATTTTAATGTAAAAAACGAAAACGTCTACGGAAAATGAATGAAAGAGATAAATCAAAACTTGGGAGAGGCAAAGCCATGTGCTTCTGTCCTCTGCATTTTCCACGACAAGTCGACTATACCCCCAACTCTTGCAACAAATTGGGCTTGTCTAGCTATCCACCTAGCACCTACACTCTGGAAAAGAGACTATGTTTTAAAAGCTAGACCAGATCATAAATCAAAAAGGCCAGCGGTTCACACTTTTTGTGGTCTAACTAGTTAAACCAGCCTTTTGGTGACATTAATAAATAAAAAGAATATTATATGCATATATAACAATACAAATATGACATTGTCAAAATTGTGCAGAAAAGAATTAACACCTACCATACCATGTGAATTATTAAAAATATATATTGATTGAAGATTTATAATTTTAGATTCAGGTTCAACTCGCCCAACGTTGTCGTTTAATTTTGCGATTTGGATTCATTATTTAAAAAAAAAAAAACATTAGACTAGTCCAGTCCACTAGCTCAACTTGGTCTAACAATGGTTCTCAGTTTTCCACCTCTCTGAATGGTTTTTTTTTTTTTTTTTTGTGTGTGTGTGTGGGGGGCGGGGGGGGGGGGCGCAGAACAGAAGAGCTGTTATGCCATCAGGCCGAATGTCCAGCCAGTCAAAACCATTTGGTTCAATCCGTTTTTTAAAACGCTAGAGGGAGGACTTGTAAATATATCTTGCCATTGATATGATGTTGATGTTAATACTATTGAAAACTATCTAATTACCTGAAAGAAGTTTTAAATAATATGAAATGTCACAAGCAAATCATGCTAACTAATCAAGACTCAAGAGATGTTAATTCTTGGAAGGAAACTAATTCATAATACGAAATGGATTCAATGCATATACAATTTAAGGATTTTTCTTCTCGACAAATGAAAAGATGCATCCATATAATAACTTCATACGGTTTTAGTATGTAAGCAATAGTAAAAGATTGATCGATTAAGCATCAGATGGATATATATATATATATATATATGTATGTATGTGCATAACGATATAGAATTTACGTCTTCTAAATTCATAAATGAATAAGAAATCATTATATGCGTATATTTAATATAAGATGGCTATTATAACGGGTGTGGATGTTGTGAAACTGAGAATGAAACTAAGAACAATTTAACTTCGCCAACGTACGGTGGGATCAAAGTTTTAGGGAATTAGGTTTTGTCTTAATAAGTACTCAAGACGCATATATGATAAAAAGGTGCAAAAAAATAATTTGTATAAATTCATGCATATGAATGATGACACATTGAGGCCAAGGAAAACAAATGTTACAGATTGCGCTAAGTTTTTGGCAGCATATATTACTCAACTTGTTATTAGATCACGCAAACAATTTTTCTTTTTTGCCCCCCAAGAGGTTAAACTCTGTGTGTGTGTGTGTGTGTGTGTGTGTGTGTGTGTGCAATGACGAACTATAATTAACCTCTTACGGGAAATGTCTAGTATTCAAACCATTCACTAATGAAACATGTCATAAACTATCACTTCTGATTTTAATTTGATAATTTTCATTTTTTTTAACTTCACAATTTTACACTACATACGAGTAATGAAAGTAGAGTATTTTTAGTCAAATTATTCTTTATAATTGGGATTCGGACTTAATGAGTGTCCTTAATCCTCTCATCCGTTAAGTATCCCCCATGGTATCATAGAAATCGTTGATTTAATCGAACGGCTGTTGGTGATGTAGGCACGAGATATAAAGAGAACACTAAATCATATTTCTACTTTTTTTGTCGTATACCTTAATCTTGTCTACATGACTGCGGAGAAACAGTTGAAATGCACCCTCATATAACTTCCCTTTAACTCAATTTGATTTATTTATGATGAAGTACAAATTTTCAGGTACTGATGAGATCATACGGTTACAGTGCGGACAGTCAACGAATGAGAGGATTTGGGATACTCGTCGAATTCATATCCTTAAAATTATTGCATGTGCCTGATAGATAGATAGAAAGAGAGAAAGCATAAGTTTGTTTAGTCTTTAAGTGCATGGAATTATCTAAGCTTCCTGCACTAGACACACAAGCTTTCTTACACGCAGTCCATTACACGACTTAGATAATTAATATATAGGTTCTCTTCATGCAGCCGCAGCTCCAACCTTCCTGAACACAAAAAGAAAAGGTTTACCATGAGTGAGAGTCCAAAGCCTGTTCCCAGTATCGTCCTCGGAAATCCCAACATGCAGACAAGAATTAGCTTTATCCGCACAGAAATGAAGCTTATACATCAGAGTACTGATGCCAGAATTCACAATCTTAAACGAACCACTCACGGTGTTGGAGTTCTCAGAGGTAGTCACCGTATATGTATCATCCGTACCATTTCCTGAAGAGTAGATTTTCCAGTTTGTTGGTGACGTAGAACAACCTGGTATTGTACCATCGAAATAGAAGCTCACATTTAAAGAAGATGGGATAACTCCAATGTTATATGGAGTTGCAACTGTCACTGCATATCCTTCGTCGGAACTCGACGAGGATTGCCCAAGGGTGTAATCGCAAATTTGGCTGTAACTTGGGAAGGTATTGATGCCTCCACCATATCCATAAGAATTTGGTAGGAGGTAGTATTGACCACCATTGCGTACGTCGTCTCCGTCTGAGTCTTGGACAATCTGGGCTGGGGCTGAAGAGGTGAATGCAAAGAGAACGAAGAGGGAAAACATGGTGGTCTTCATTGTTGCTCTGAGAGGGAAATTAAAGGGTTTTTGATTTCTGAGATGTGGTGGTGTGGAAACGAGAGGATTAGGGTTTCTATTTATAGAAATTATACCCCACATCCATGAGAAGTGGAGATAGTGAAGAGAAACTAGGGTCTTCTTTTAAAGCTCCACAATTAACAATAGGTCTTTGTTGCCCCCACTGGTTTCTATTATAAAGAATTTCTAATTACCTTATCAGAATTAAAGAGAGATAGTTAAGTTATTAATTTTGTTTTAAAAATAAAATAAACTTTCCATTTTACTGCTATTTAAATGAAATTTTTTTCAAAATTTACATTACATTATCCTTCTTAGTTAATGGGTTTAAATAGAAGTAATATTAAAAAATATAATTAATACCCCATCAAATGCCTTATATTAAGAATTAAAAAAAATTAGAAGTTGCCCTATATAGAAACTAGAAAAAATATGTATTAGTAGTTGTTGGGACTTAGAAGAGTAGCTTTTCACCACTGCTACACGTTAATTCATGGGCAGAGCCAAAATTTGTAATTAAGGAGGTTGATAATACCAAGTATATATAATAATTGAAGAAAAATTATATATATAATTAACATAATATAAATATTTTAACATATTTATTATATTCAATTTTAGGTAATGTTTGGATTGATAGATCTGGATTTCAAATCTCACATTTTAAATCCATACATGTAAAATTCTTTGTTCATGTTGTTTAAATAATAATTTTTATTACTATTAGGTATTGTTTCGAGAGTGCATACAGAAATTTAAAATAATAAGAATTTAGAAAGAATTTTAAATTATACAGAAATTAAGATAAAATTTGGATTTGGATATCCATAAATTTTTAAGTGCCCAAATAGAGAATTTTGGCCAAATCCAAATCAAAATTCATATATATCCAAACATATTAAAGTTTCGTTTGTGCCATCAATTATCATGTCCATGGAGTATGATTACCCAACCTTCAGATTTGGAGCTGGTAGATTTAGGATGAAAAGTTTGGTCGTAGTAGATTTGCACGTGATCAGACCAAACAAACATTCAATAAAGACATGAGAGGATAAATGTCTTCTGAAAAATTGAACAAGGTTTTCCAGGCATGGATGCTTTTTATTATTTGCAATAAATGATTAATAATAATAACAATAATATTTTTCTCACCCTTTGATAAAATTTATTTCTTTTTAGTTTGTAAGTATAATTTATGCCATTTGTAAAATTACAGTAACAAATCAAAAATAACTTTTTTGTGCAACTAATTATTTTTTTTGTTGCATATATATATATATCTCGAAGAATGAATGTAGAAAATTTTACTAGAAAAAATATAGAAGAATTGTATTCAATTAAGAAACATAGAATATGATTTAAAAGCCTAATAATATTTATCAAGAATATTATATTAGTTTATTTTTTTTCTAATTGTTTTCATTATAATGTGTCATGATCCAAAACTAACACGAAGGTCAAACCAACAACTTAATTAACCATAGCAAGATTGAAATGGAGAAAAGATGACAAAACCTAAAAATAGGGGGATTTTTTTTTAAATTGGTATATCCGTTTTTTAGATACTTAAAATACAGTAACTGATCCTCTCTATTTTACTTTAATAATGGATGCCTCATTTCTAATTTGAAAACTTATATAATCTCCTGAAATTAAAAGTTCCATAACAGGGGCAACAATGGAACGTAATGTATGCATGTATGTATGTTGGGAAAAACTAATATGCTTAGCCTTATATTAGTTGTATTCAATTAAATCAAGATATGAGTATTTTTTATCCTATAATATATTCAATTATGATCTACATGTCATGAATTGATTGAATATAAGTATATTAAGTATATAAAGCTAAGTACATAAGTCTTACCCATATATATATATATATATTGTCGTGATACGTTTAACTGAATTAAACAAGTGCAGTAATCTTTTGTGCCTGTCTTTTGCCTTATTTTTTGGCAATCATGAAACTTTAAATTTAATTAAGTTGCTAGGATTACAAGTATGAACTCAATTATATGCAATCTAAATTTAGTATAAGTTGTACGATAACGATTGTAAGTTATTTTCTCAAGCCATAGAAATAGAACTTTATTGGGTAATACAACGGAAGTTGTACTATTTGAAGTTGAAAGGTGAATATCTACTTATCTAGCATATATGTGAGAGAATTTTAAACCACAACTGCACAAGAATAAATTCTTCAACGATGAGAAAGAGAAATAAGAAGTGGAATCTTAATTTAAGTTACTATTGTGCACAATACTATATTCCACAACAGTTAAATTTATATTTTCACTACACCATATATGAGGTTTTGATAAATGACCTGTCACTGTAATAGGAGAAATATAGTGTCAGGAAATAGAAGGAAATGATGCCATGATAGGGAAATTACCGCGTCAGTTCCCACGCGCAACTAACTTTCTTTGGGACCATTTTCAAATAATGTTCAACCCGCAAACCCTTTTTTTTAATATTTTTTAAAAAAAATTTAAAAAAAAAAGGTGAAACACCCAATTGACTCCTAAATTATTAGTCCAAGAACGTTGAAGAACATAAACTCATTTTTTATGTAATATTTCTCTTTTAAGTTTTGAAAACAATACAATTTGACTCTATTACAGTTAACAAAAATTACTGTAACTGTTAGTTGACCAAACAATAATAAAAAATGATGTTGAAAATTATAGAATAAAGGTCAATAAATTTTTTTATTTTCTATAATTTTGAATCATTAATTTTTGGATCCTTTATTGTAAATTTTTAATCCTTTTATGTAATTTTTATGTTTTTAAATTAAATTACAAATTTTTATAAATTAAATTTAAAGTATTTTCATATTTTTTAAATTATATAATTAAATTAACCTCAAAAATTGCAACTCTAAGCAAGTACTCTATTTTACACAATTATTTTATCAATATACAAATGATAAATTAACCAAAAAGATCAGAAAGCAAACATAAAATTATGTTTCCAATGTAAAATGAATAAGGTTATGCTTAAAATAAATGAGCCTGCCATTAAATTTCCAACCAACCTGTCACTTTTTCGGAGGTTGAAAAATGTTAAGTCTATAATTAAAATTGTCTTAAAATACTTTGATTTCCATCTTTTATCCCTAATAAATATAACAAATTTGAATAAAAATGTTACATACTCTCTATCTCCTCAACAGAAATTGATAGAAAAAAATAATATTTCAAAATAGAGTAATTAATCCTATACAAATTCTGATAAAATAATTTGGGAAAAAATAATTCTTTGATTCTTGGAGTAGTTTTACCGAGTTTATAGCTACCATAACTCAGTCATTATACTTTTATTTTATCCATTATCTCCATCTATTTCTAGTTTTCTGAAAATAACTAAATCCCTTGTAATTCATCATATGTCAATTCTCCGAAGTCACCCATGCAGAATAATCATGTTAATTAAGAGCCTGTTGATTTTTGTCTTTTTTTTTTTTAAGAAGAGACTTGAGTTTGAGATGATAAACATGTATGCTTGGTTCATGAAATATCAATAATACATTGTTCACACTGGGACACCAAGTCTTGTGATTTCTAAATGCTTCATAATTGTGGATGTAAGGAAAGGAACGATATCCTCTATTCCTTCTTTCGTCCCCAAACCCCCGGGGGGGGGGGAATTAGATTCTGTTCTTTATCATACATTGACTGCTGTTCATCTATCTTCAGATGTTGCCTCTATCCCAATTTGATGTGGTAATGATGGTGTTTTACCAAAGATTGATGCCGTTGCTAATCCATTTAGTGATGACAATTTATGCTGATGATTCACTGTTTCTATTGTAGGAGATAACAAAAAAATATATAAGGACTAAGTTGAATGAGTTAGACTACAAAAATTGAGTTACAAACTCTTGAAACTACAATGATTGCATAATTAACTTTTCCAAAATAGTTTTAAATTATAAAATTGTTCTAAAAGATGATTGTGAGCACAATCATTTTTTTTTGGGTGAAATGTTGGTAGTATCTAAAATAGTTTAAATTATAAAATTTATATAAAAAATTATTGGATGTGGAAGGTTGGTAGTGTGTGTGTGTGTGTATATATATATGGTGAGCACAAGGAGTAGGCTTTGTCACACTGCTGCAAAATAACTCTATGGGAAGTGGGAACACTTATTTTTTTGCCTACGGGAGCACTTTCGAAGCTCTCTCATATATATAAGAGCACTTATAACAAAAGCACTCTCATAAGCCTTCAAAATTTGAAATTTCTTTTAGAAATAAATCAGTTATATATGAGAAGTGCTTCCATTAAATATCCTACAGGAGCACTTATACAAGAAGTGTTCCTGTACAAGGGTGTAGATGAAGCATATTAGGAGAACTTTTTGATAAAGTGCTCCCGAATGCTAAGGAAGCACTCTAGTATAATATTTTTTTATTTTTTTAAATTTTAAATTTTTTTTTCATTTTCTCCTGCAGCTGATTCACAAATGACTAATTCAAAATAACATCAAAAACTAATCCAGTAACAATATAATTCAACATCAGAAGTTGTATTCAACCAAAGAGCTTAAAATTAAAACAAAGTTATAGCAGTTTTTTAATTTGTCTCATCTACTCTAACAAACCTACTCTAACATTAAAGGTTACTTATCACATACAACTAATTATATATTCTAACCACTTCTTAATTACATCTTTTATTTCATTGATGATAAAATGCAAAGACCTTGCTCCCGCAAAATATTAGAAGAGAAAGCAACACATCATTAATTATATATGTTATATGTAATACATGAGTTTAATTTTGAAACACTTACATTTGGAGGAATTATCAACACTTTCATATAATTAAGCATTATGGTATGGTTAGTTCATTTTTTTTATTTTCTTTTCAGGAAACCTACAGAAGTGCTTTCTTATGAAGCGCTCTGCAAGGTTTTGTCATTTTCTCAATCACCTACAAGAGTGCTTTTTAGATAAGCACTCCTATATGGTAACATTTCGGAGCTCTTATTTGGAAAGTGCTTTGACATGTTTTCGGATTTGTTTTTCAAAGTTGTTTTTGCTTAAGCGCTCTAAAGCTGTTCTCCTATTTGTATATTTTGTAGTACTATCGGCAACATAAATTATCTCCTCCAAGGTGATGAGAGCAAAATGATATATCTCTCCCAATTAAGTTGCTATCTATACAAAAGTTGAGTGTGTGAATATTCTTGAGTGGCACATGATTGTACGAATACTAGCTAGTATTTTTTTTTTTTTATCTCAAACACCCCTATTAAAAAATATAAAATATTTTTGAGAAGTTAAATGTCATTTTTTGTGTTTTTAGGTGTAAATTAATATGTTTTTTCAAAAATACCCTTAATAAATAAATTATTTTATATTTATTTTAAGTAAAACATATCTTATTAAATAGGAATAAATATGAAAAAGATGCTATTAGTTTGAAAGCAATTAACTAGTTTATTGGAGATAAAATTTAAAATTGCTTTATATAATTTAATGGAGCGAGTATCATGCAATTTAAATTTTGCAGTCTAATTATAATATTATGGAAAGTAAAAACAAACAAGCAAGGAAGACACCTGGGTCCTATTCTGTACTATTTACTTGACAATTTTAATTAAATTATGCTTATTAAGAATTATGATTTCTTCAAAATTTATTATAACATTCTTAGAATATCATTATTTAAAATTATTATTCCTCTGTTCAGCATTATAATGCATTTTTTTTCTGAAGTATCATATTTAAAAATATAAAAAATTTAGGTAATTAATGTGATTTTTCAAAAATACTCTTAATTAAAAGTATTATTAATAATATTTCCTAATTAAAACAACACATTAAGTAAAAATAAGCATGAAAAGAATTTGTAATTTTAAATGACATTAAATTAGTTAAAAAAGTGTCTTAAAATAATAATAAATAAAGGAACTAACTTTTTTTTTTGGAGCCGAAACCAACTTTTACTATCAATCTTTAAAATCTAACATACCACCCACATCAATCGAGTAGATATATAACCATTTTTAAAATTAAATATTTTTAAAATTATATTTTTACTTTATCATCCGGCATGAAATCATGGGAAACTTGGAGGAATCATCAGCTCCAGCTCAAATTAATCTGAACCCCTATTATGGTGGACCATTAGTCCATTATTATCAATTACAGTCTCATGGATGCTTTGAGAATACGTTTGACATATTTAATTAAATTCAATTGCATATTTTATGTTACAAATTAATCAAGATTATAAAATAAGTTGATTTAATTCTTTCAACCAGCTGAACCAAACACTAGTGCACCTTTGCTAAAACCAGTTTTATATGAATGACATATAGAGCAATTACTTACTCCCTTTATTAAAAATATAAAGCATTGTTAATTTTTTTAAGGTGTAATCATTATCTTTTTTTTCTAAGAGTGCCACTATTGAATAAGTCACTTTATATTTATTTTAGAATAAAATATCTTATTAAATATGGATAAATATGAAAAAATAAGGTTAGTTTAAAAATAATTAATTACTTTATTAAAAGTAAGATTGAATTAAAAATATTTTATTTTTAAATGAAGGGATGCTATTTATTTGTACACTTAATGGATTTGTGTCCTTTCGTTTCGTAGTTATCTTTCCTTGTCATAACAGCTGGAGATGCAGGCTATTGAATATCATGTTTTCTTATCCGGTTTCTGTTGTACATAGTACACAGCCTTGCTTTTTTTAGAATAACCTCCAACAACTTACTTAAAGAAAACATGTGTATATTTTCATAACTTTAACAATAATTTATTTTATATAGGTTTTTATCTGAAAAGAAATTTATTCTTCCTTTTTTTCATCAAGAAATTTGAAAAAGAAAAGAATGTTAAAGTGTAAAAAAAAAATTAACGAACAAAAAGTTAATTCTTGACAAAAATTTTCAAAATCCAAATTATAAATATCGATTTAAGTAATTACAAATAAAATTTTACTCATAATTTGAGAGTTGTGTTTAAGATTCAAATATTTTATATGCAACTAAAATTTTTAAATTTATATTTGTCATATTTTCATGAAGGTAAAAGGAGAATGGATATTTTCAATTAATTTTTTTAAAATTTTCTTACCACCTAAATTCTCCCTAAATTAAAGAAAGAATCACTATAAAACATTAATAGAAAGATATAAGGCACACTATCAAAGGACACTTTCTAAAAGTATTTTTTAGCTCTTAATGTAAGACCCTCAATGGGATATTAGTTATGTTTATTCCAACGTTACTCTTACTTAAATCCATTAACTATGTTGAACAAAAAAAAATATTAACTATGAGATAGAATGTAATAAATTTGAAATTTTTTCATTTAAATATGGATAAAATTAAAGTTTATTCTATTTGTAAATAAAATAACTTAACTACCTTTACCTAATTTTGGTGAGTTAGTTGAAGGTGTTTTATAATAGGGATTGAATGAGAGTATGCACACAAACTAAAAACTATATTTAAAATTAATAATTTGTTTTAAAAAAATTCTTATATTTATTATTTGATATGCTACATGTACATTTAATAAATATAGTTGTTTAATAAGAGTTATAAATGAAAATTTCAATAAATGCAGAAGATAATGAGTAGTTGTTTTTTTATATTTAAACTTTGCCCTTTAACCTTTTATAATTCATGAATAATGTGACTCTACTCTTCATACTATCCATATATGTACTCTATATTGAGTATATTCCACCTACCCCATTTGTTGAAACTTAAAAAAATATATATTTATTCTATTAATATTTTATAAAAAGTATAAGTTGTTTTCTATTTGATTACAAATGTGAGTATTATTTAATAATTTATAAAACTTAAAATATTTTCGCTATAAAATATTTACTATTTAATTATTTTCAAATTTTATCATATCTTCACACTTGTTCAAGTCTTTGTGTCAAACTTGGAATATGTTGATTGGCCCAAAAAAAAAAATGTTGATCGATCGATTTTCTGATTGTAAGCCGCTAAATATATCCATTTTTGAGTTGTTTTCCCACAATATTATATGGATTAAAGTTTATTTACCCTCCTTACAAGTGGCAACGGTATAGGTAAACATATGTTATATATATCGCATGTCTCCATTATTTAAGTTTTTGTAGGATTGGAAGGGAAGGTGGAGAGAAAATTATCACCTAATTCAGATGGTAAGAGTAACAGAGTATGAAAGCATTTAAAATTCAAAACTCTCGTAGCATAATACGATAATACACACACATAAACATATAATATTTAGTATATTTCTGTGTGAGTATTATTACTGGATAGTTCACATAGTTAGTTTAGTGTTGATCTATTTTTTATTTTATTACTCCAAATTTAAAACTCAAGTTTACGGGACTTTCCTTTTTATTTTATATTAATTATTAAACTAAACTTTATTCGATATGGCATTTCTCAACAATGCTCCAAACACTAAGGTCCTTATTTATGCATTCAGCGTTAACCAAAATTTTGAGCTTCAACTAGTGTGGCATAATCAAGTCTTTGTTGCATTCAAGGCTAGTATTATTTGAGATTCAAACGTGTGCATTATGGCCTTTCGAATCCCAAGTAAAACCTAGGTTTGATAGGAATTGTCAACAATGAGAAGCAACCACCTAGAAACAGGGGATCAGACAATTGGGCGAGAAGAACAGTGAAATGACACCATTTCTTAATTCAAAATATTAAAACTCATGTCTGTAGGTCCTTTCTCTTTTTTTTATATAAGTTATTAAACCTAACTTGATTCAAAGTGAAATTTCAAATCCACTCACACTTAGCATACCTAACATAAACATTGACAACCAAAGAGATCAAAACCAGCCTTTGCCACTAGTTTTCTCTCCTTTTCTTTTCTCCCTTGCATATTTATTCAAATGTTTTAATTTCTGCTTTGCTAAAACAAAATTTAAATTTCTGCTTCTAATTGCTTCAAAAGTGTTGATGGATTTTCTTATTTTGTGCAGATAAACTCTATTTCAAGATTATTTTAAAGTTTAAACCCTTGCAAAGGTTAAAATTCACTTGGGAATATTTTATTTTTCATTGTATTCAATTATTGGGCATACAATTGTTAGTGCGACCAAACCAAATTAACGGGTAGCTTGAACACGTGAGTTGTAAACTGTAAACAGTACCCCTTTTGTTTTAATTATAAATATTTTTTTTACAGATATCTTGTTTAAAAATAGGGAGAATTTAATCTAAGGACCACATATGTGACATATTTTTGATTTAGGCCCAACACAATTTGAAATTCCACACAGAGTGTTGGACCTAAATTAAAATAAAATTCTAAAACAAAATGACTAAAATATCTTTCTCCCATAATGTTGTAGTCTTGCAATGTAACGAGTAACACAACAGAGTTAACAAGTAAAGTAAAGCTTCTAACAAATAATGTAACTAATTAACAATAGAAGTCCATATGGCAAGTTAAAGCTATTACTTGTTAAGCAAGTATCATAACTTTGTAAAATCAACTACATTACTTGTTAAAAGCTTTCCTTTACTTCTTAATTCCCTGTGTTATTTGTCATGTCCAATACGTTGCAACTAATTTGGTTACTAATATTTAAGAATACTTGTTAAATAATTCATTAACTTTACTCGTCCATTTCCTTATATTATTTGCTAACCCTGTAACATTTTTTGTGGAGTCCAAATGGTGAGTTAAGTTCATTACTTATTAAGATGTTATCATAACTTGTAAAATCAACTACGCTATTTGTTAATTCACTTATGTTGTTAGGTTGCAACATCATGGAAGAAGGATATTTTAATCATTTTATTTTAGAATTTTATTTCAATTCAAGACCAACATCCTGCAATGGAATTTTAGATTGTGTTGGATCTAATTTGAAAATGTCATATTTGTGGTCCTTGGATGATATTCTCTTTTAGAACATAAGGCAATGTGGTATTCTCTAGAAGTAATTAATGAAGTTTTTCTAAAAATGCCCTTAATAAATATAAGAAATTATAAAAATTTTATATTTATTTGTAATTAAATTACTTTATTAAATAATGATAAAAATAAGAGTACATAATTTTTAACAATGTTAACTATATTTTTCTAATATTTGGATTTAGTGAAGAGCTTAAGTCTATTCACTTAATAAGTGTCTCAATTATAGTCATTAGATTTCATCAATACCTAAAACTTGTCAAGATATGTTTTTTCCAAAAATTCAAAATAATCCTCATGATCAAAACTCCTCTATGTTGTGTCTTTCAAAAATTTTAAATTTGATACTTTTTGAATATTTTTTGACAATTTCATTTGATTAAATTGAACAGTTATTATTATATCACGTGAGATATTTATTGAATAAGTGAATTTAAGTCATATATTATATCTAAATCTACTTTTTTAGAGATGGAAGTTAATCTTATTTTGAGTCTATCCCCTTGGTCCAAAAAGCAAGAGAGAAAGGACTACACACAGCGATGGAGGGCTTGTCATTTATTACGTGCACATCCTCTTGTTGCGATGTTGTTAAGAGACACGGCCCCATAACAGTTGAGACTTGAGATTGAGAGACATGCATGGCCACCTATAATAAGTTCGGCAATGCGTGGGGCATGTCTGCTTCAATAGATTGATATTTAGAGTTTCCCAATGCCCCGAATAATTAGATTATCTCTAACAAAAAAGAAGGGACTTTTAAAAAATACAGTTCATATTATAAAACCAAATTAAAAAATAACTCAATATTTATTATATTTTATATTATGGTTAGATTATTATATTATCAATGATATACCATTGTATATTAATGATATATTTCTTAAAAAATTTTAAATTTTTAATAATAAACTATTTGTATATCAATAATAAAACCCCTTATATATTAATATGAATCAGCTATACTCCCAAATTTTAAAAAATTGATCCATATTTTTTAGACACAAAATTTTTTTAACCAGTGGGCCAATTTATCCTAAAAAATACACACACACACGCATACACACATAATAAAAAGATATTTTATGAATTAATTATTTGTCTTAAATATAAAAAAATATAAGGTATTTTTTTAAAGTGTAATTAATAAGATTTTTTATTTTTTTAATTTTGCCCTTAATTGGGGTGTACTTAATAAGATTTTTTTAATTGAGATATCTTATTAAACAAAAATAAATAAGGAAAAATGTGTAGTTTAAAAGGCTATTATTAAATAAATTTTTGAAGGGTGTAAATTAGTTAAAAAATATATAATTTTATCTAACTATATTTTACATTAATGAAAAATTAATCATTTGGTCCCTATAGTTTTGATCTAAATATAACTCAATCCTTGAACTTTGGCTCATTTTAACTCAGTCCTTAAAGTTTTGACTTGGTGGTAAATCAGTCCCTAAACTTTGCCTCTTACAATTTAGTCCCTGAAGTTTCAACCTCTTAAATATTGATCCCTATATTTTAAAAAATTATAAAAATTAACAATATTTTAAATTTTAATATTTACATGTATTAAAAGGGTTTAGTAATTTAAGATATTAGTAATAAATTTTAAAATATTTTTAATCTTTATAATTTTATTTTTTAAAATATAGGGACCAATATTTAAAAAGCTGAAACTTTAGGGATTAAATTGTAAGAAGCAAAGTTCAGGGACTGATTTACAACTGAGTCAAAACTTCAAGGATTGGGTTATAATGAGTTAAAATTCAGGAATTGAGTTACAATTGGGTCAAAACTATAAGGACTAAATGATTAATTTTCCTTATTTTAATCAAACCTTTATAATTTGATCTATTATACATGTTAACCCCTGAAGAATAAAATTAATGACAAATTAGTAAATTTCACAAAATAAAAATCCTCCTGCAGCTTTTCAGAAAATTTAATTTAATACTTTAGTTCAAATAAAAAAATAAAATTTAATTTAATATACTATTTACAATTAATAGTTTTATAAAACCTCTATATGTATGAAAAATATTTAGAATACAATCTAATTATATAAATTTTGAGTTATAAAAATTATATCATTAATTCTAAAATTATAAATTATATAATTATTTAATGAAAATATATAAATTCTTAATTTTTTTTTAGAATTAAAAATTTAAGGATTTTAATTTTCAAGAACTAAAACTATAAAATTTTAATTAAAACAAAATAAACTATAAGATATACAGATATATTTTTCTATTATAATATAAAACAAAAATATTACAAAACACCCTCACAAACCTTCACTGCAACAAACACCGTCACTGCTGATGTGCAGTTCCTTTTTTGGTCGAACTGTTAAAGGGTGATATATACTTTTTCTATTTAAAAATATAAGATATTTTTTGAGGAGTTGGATGTTCAAAAATATAAGATATTTTTAATTTTTTGAAGGGTAATCATTTCCTTTTTTCAAAAGTGCCTCTATTGATAAATAATTTTATATTTATTGTGGGGTGTTTGATAGAGGTAAATATAAAAAGATAAAGTTAGTTTGAATGTAGGTAACTACTTTATTGAGGGAAGAGATTCGATTAAAAGTGCTTTACCTTTTTGAACAGAAGAAGTAGCTCGATAGTGCTTTTGTCATTTGTTTCTTGTTTCTAGAAAACTTCATGGATGTGTTGAACTCTTAATCCATATACTCTTTTTCATATAGTTTAAAAAAATTAATTAAATATAATAATTATATTTAAAATTAAAAAATTGAACTAAATTATTTTTGAAAATTTTTTGACCAACAATTATCTCTGTAATTAATTAAATAAATTTGTCTAGTAAACAAATTTTTGAAATGTATAATTTTGCCTAAAAATAAAAAAAAGAAAAAAATATCATTCAAAAACTACTAAGGATATTTAATATCAAATATGGAATAAAAAATACTTGCTAGCTAGGCTTTTGATAGCATTGGTACTAAGCTAACTTGTACTCTTTTTTTAGTAATGTTATCCAGCATGTATTTAAAAAATTTTAAAATATCATTGCAAGATTTGTAAACCAATTTAAAAATAATTTTAAACAAAAAAGATTATAATATCCCTATTTTTTTAATTAACAAGTAGCCATTTATTAATTAGCAAGTATCTATTTAAATTTATTAAAAACTATTCGCTAATTGACAAGTTTAAGAATATTAAAAAGCTTGGTTGTGGAAATGTACAAATGTAAATCATGTTTTAACAAGTAATTATTTGTTAATAAAAAGTATGATAGTTTTTCTTATATTTCAAAGGAAGAATGATAGTTAAGTCCCAAACAATTAAATTAATGACAGTTAGATCTTGATAAAATTTTTAAAAAAATAAATTATAAAAACAAATTATAAATATTAATTAAAACAGTTACTGATAGAAATTTCTGTCATAATTTAAGAGTTATATTGAATATTTAAATATTTATTTATAATTAAAATTATTGAATTTATAATTATTTAAATAGATATTTATAATTTATTTTTTTAAAAAAAATTTGTCGGAAAGTTCACTGACATTCTGTCATTCAGCCTATTTAAAAACGGTGCACGACTACTGGGCGGCTTCCATATTTGTCTATCAATAGCACATGTGCATATTTTGGTCACGTCCATTTTAACCGTACGTAGTACCTGCTCTACATGCAGCTCTATCCCTTTACTGCAAATTATTTTTCTGACAGGTGCATTTAATGTGTATCAACGACTAGTTCGGTTGAATAACAATTAGAACTTGTATATAACGACTAGTTAAAAAAATTATAAATTATAAATTGAAGCATCACTAACTTTGGAACAATGAATTATTGATTATAACTGATGAAACCACTGCTAAAATTATAAATAAAATTTAATTACATAATGTTTATAAAACATTACAAGTCTCGAAATTATCTAAATTTTGAGATGGCATTTTTTAATTAATAAAATGTCACATGATATTGTCACTAGCAATGACATTTACTCAAGAAAATGGTATCTTTATAATTATTATTTTTATATAAAAGACAAAAGTTTCATTTTCTCTTAAAGGAAACGCTATTTCTATAATTACTTCTTTAAAAATAAATGATAGGAGAAAGTGTCATTTTTTAAATTACTTTCTTTTAAATAAGAAAAACACTACTTTTAATACTTTTTTTTACCAAAAAAAAGGAGAGGAGAGGTGGCATTCCTTTAATTAATATATATATATATATATATATGTATATATATAATTAATCTCTTATATAGCAATAATTACAAATATATAGTTTTTTACTAAAGTACACATGATAATAAGTATACAACTAATTTATATAATAAATTTTATTTCAAGTCAAAATACTAGATTTTCCTAGAAGTTACTTAAATATATTATAGGCTTTTATAGACATAGTCCATATTATAAGACCAAAACCAAACAAACAATTTATCATTTATTATATTTTGTATTATAACTGATTTATTTTGTTTGTCAACATTGTATATTAATGATAAGTCTCTTGTATATTAATGTAAACTGGCTACACTCTCAAATTTTCAAAAAATTAGCCCATTTTTTTTAAGGCACAAGATTTTTTTTTTTTTTTCAACTAGTGCACCAATTTATCCAACATATTAACATCTTCTAGTGTTTGCCTTTACAATAATATTACACCACAGATGAAGTCTCTCTAAAAGGATCGAGAAGCCACACCACTGGGGTAGACAGGAAATTTCATTACACTCGTATACATTGGTTTATTAAATCACATCATATTGCATATATAAAGAAAGAAACAGTACAGAACTATCAGATTAATAAAACATTAACCTTGTTTTGTCATCATCAAATTTTAAGGCTAGAACATTTGCCAAGGTCTCCCAAAGGTCTAGAATTCTTAGATATGTAAAGTTCATACAGCTGCATCAAACAAAAATTCATAAATAAATATAAATCATAAGGATGTGAAGACTAGACTGTGAGAATATTTTTCCTTATATAGTTGTCTACTTTTAGCCCGCCACAACTGTGTAATAGCATACAATCAGATAGGAAATTTCAAATCCTAAGACCACACATCAAACACCAACAAAGAAGGGACTTAGCCAAAAGCAAACACGATTATCTATATATCAAAGACGCCAATTAAAAAGAGTGAAGCTATCAATCCGTCAAGCATTCACTGCAACTAACAAGGTTTGATTTTAAATGTTATGGAAATGAGGATCCATCAATCGTCCAAGCTTCAAATCACTAAAAACGCCAATCATAGCAAAGTATTCAAGTGAAGCATTTACTTATACTGAACTTGTAATAACCCAGAAAAAAAATTTAAAATTAATTAATAATATATAAGTTTGAGTTTTAATAGTAATTATATTAATTTTAGGAACATATTTAGCAAGAAGAAGAGTTGGTTTAGTGGCTACTAAGTAATCACTTATTCAATAGGTCCCAAGTTTGAATCATCTCTGGAGCACAAAGGAGGAGTTTTATTTCTTTTGCTTCAGCCTATAAGAAATTTACCACTTTGCCCTTAGAATAATAAACAAAGAAAGCAAGTTTAAGATAGAACAAACATATACTTCCTCAGCCATATGAGTTGGTTTACAGAGTGAGAGAGAAAGAAAAATTTGGAAGCTTATCGTGATTCTTGCTCTTCATTCTTCAGTGATCACTGACTCTTCTTCTCCTTCGTGTCTCCAGTGGTCATCGGTGAGAGTGAAGCTCGTCACTGTGCTGGTTTGTTTTCTCCATACTCCTTGTCTCTATTCTTTCTCTTCGTTTTCTACTCTATCTTTGTCTGCATCATCATGCTTGACACTACTACAAAAATAAGTTTTGGTGGCATTTAAAATTTTAGTTTTGTGGTGTCTATAAAATACTATAAAATTTAATGCTATCTTAAATCTTAGGTGACGTTTCATTAATTAATGAAACACCACAAGAAGCTAACAATAGCGGTGGCCACCTCTTGATTTATTTTTTAAAAAATAAAATGAAAGAGAGGTGGCGTTTATTGTAGGAAACACCACCTCTTTATTTATTTTTTAAAAAATAAAAAGGAAGAGAGCAATAAATGCCACCTAACTCCTTTTATTTTTTTAAAAAAATTAAAAGCATCACTTTTTAATATAATATAATATAATATCTTATATATCCATCAATTTATATATATATATATATATATAATTTTTAGTAAATATACTATTAATTTATATAATAAACTTTATTTATACAATTAACAAAAATAGATAATCAATTTTATACTATACAAAGCTATGATAAATTTGGCAAGGTCATAAACAATTAAGGATAAATAAAAAAAACATAAATTAAATATTAGCTAAGAGATATAATAAGATTTATTAGTAATAAATAATAAATTTGAAGAAAAAAATATGATTAATGTTTAATGGAGATTACATATAAATAACTAAAGCAATTTATACAAACTATGAAGAAAAGACAAGCTATCATTTGGCTACACAAGTTTTGGTCATCTTTTAATATTGAACAGATACATATAAAAAAAAGTGAGTATTTTCTAAATTAGAAACAAGTTTTTTCCTCAATAATTAATAGAGAATATCATCATTATCTTCTTAAAAATCTAAAACTTGACAAAACTAAGGTGTTTATCACTAAAAGCATGAAGAATGAAGATCCTATTATCTATTCCTTAGATCTCAAGAAAGCTCTATCCCTAGAGAATTATTTCACCAACAAAATATTCCTATTAGCAAATTAAAAGAACAAACTATTCAAGATCGTGGAAAGAAAAATTATTAATTGAAGAGAAACAAAAGAAAAATCGTAAAGCTCCATATAAATAGGTAGATAAGAGGTAAGAAAAATAAAAAAATGAAACTTGCTATAATATACCCTTACAAGCGACTTTAGCTAAAGAAGACCATGAGAGCAACTTTAGAAATTAGAGAATAGATAACTTATGAGTTGCAATAGAGAAGAGTAAGTGACTGGACGAAGAAAATGACTAAGACAAGAAAATTAGGGTTTGAAAATTTCAAGAAGGGTTAAAAACTATCTCAAAATTTTTTTAAAAAACTTAAAAATCATAGTGAAGAAACGTCACCTCACTAATTTTTAACAATGATATAATATAAAAAAAATACTAAATCAATAACAGGGTAGAGAGGTGGCATTTCTAAGCCTAGGAAACGCCACCTCTATGCTTTTTAATTATTAAATAATAATGCAAATTAGTAATTCACATTAACTAAATAAATTATAAAAAATAATATTTTATATTATAGAAAACTAATTAAATATTGAATGAAGAAGAGAGTGGCGTTTCCAAGATTGGAAATGCCACCTCTCTTCATTTATTTATTAAATATTATTATATACTCCCTTCGGTTTTATTTATAAATCATTTCTACTAACCTCATCAATACCAGTACAATAAAAGTATAAGGAATAAAAGTAAGTAAAATTCCAAACATGCCCCTATATAACAAATATAAAAAGTAATGTCCTATTACCTTTTCTCTCTCATAAACGGTAATTTTGGAAATGCCTTTTAAATATTACCTAAAAAGACGCACCATGACTTATAAATGAGACTAAATGGACCTTCTAGATGAGACTTATAAATGAGACCGGAGGGAGTATTAATTATAAATACTAAATAAATAAATTATAAAAAATAATTTTTTAATATGGTAAAATAAAATTCTAAACCAAGAAGAGAGTATAGATGTAGCGTTTTCAAGCTTAACAAACACCGCCTCTCTGATTTTATTTATTAAATAATAAGTTGTACTAATTAAAATTACCAATCAAATAAATTATGATAAAAATTATTAAATCTGATAATAAAATACTAAATCAATAACAAGGTAGAGAGGTGACATTTTCAAGCCCAAGAAACACCACCACTCTACTTTTCAATTATTAAATAATTATACAAATTAATTATTAATATTAACTAAATAAACTTTAATAAAATAATATTTTATATTATAAAAAAATTATTTAAATTTTGAATGATGAAGAGAGGTGGCTTTCCAAGTTTGAAAATGCCACCTCTCTTCATTCATTTATTAAATATCATTATATATTAATTATAAATACTAAATAAATAAATTATAATAAAATAATTATTTAATAAGATAAAATAAAATTTAAAAATAATAAGAGAGTATAGATGTGACATTTTCCTTAGCAAATACTGTCTATTAAATAGTATGTTGTACTAATTAAATTTATTAATTAAATAAATTATGATATTATAATTATTTAATTTAAACAAATACTAAATCAATAATAGAGTAGAGAGGTGATACTTCCAAACCCAGAAATGCCACCTCTTTGCTTTTTAATTATTAAATAATAATATATATTAACAATTAATATAAACTTAATAAATTTTAAAAAATAATATTTTATATTATAAAAAAACTAATTAAATATTGAATGAAGAAGAAAGGTGGCGTTTTCAAGTTTAAAAATGCCACCTCTCTTCATTCATTCACTAAATATCATTATATATTAATTATAAATACTAAATAAATAGATAAATTATAATAAAATAATTATTTAATATAATAAAATAAAATTTAAAACTATAAGAGAATATAGATGTGAAATTTTGAAGCTCACCAAACACCATCTATTAATAGTATGTTGTACTTATTAAAATTATTAATTAAATAAATTATAATAAAATAATTATTAAATCTGATAATAAAATACTAAATCAATAACAGGGTAGATACATGGCATTTTCACACTCAGGAAATGTCACCTTGCTACTTTTTAATCATTAAATAATAATATATATTAATAATTGATATTAACTAAATAAATTATAATAAAATAATATTTTATATTATAAAAAAATAATTAAATATTGAATGAAGAAGTGACGTAGGGTTTTCAAATTTGAAAATGCCACCTCTCTTCATTTACTTATTAAATATTACTATATATTAATTATAAATACTAAATAAATAAATTAAAATAAAATAATTATTTAATATGATAAAATAAAATTTCAAATCAACAAGAGAGTATAGATATAGCATTTTCAACCTCAGCAAATATCATCTCTCTAATTTTATTTATTAAATAATATAATATACTAATTAAAATTATTAATTAAATAAATTATGATAAAATAATTATTAAATATAATAATAAAATACTAAATCAATAACAAGGCATAGAGATGACATTTTCAAGCCCAAAAAATGCCACCTCTTTGCTTTTTAATAATTAATATTTACTAAATAAATTTTAAAGAAAATACTTTATCTTATAAAAAATAATTTAAATATTGAATGATGGAGAGAGGTGGCGTTTTCAAGTTTGGAAATGCCACCTCTCTTCATTCATTTATTATATATTAATTATTAATACTAAATAAATAAATGATAATAAAATAATTATCTAATATGATAAAAAAAATTTTAACTAGAGAAATATGACACCTAGAAGTCTATGTCATTCCAATTTATCATTAGGCTAGGTTTAACAAAAGAAATACTCAAGTTAGACAAATATGGTACAACATAATATCCACGACACACAATATAAGGTTCATATATTCTCACCTGAAAGTCATGTAATTCTAATTTATCATTAGGCTAGGCATAACATAATGCACAACTCAACGTTCAATAAAAACAACTCAGTTCATTTTTACACAACAAATACTCTAACATTTTTGATAGAAGATTTTCTTCATATTAGATCATATTTTATTCAGTTCACATGTAAAAATCCAATATAAACAAGTCAACCATCATTATTGTATAATAACTAATCCACTCTAAAATTTTTGTAGCTAAAATAGTTCAGCAACATTTACCTCATATCAGCAATAGAATCACAAATAAAATTTTAATTTCAACATCACATTGTAGTTTGTACAACAAAAAGTCCATCTAATATGCATCCTACTACCTCATGTAAAACCCCAATTAAATGCTTCCATTAAATGAACTATTACATATTGAATGAGTGAAGATCACTTCTGTTGTCACTTCACCAGCAACTAATATGCAGCAATAACAAACCTTAAATTATTTCTACCCTTAAATTATTTCTACAACAAAAAAGGATGCTGCTCATTTCTATAGCAAGAACAGTAAAAATCTCAGCTTATTTTTACAACAAGAACGTAAAAAACCTGAAAACCTCCAGCTGAGATCTTGAAATCATTAGAAGCATTGCTGAAAATAGAGGAATTTTGAAATTTGTGCACCTTGAAAGTTACTCCTCCCGATTAGAGCTCAAAAATATTCTCATCCTCCAGCTGAATACCCATTCTTGCATTTGTCATCCTCTTTCTGCATTTAATTACATTTCTTTCCATTAAGGGCAAAATAATATTTTTTTAGTGTGAAGAAATGTTGCAATTGGGGCTCTAAGGCCTACAAAGCAATTTCAGATTGATTTAGACCTTAAATGATATAAACTATGTTTTTAGGGCCCTTAATGCCATTCACCCCATTTTTTATGTACAAGAGAGAATTATTGTTGAGTAACTTCAATAGTGATACGTCACTTTATCTTTAATTTAAATGGTTTATAATTTTTTACATTCGTTTTTTTATATATATTGGTATGTTATCTGATGTGTTAGGCCACTTTTTTTTTTTATCTCTATATAAAACTATATTAACTCTCTGCACGGGGTGTAGGGATATTAGTCTTTAAAAGAACAAAATCCTATAAATTAGAAGAAGGTAATAATAAAATCTATGAATTCTAGTTTATGTATACAATATAATGATAATAATTGGAAGAGTATAATATATAGAGTTGTTGTTAAAAACAGTCTTGATGTCCTGTCGACAATGCACACACACAATGATAATAATTCTAGCTAATTAATATTTATTGGTTGACTCTTAACATACAACGATAATAAAATCTGCGAACTTAGTGCGTGTTTGGGTATTTTACTTTTTACATTTTAAAAGGACTTTTATAACTTTTAGAAAGTAAAAGTAATTTGGCTAGCATTTTATTTCTAAATATATATTCTAAAAGTCTATTCATATGAGCATCAAAAGTCCTTTTCTAAAAAAAAAATTGGGAGAGTTGCTTTTAATATTTTAAATGTAGGAGTTAAAATTTTTAACCACCTCATTTTCTAAGTTGTCCCTTGTTAATATTTTTTTAAAAATGAAAATAAAAATATTTATAATTATTTTTTCAACATATCAATTTTTTTATTATTTATAATTTTTATTGGTTAAAATATCAAATTTTATATTATTGAAAATGTATCCTCTTTAGTAATTATACATTTAAAAGTATTTTTTATCATATATTATTCAAACAACTTTCAATTTGTCAAATTAATTTTTTTAAAAAAATCCAAACACAAATCTCATTGCAGTAACTAATTTTTATTAAATAAACTTTTGACAAATGAATTTTTTCTAAACTAAAAACCAAACGCAACTTAATTATTGTTAATAACAATCTTGATGTCCCTATTGACCGACCTCCAGTTGTCCTTTTTTATTAGTAAAGGGGTGAATGTGTTAAGCTTGGGAAAATAACAATTTGTTGGAGAAAATTTATATTAGTCAAAGACTAATTATTGTCAAAACTTGAATAGACTATTGTTAATTTAAAATGAATTGCTGTCAAAACTTGAATGAATACTTGTTGATAAAAAATTAACTCAAATCAGTAAGTATTAGTTCAAGTTTTGACAACAAGTGATCTTTAACTGATATAAATTTTCTCCAATAGTCCTTGATTGATATTTTCCCATTAAACTTTTGCATTATAATTGATATTGTAAAAAAAAAATGTTTTTGCATTATTGAGATGATGTCACCTGCAAATTGTAAGTTTTTCATTTTATTTTATTTTTTTTTATTTTTATATCAGGCGTGTTCGAATCCTTAACCTCTACATATACCAAGCCCATATTTATCACTTGAGCTAGCTATCAAAGCTTGAGTTCATTTATTGTGTCCTATATTTCAAAACCCTTCTCTTGCATAGCAGCCAAAGGCGTATTTTTTTTTCCTGAATATAAGGCGAATTATATTAAAAGAAATGAAATGTGAATAATAAATTAAAAATTAATTAAAACCCTAGCATGGGCGCCAAGTGATAGAAGTTGGGGAGGAGAAATCAGAAAATAAACAAGAAATCAAAGGAGAAAAAAAGATCCTAATATATCGTCATATTGATAATTGAATGCAAGCTAGTTGGAAAAAGAATTTCGATTTGCAAGCTAATAAGAAAAAGGAGAAATCATTTCCAATGGAAAACAAAAAGAAAATCATTTAAGGTGATTTTATACATGTACAAAGAAGAATGTTAGAATTACCTGTAATTAATGAGGGTTGAACAATTACTTTGAAATTTTGTAAAGAAAGGCAGAGGAAGACAGAAAAAACACTCAAAAAAATTATTGAACAGAACATTTTAGTAAACAATATATTCAAATATGTGATTGTTAATATAGCACAATAACATACTATACCTATAGCTGACTCCACTTAATAATATTATACTAGTTGATGTTATTGTTTATCCAGCGGATCAATACGTGGCATGGTTTAATTTCACCTTCTGCTAATAACCTTGTTTAATACTAGTTACACCGTAGCATGACTCTCAGAAGAAATGAAAGAAGAAGAAGAAGAAGAAGAAGATTTCTCTACGTATAGACTTTTAAGCTATGTTGACATTTCTCTACGTATAGACTTTTAAGCTATGTACATCTTACAAAATATATCTCAAACAAAAACTTTTCAAAGGTTCAATAAATTTAATCTCGGTCAGATATGTTGACGACCTTTTGTCTCCAGCAAGAAAATTTTGGACCACCCCCTTAGTTTATTCCCCACGCCTGCAAATTATCATAGGATTCAGTAACTCTTTTAAGGCCAAGGCAACAAAGATCAAACACTATTGTTTAAGGCAATTATGTGTGCTTCTTGGTGAATAGATATCATGAATGAGTAAACATCGAATCCAAAAAAGAATTGTAATTAATAGTCAATATAAACATTCAGATAAAAAGACAGGATTCTAAGGGAAAAGGGATACCTGAATTCGGCCATCAGATGTTCCAATCACCAAAATTTCTTCATTGTCATCGATAGCCATGCAAGTGATCTTACCATTCGTACCAATCTGTAATGTATCAATTCTATTATGTTTCTTCCTATCCCAAATTTCCACAGCTCCTCCCTTGCATCCTAAGTAAATTAATTCTGAGCTCAATGCCATCGTCCTCACTTCTGAAGCAGTTACAAGTGATCCAATCATGCTATAATTGGACTTTTTCCATATCTTGAATACAAATATAAAACAGAGTTAAATGATTAACTTCGGTACAGCATTCACTGAAGCAGCATCTCAATTACTTTAGATTCTTTTTCATGCTACAAAACTCTAGACAACCCTTGGGCACAAGAACTGCCGTTTATTCCAAGAATCTAAATAAATTCTTGGGTGATGAAAGAAGAATGAAACTCTTGATTTTGAGTTATGAACTACTGTAAAATTATCGTCATTTAATAAGTTTGAATTAAGTTCATTTTAGAGGCAAAACTGATGTTTATTATGGGAATTATGCAACATTTTAACTGCTTACTTGGAAGTTTCATACTGGAACATAATTACGAGACTCTGGGAGAGGCAATTTGTTTAATTTTTTGATGTGTCCTTCTAAATATTTCCTCTAGATGATGGTAGTGATATGTCATGAAATTATAGTCTTGAGAAGGATACCTTTATAGCAACTCCATCCAGAGTAGAACTGGCTGCATATATATGTTCACCATGTATCTGCAGGGCATAAACGGGATTTGCTTTACCAAGCAATCTTTTAGAACCACTTTGAATGGTATTGACAGTTCCTTTTTCCAAATCAATCTCCTGAAATTTCAAACAAGTATTATTTTCAAAAAGGCAAAAAGGATCAAAGTGGTTAAGACTGTCATAACTCTTTAAAACTTGTTACCTGAATACTGTTGTCGTGACATCCACAGTATAGTCTCTCTTGAGCAAGAGCCAAGCATCTGATGTATTTGTTACTGTTTAACAGCCTCAGTTCTCCATGCAATGATTGAACCTTAATAATTAACAACTTAGTTTTAGACTTTAGGTGAATAAATGATTTCTCTTTTTTCCACAAGTACATAAGAACTAATTGATAAGAATTACATTCGTTTGGGGGAGAAGAAGCATTAAGTTCACCAGAGATAAAACCGACTGAGACATTTACTTTTTAAAGAAAGAATCAGATAGAGAAAAGTAATAAAGAAAATATTGCAAAATGTAACTCATAGCAATTAAACAAGCAGGATGTACTAGTGTAACAGAAAGGCTTTTTCCTGATAAAAGGAAGACTGGTGGGGTGTTATAATGGGATCAGGCATGCTAAGGGGTGGTCACATCAGACTCGTGGTCCATCAGATGAAAGAAGAAGAAGAAGGATTCATGATTTCATTTAATACCTTGACACCATTTCCCTGGGGAATGTAGCAAAATTTGTTGTTGGTTACAGCTAAATTATGAATATGATCTTTCATGTCATGCACTTGTACGCATTGTATTGCTGACTTTCCGATAGACCAGACCTGGTCGTCAATGAAAAGAGAGTTTTATTGAGATGAAAGCATAACATTAGTTTTTTCTCCAAGGAAAAAAGAGAAAGCAGAGGGTATTACCTTAACAGATCGATCAAGTGAACCACTGTACAGTCTGTCAATAGATTCTAAAATTGACAAACTTGAAACAGCCTTCGTGTGTTCTTGCGTCTCTTGTATCAGATGGAATAAGCTCCCCCTCACTGTCCAGACCTTTAGAAATTACAAAGAATTTGTCAAATGAGCTTAAGTTTTTTATATTGCACAAAGTTGTTAGACAAATTAGACTATAACATTTTTTTTTTTTCCAGATTCAGGAATAGATTCCCTTTAGTTAAGCATAAATCCATGTTCGAACATAACTGGGTCTTGCATGAACCCGGCACTTCCACTAACTACATATTGCTAGTTTGATCACATGAACAATGGTTAAAGTAAACATTGATTTAGTTTCAACTGATTATTTCAGTTAT
Organism: Prosopis cineraria; assembly: GCF_029017545.1. Classification (NCBI taxonomy): domain Eukaryota; kingdom Viridiplantae; phylum Streptophyta; class Magnoliopsida; order Fabales; family Fabaceae; genus Prosopis; species Prosopis cineraria. The sequence goes on from NW_026555343.1 coordinate 8,575,512, forward strand.
TCTAGTCGTTTGTTTCCAATACTTAAATCATTTGAGGTGCTCAAGAAATTTGTAATAGTTTAATTACCTTGATAGTTCCATCTGAATGACCTGAAAAAATTTTATCCTTGTGACAAATGACAGACAACACTTCTCCATTCTCACTGCAATCTACCTGAATTAACTCCTTATGCATCCAGATGCCCTGTTTCAATCAAGAACATTTACGTAGCTAACACAGTGGCTCTATTTTAAAACAATTTAATAATATAGAAAACTTACTGCTTTAGATTCATTCTCTTCAACCAAAAATTTGAGCATTTCAGATGCAAGGGGGGAGAATCTCTTTAGCTCTCTTAGACCTTTTAGGACATCCTTAGTGTAGGAAGAAAGATCAAGCAATGCGTCTGAAATTTACAATGTCAAGCACGCTCCTCATTTTCTTAATTTCTACCATAATGACAGACCTTCTTATATGCATCAGTAAACAACATAAAGTAAAACAATTGAATTTGAGGCTTAGAGCTTTATGCACATGGAAAAAGGAGAGTTGTTTGACATGGAACAAAATATAAAGATACCAAAATATTTATATAAATAAAGTCTGACATAAATTAGTTTGTTGCATTTTGTGTCTTACTTATTTTTCATATTTCCAGATGTAGTCAACCTGCTTTTCATTATTTCTCAAACAGAACTTTTTGTTCTAATAGAAACACATGGCTCATACAACTTACCAGGGTATTGAAGAAAGCTGTTTAAAGCAAGCATAGAAAGGACTCTATCTTCTGTGTCCTTAGAAGATTTTAATATAGATACAAAGTGCTTGAGCATGCAGACACAGGCTGCTCCTCGCGTTCCTGTATCAGGTAGAATGTTAAGCATGTATGTAAGCCATGTGGCTGACACAAAGCATGCTGAACTTAGTTGTGTACTTCGACTTTTCACGCCTTCAGCGAAAGCCTCGAAAAGGAGGCCAAACTCATGGCTAACTAAAACGGACGCAATTTTTCTCTCCCAATCATCAGCTGCCTTCTCTTCTTCCTGTTGATATCAAATGGAAAAGAAATTAATAATAAATGAGGAGACCAAAAGAATTATCTTTGTTATCAGGATGCCAAACCAAATATACGAGATTAAAAAAGACGTTTGCCTGGCAAATATCAGAAACTCAAAACCCAGTACTTAAAGATTTTAGAGAAATATACTGGATTCATTTCAAGTTCTCCGCTGATATGATCCATCTGATCAAGATTTCTATAATTTCCATTAACGCCTGCACGTTTAAGAAGGACTTCTCTAGTAAGAGGCTTCCCACTGAAGTTGAATCTTCCTTGCAATGACACTATTGTCTCAGCAGCTATTACTTGGGCAGCCGGGAAATCAGTGTTCCTGAGGCATGAAATAAGAGTATCTATAGACTCTTCACGGTATATACTCATCTTTCTTGGCTCTACCTGCACACAAAATTATGATTACAACTCCCTAGTACTAGTAGAGCATTTCAGCTTCTCAAGTTTTAAGGCATATCAATCACGCAACTGTTCCTTTCCATTCTAATATGTATGGTGAAATCAAACTTAATTTCCATCGAGAAGGATAGACAGATTCAAACCAGAAGATCAAGTTGGAGTAAGAGGCCAGCCACAACTGGACATTGGTCTTGAAGGGCTGTCTGCATATAAACGAGGAAGGTGTGCATTGTACTGAAAGAACCTTCTTCCTTTATAATGTGGAGGATTTGTTCATTGAATGTCCTCCTGAAGGAAACCAAAAGGTTGAATTAACCTATTAAGGAGCCCAAAATACATCAACTACAAAGTAAAGTAATATGTTTAACGCAACGATATATATGAACCAGATTTACCTATTTAATTTGACTAACTCAGAAAAAAATTGAATTATCTTAAAACGTTCTGCATCATTCGCCCCAACGAAGCTTTCCAAAATGGGAGAGAGCTCAACTCTTTCAGCAATGACGTGCCTGCAAGTTCCATCCTCCTGGATGCATCTTAATAAGATCTCTGCTGCAGCAATCCTCTCCTCTGCCCACTCAGCTCGAAAACTGCCAATTATATATCCAATTACTCTATTAGTTATCAAAGTCTTGGCTACTGAAGATGCAATTCTCTCCTCATTGCTTCCAAGAATCCGTGCCAGTAAAAGTACCACAGCTGACTTTGGCTTTATGCACATCTTAAGCAAGTCCTCCTCTTTCTTATCAAAAACTGTTATGAGAGACTCCAGCATGGCCATTTCTGCAAGAGTCGTAGTAGGAGGTTTCAGAAGATATATTAGTACAACAGCCTCGGTCAAGCCTTTCTTGAAAAGTGCCATAATGCATTCTACATCAGAGTCCACTTGGGTAAGAGTCTGAATAACAGCATTGTCTCTAGTACCCATCTCAGCCAGAAGAAAAACTGTTACTTGAAGCACCTGGGGATCAACAGAATTAAATAGAATTTCCATAAACCCATTAATGATTGGAGGTTTGGATAGCATGCTTTGGATATCCACTCCCAGGTTTACTTCTTTCCATAATTGCTCAATTTGAAGCACAGCCATCTCAGACTCCTCGAGGACCTCTGACATATACAGCTTGTTGATTGCATGTCGTAACTCACGAATCATCCCATCAACATTGGCCTGTGTTATAACACTATTAGGAGAAGTTGAAGGCATTGTTGACTTGATTTCTACTTCAGTTTCAGCATGTAGACTGTCAGATGGAGATGGAGATGGGATTGAATTGGGATTCTGTTCTTTCCAACTTGCAATTAGTCGTTTGAGCACATAATTTGTTTTAGGAAGTTGGGTATTTTGCAGCTTCTGGCGAGTGATTGGACAGGTTGAGTTCCCCCTGTTAAACCACTCTTCGATGGCTTTCCGTTCATATGTCTGACCTGTCTCAAGAGTCACTGGATCATCAAAGAGATTGCTAGTTATTGGGCAGACAAAGTCCTTGGGAGGCATACATTTTTCGTTTCTATGCGGCTGGTGATCATAATCTGCCATGGCATAATCTGGGGAACTAGAAACATGAAGAATCCAAGTTTGAGAACACACAGCAAACAACAAAACTATGATAAATGAATATTTCTATGGCATACCGTCCAGGTTCTGATTCTTGGATTTGGCTTCGTCGAGGCTTCAGTGATACCATCATGTTGTCTTTTTCCTACGGGACATAACTTCACTGCTTCAAAACATAAACTATTATAGCTAGCTTAGTGAATTTAGTCCGCATTGCATTTTGCTCTTCTTGTAAGTATCGATTACCTCAGTTTCTGCTTCAGATTCTGACGAATAGCAAGGCATATTTTCATCCACCGAAGGCTCAGTTCCAGCGTCTATGTCTGAATGGGATGGTAAGGACAGATTTTTAGAAGATTCTTGGTGTTTGAGAATTTTAGGAGAGACTCTTTGAGGATAAAATGGTGCATTCAACCACTTGGCGCTGAAACTGCTACTCGAGAGTGCCGTTTCGGTCCATATTGGCTGCTGTCACGGGAAAAATTAAAATTTAAAAAAGGAGAAAAGTCGAGGAGGGATCCCATTAAAAAATTAATATCAAATTAAATTTTTTTTATAATTAAAGTTTTTAACTTTAATATCTGTTTCAATACTAAAATTTTTAATTTAATATTCCATCCGTCCTAAATTATAAGATACTTTTAAATAAATTTTACATATTAATAAACTTCATTAAATACACTTAACAACCTTATTTTTTCAAAACAAAAATATAAACTTCTCAAAATATCCATAATTTAATATAATGAAAAAAAATGATGAAAATTAATTATAAAGAGAGAAATGATAATATTAAAATTGGAGTATTTAATAAAATATTAATATACTCAAAGTATCTTATATTTTGAGATGAAAAAACTCCTTCAAAATTGCCTTATAATTTGGGACAGAGAGAGTATTAATTTTTTATGAGGTCCCTATTTGTACTTCTCTTTTAAAAAAAGTAATGTGTATATCCTTTATCATATTGATTAAATAATTAATAGCTTTATAAAAATTAGAGAAAATGATAATAAAATCATCTCAAATTATGTAAATGACAATCTAATCCCTTAAAATGTCATAATTTCATTCTATGTTAATAAATTTTAAAATAAAAAATTATTTTATCAAAACAACAAGTCAAGTTACAACTTTTGCTTAAGAAATAATAACTTTTATTTTGCAAGTCACAAGAGTTAAACAATAAACCATAGTATTATTAAAAAATAAATTCTCAAAACAATAAGTCTCAATCACAATTTTTACTTAAAAAATAATAATTTTTATTCTGTAAATTGTAATAGTTATACAAAAAATTACAGTTTATCAAGTGTAATTTATATTATTAAAAAATTTTTCACAATAATAAGCTCCAATCACAATTTTTATTTAATAAATAATAATTTTTATTTAAAAAATTGTAAGAATTGAATAAAAAATCATAATTTATCAATAAAAATAAAATAAACTTTTTAATTTAAAATTTATTAATAAATTTTTTTTATAAATTTAAATAAAATTATAGTATTTTAAAAAATTAAATTATTATTTATATAATTGTTAAGACTTTTATTGTTATTTTTTCAAAAATATATGTATAAATGAAAAGCAACTTAGAAAAATATAACAAAAGTAAGTACAACATTACATTATACCGTCCGTTCTTAAACAAAGGCACACTTGTTTCCGCTGTCTCCCCTTGGCTATGCTCGACTTCTGCATCTTCTCTATCGCTCTTCAGAACCGACAATGGCGGACTGGTTGACGAGTCCCCGTTATTATTCACCAAAACTTCTTTGAAGTACTCGGCAATAATCCTGCAATTATCATCAATAGCCTCTTCGTAGTCTCTCTCCAATTCCCTTAGCTTTGAAGCTTGATCATTGCTCATCTGCGACAAAGATTTCGTGGAGGGCAAGACGACATATTCATCCGAAATTGAATAATCGTCTGGGTAGCGCGCTGAATTTTCTGATGTAGATGGCAGTATTCTCGCTCTTTGTTCATCGAAGGATCGGAAAACTGGGAGGAGGTGGAGAGAAAACAGCTGCTCGTAGAGAATCGGAGCGATTTCCGATCGGGCCAACGAAGGGCTTAAATAGAAGGTTTGAAGAAGACTTAAGGCGGCTTCAAGTTGGCGCTTGTTGATCATGTATATGAGAGAGAGAAGGAAAGAGGAAACGGGGTTTTGAGGTAGAGGAAGGAGGAGCTTCTCGGCGAGGTTGAGGGAGGAGGATCGAATGGCGGGATTGGAGACAGAGATAGCATTATCGAGAGTATTGGCGGCGAGATTGAGGTGTTTGAGGGTGATTTGGCTGGAGATTTGAGACTCACGAAGGAGGGTGGAAATGAGGCGGCGTCGGAGCTGGGAATGCAAGAGGACGTCGGAGATGAAGGCGGAGGTGTGTTGAAGGATCTGAGAAGAAGTGGTGGTGGTGGTGTTGGTGGTGGTTGAGATGGACATGGCGGTGGTGGAAGCGAGAGGAGCAAGGAGAGGCTTTGGAGGATGAAGACAATGGAGTTTGGAGTCACAATATTGGAGGCTTCTTTCATTAGTATCGGTAATAGCAATTCAATTTGCCGGCGCGAAAAGTCTCAGCAAGGACGGGCAGACGACTGACTCTGATATGACCACTTTGCATTTTTTTTAAATATGCATGCCAGAATTATTCCCGCAATATTACTATTTAATATTGAACAATGTTTTTAAAAGGGGACCCAACCGGCCGGTTGGATCGAAAATCAATCATTGGTATGATCCAATTAATGTTCAAAACAATGGACTGGCTGAAACGGTCAAGAATCAGTAAACTGATCAACAAACTGAGAAGACCGAAAAAGGTGACCGGATGACTGGTTCAAGAGGTGTAAGAGATTCAAGCTGAAAAAATAAGAGGGAAGAGGCTTAGAGGAAATGTGAAGATGAAAAAAGAAAAGATATTTATAAAAAACCAAGGAAAAAAAAAAAAGAGATTTTATAATAAACCACCACCTTAGGTATGTCTTTCCTGTCACAAAACTATCTGTTCGACCATGAAATCATCTGATGCCAAGAGCCTCAAAATGATAGCCACGGCCACAGAGTAGAGGTGCACATGGGCTGGGTTGGGTTGGGCAAGGCCTTGCTCGATGCCCTGCCCAAAGGATGCATGGGCTGAAAAGTATAACCCGCTGCCCAGCCCTGCTCGTAAGATGCCCTATTAGCTTGGGCTGGGCAGGGCAAGTTGGACACCTTTGGGTTGCCTTGCCCATCAGATAATCTCCCTTTCCATCAATTTTAAATAAAACTATCATAAATCAACAACAATGACCCAACCCATCAACTCAAAATAACATTCATAAAGATGTAAACTATAAATACAAAATAACAGCTATGATATTCAATTATCTATAATTCAACATCTAACTTGAAATATAAAACTACCATAAGTCTTGACACATAGTAAAATTATTCATAATGCAATCCAAAATAATAGCTACAATAATCCATTAAAAATAATAAATTTTACAAAAGTTTGGAGCATCGTAAAAAAAAAAATAATTTCACAGAGTAGACTTCAATTTACAAAAAACTTCTTCCCAATTCCTCTTTCCGTCTTTCCTTAAGTCTTAATAGTTATATATAATTGACCCTTTAAAAAATATATTAATGTACCCGGGCTGGGCCAAATGGGTAGGGCATGCTACCCTGCCCGTGGCCTGGCCCTGTCCAAACATGCCTAAGTCATGTCGGGCAACTTTTTTTAGGGCCGGGTTGGGCAAAATTTTATCGGGTTTGGGCGGGCATATCGAGCAATCGGATTACATGCACACTCCTACCGCAGAGGAAAGGAGAAAATGGGGTTGGGGGCTTTTTGTCTTTTGTTATTATATGAAGGATATTAAAAGCATATTTTCTCTCCATGTGCAGCATCCCATTATTATATTATTAATATAAAGAAAACATAACTTTAGTCCCTATATTTTACTTGCATTTATTATTATTTTTACATTTTTTTTTGATGTTTTAGGTCCTTTGAATTTTATTTTTCAGTGTTTTAAGTCTGAATAAAAGGTCTTACCTTGAAAGGACTTGAAACTTTAAAAAATAAAAATTTAAAAATTTAAAACATTAAAAAAAGTGTAGGATAAACAGCAAATGTGAGTAAAATATAAGAATCTAAAATTATATTTTTTTATTAATATATTAAATAATAGAGCATGGAGAAAGAAAGCAATGAAGCGACGTCCGTCATGATATTAAAAAGGAGCCGTTAAAAAAAAAGTGTGAAAAGAAGCAGCAGGAGTACAGGATAATACAAAAATTATTTATTATTTATTTCATGGACAATGCAAACATTTTGATGAAAAGATTAACATTAATACCATTAAATGTTAATTTTTTTGGATAATCAAGGAAATTTTATTAAATGCTATTTATATTATAAAAAATGAAGTGGATGAAATAAAATATATTAAAATATTAGTTTTTATGATTTTGCATGAACTAATTTTGTGACATAGATGTATATATATTATTAAAAATATTAAAATAATTACATTTAGTTCAACTATGATTTGACCTCAATCGAACCATTAACTCTTGAACCAAGGAATCGTCCTATTTAATAATAGATCTAATTTTTAAAACCCTAAATATTTAAAGCTGTTTTTTCAAGTCTATGATATGAGTCCAGTGAAGTAATTTTTATGTACAAAAGAAAATTATTGTTGAGCAACTTCAATAGTGACACGTCACTTTATATTTAATTTAAATGGTTTATAATTTTTTTGTTCGTATTTTTTATATATATTGGTATATACATATTTCATGTGTTAGGCCCCTTTTTTATTTTCTTTATAAAACTAGATTAACTCTCTGCGCGAGGGAAGGGAGATTACTTTTTAAAAGAACAAAATCCTATAAATTAGAAGAAGGTGATAATAAAATCTATGAATTGTAGTTTGTATATACAATGATAATAATTGGAAGTGTATCATACCTCACAATAATACCTGTTCATTTTCACCTCTCAAAATAATATTCAAGATGGCTCGAAGGGGAAAATGTAATAGTCTCATTATGTTTTATTTGATTAAATTATATCTTTATTATGTTTTAATCATATATATTTATTGATATTCAATGGTTAAATGTGAGTTTTCAAATCAACAAACCTTTATATAATATAAAAACTTTTAACTATTTATACTATTTATAAGTTATAAATAAAAAAGTTAAGGGTCATTTTTATTCCCTAACCTTACCAAATTATCATTAGGAACTCTAAACTCAATTATGGGTAATTTTTATCTCTCAACATTAAATATTCCCTCCTTTATTATCTTGATAAAAATATTTAATGTTTATTAATCATTAGTGATTCCTACTATTTTGTAAATATTTTTATTGAAAATTATTTTTATTCCTCAACTTTTATTCGAAAAATCAATGAACACCTTCAATTCAAATATTTTATGATAAAAATATTTAAAAATATAATATAAAGCTCACTAATTGTTGAGAGGATCTTTAAAGTTAAAAGGATATTTAAAATTAAGATGTCAAATTAATCAATAGTTACACTTAGAATCCCTAATTATCTTTTGGATAAAATTGGGAGGTGAAAATAACCATTAATCCCACATAAAACAGAAGAGATGAGGGGCATTTTGGAGATTTCATTGACTTCGAAGTGTGGAGGAACCCAGGTAGGCCGCCTTGCCGGCCAAATTGACCGTTACAAGGAACAATACATTCACATCATCACATGTTCATCGCATTGAATTGAAGCCGTGCTTCAATCCGTCCGTGTTCCTCGCTTTCACTTTCACTGTCAAGTTGTACGATTTCTGTTATTTTACTCCGCGAGCTCTCCCACGCGTCTTCTCTTGTTTTTTTTTTTTTTTTGGTTTTTTTTGTTCTATTGACTAGTATTTTGGAAAATGTGGAGTATTATATCACCTCTCACTTACATTAATCCGAACCCTTGTAGGATTTTTATAACCAACAATGACTGACCTCATGAATATCTTAAGAATGCTCTTGGTATATTTAATTATTTATTAAATAAATGAGTAAATTATTCTCTAAACTTTAGGTTAAGTAGCACCAAAGATTTTGAATTTATTTTTTTGTGCAAATTGCTCTCTCAACTTTTAAAATAGTGCAACTTGACCTTACCATTAAATGAAGTTAATTGTGACTGTTATTTGACCAAAAAATGATGTCAAAAATTATATAAAAAGTGAAAAAAAATACAATAAAGGACTTGAAAATTGCAAATAAAGACCAAAAAAATTACATGAAAGAATAAAAAAAATTGATCCTTTTTTATAATTTTTAAAGTCCACTTTTTATCATTTTATGGTCAACTAACTATTAAAGTTAATTTTTGTTGATAATAGGGACTAAATTGTATTGTTTTTTTAAAAGTTGAGGAAATAATTTTCACAATAAACAAATTTAAGGTTTTTGATGTTATTGAACCTAAAATTCAGACAATAATTTGCTCATTAACTCTTATTTATTTAATGCAATTTCATATTGCAGGTGTTGAACTTAAGACTTTGAGATAAACTAATCAATTTTCACAATCTTTTTTTTTTAAAAAAAATCCATACTAGCTAGCATTCTACGTAAATTCCACTACGTTTCTTTCCGCGCAGCTTGTTTGTGTGTGTGTGTGTGTGTGTGTGTGTGTGTGATTTTTAAGTGCCCCTCTCTATCGTCTTCAGTCTTGTTTTTTTGATTGGGATAAATAAAGAATATAAGTTAGTTGCCTTAGGTTTCGCGCTGCCTTGCTCTGTATTTTGATTCAGGTCATGCATCGACTTATTCGTTCGATGTTCAAAACATAATATGCAGAGTACACATCTTTCTCATTGACTCTTACTACTTCTGATATTCTAGCAATAATCTAGCTCCTCTTGCATTCTATGATTCTACGCATATTTTTTAATCACCTTTTTATAATAGTTTCTCCGCGCATCTACCGTACCTTCATGCAAATTTATTTTTATTTCTTAATTTAATATTTCATACTTTTTAATGAAAATAAATATGATATTATTCTATAATATTAACTAATTTTAATTTGAATTTCGATATATATATATATATATATATATATATTTGAATACATAGACAGTCACGGCGGCAGAGGAAAGAAGGACATGAATGGAGTTAGGGATTTTGTCTTTTGGTATTATAGGAATTACGGAACTAGGAAAGATAATTAGACTGGAGGAAGCATATTTTTTCTCCATGTGCAGGCATCATATCCCAGCGTCGAGCAAAAATCAAAAACAAAAACAAAGACAAAACAAAATAAAAAACAAAAAGAAAAACGACAGGCGAGAAGACTTTGACATGAGAGGAAAATAAAAAAAATTATTTATTATTTATTTCGTGGACAATGGAAAAATTTTGATGAAAAGATTAACATAAATAAAATTTTGACAAAAATAACCTTATTCATTGTAGAAATATATTTGTATATAATAAAATTTAATATTTTAATATATTATTTATATAACTTTTATTATATGTTACTAATTAAATAAAAATAAAACTGTAAATTCTTTTATTTGACGGCTAGCAAAAAAAAATATTTTTTCAATTTTAATTTTTATTTATTATATTATTAAATATATAATAATCTAAATTTTAAAAAGGGAGGGAAATTTAATCAAAATGGAGGGAGGCAACAGGTAGGAAATGAAAAGATTCATGGGTGAATTTGAAAACTAAGTTTTTTTTTAAAATCTTTCCATATTTAGAGAAAAAAGTTGGAAGTAAAAAATATGTGAGTCTCACATGTAATTTTCCTCTCAATTTCCTCTCCCTCTCGTTTTTTCTCTCCTTTGCGAAGCAGGAGAAAATAACATTTTCTACCAAACACAATATTAGTGTTTGGAAAAATTTTAATATAAACCCAATGAATCATGTCATTTACAGTTTATCCAATAAAAATATAACATGTTATATATTATAAATATAAATTTATTCTGTGATGATGATATAAAGAGCCTTTTTATTTTCTATTTTCTCCCCCCCCTCATTCCATTGTAATCGTCTCACACAGTAATTGAAGCATAATTTTATCAGAAAGCACATGCTTGCTGCACATGATCTTACTCACAATGGATCATTACACTTGGACAATACGTATTTGTGCGTGTGTGTGTGTGTAGGCTCTTCATGCACCATATTCTTTCTGGAACACATCGACAAAAGGGTTATCATCATTAGTGATAACCAAACGCCTGTGAATTCCAACATTGTCACCTGAAATCCCCACATCTCCACGAAAATCATCATCAATGGTACAAAAAAACAAGCTTATAAGTGACAACCCCTTTGGCGCTCCATAGTGCTTGTCACATCCCAAAAATAGAAAGTGATTGGTATGAGGTATAGACAACATCATACATCCCCATAATCCTCAAATCGAAAGTTTATTTCATTTCTAAAATGTAATTGAATTTATATTAAAATTTTAATGCTTTTGATATTAATCATTATAACAAAAGCTTCAATATTTTTATAGAAATTTCAATAGAATTTTCCCTGTAAATAAAACTTCTTGAAAATTTTACAATACATTGTTTCAAACAAAATATCATATAATTTAAGAGTTTAGCTCCTTTTAACCAACAGACAAAATTTATAACAAAATAAAGACACTATGAGAAAATTTCAATTAACTCTCCACCTAGCATGTCTAAAAGTTTCTCAAGAGTCGGTAAGAGGATCAACATCAGCTAAGGTATCTTAGACCAAAATAATTTTTCAATAAATAACATCTCAATAATAAATAATTAAACATGAGTAAAAGAAAAGTTGGAGATAATTATGTTAGCTAAAGAGACAACGATCTTATTAAAAATTTAATAAACTTTTGGAATAAAAGGTCTCTATATAATTTTAAATAAAATTTTGAACTATTAAATTATCATTTCAAATATTATTATCACTTAATTCAAGAAATAAAATAAAAAAAAATTAATTATAAAGAAATTACTAATTAAAACTAATGGAATATAATATTACCAAATAATCAAATTCATATTTATAGAAACTTATCAGAGCAATTAACACATGTGGGCATAAAGTCTACAAGAATAAATATTTAAATCAGCTTATGCTACGAAAACAAATGTGAACACACAACCCATGAAAGTAAATAAACAAAAGTAGTATGAGCTATGCAAAACTACCACCTTATCTCCTCCTTTAATTTCTTCGTGACCAAAATTCATGTCTAATGCTTAACTCACCAGGCCAAATATAAGCTAGTTCAACCAATTAAGTGCCATTCAAAGATCATATGAGGGCATACTATGTGTTATATTTATTTCCAAACAATAAGTCTCCCAGATAACCTCCCACAATAGAACAATTCATGCATATATGATTTCCAAAAAAATTATAAATTCTAGACGATATTGCATATTTTCAAACATGAAAATTTCATAATGAACATAATTATATATCAATTTTTTCATCTCACTAGCAATTTATTTCCAAACAATGATTACACACAACTAATCACACAACACACACTACAACATAACATTTGTAAAGCATATTTTTTCCAAACAACACTTAATTTAAATAAAATATACACAACTAATCACACAACATAAACTACAATATAGTAGTAAAGATTACCTGTGCTCCTAACAAGCAAATTTCCTTGGATAAGTGAATTATCACCACCAACAACACTAACACCACACTTTACATAATATTTAATACCAAACACAATTAATATTGGTGATTAAATACTAATCTCACTATAATTCTAACATAATGACCCTAAATTTTAGATTGGACAAAATTTTTCTCCCAATAAATATTTTATTTAAAAATAAGTTTTATAACAAGTAGAGAGTGAGAGTTTAGTATAACTTATACTAGAAAATATTTTTTTGAAGATCAAGAGTTTGAATTCTATCTAGCAAAAGTTTGATTTTATTTAGTTTTAAATTATAGAGAAATGTTTTTGCCCATTTTGTAATTTTTCCTTGTGCCCTCCCTGGTAATTTGCTTTGTGCTTTATTTTGTAATTTTTCCAACACTTCTTTGATCAGATTTTTATATCTGTCGTGTGAGGAAAGAGAGCAGTGCATTATCACCGACGTTGTGCTCTTCTTCCTTCTTCACTGTCGAACTCTTCCTCCTCCTCCTTCTCGGTCATGTTTCCTCGTTCCTCACCATCGGTCTGTGTCGTCCTCACTGCTGCGCTCTTCTCCATCTTCGTTCATCCATTGTAGTTGGTAAGTAGCTGCATTTTTCTTTCTCTATCGTTGCCCTCTGCTTCATCACTGGTCCGAGCCAGCATGTATGTGTGAGTGCTTTTCAATTTCCTTTATTCTTCAGCTGCTGCACGTCTTGTATGTATGTGTGATGAGCTCAATTTTTTTCCTTGGTTGGCCGGCAATTCTGTTCTTCTTCTACTCTACCCTGTGGTAGCTGTTGTAAAAGTGAGCCTTCAAACCATTATTCTTTGTGATTTTGTTGAGCGCGTGTGGGTAATTGAGTGAATAAGGTTGCAAACTCTTCTCTTGTGCGTGCTGTAATGGTTGTTGCTGTCAAATTTCTCTTCCTTTGTGCTGTCATATATGTTGTATGTGTGTCAAAAGTGTGTGTGTGTCAAAGTCCCACATTGACTAAAGGAAGGAATCTCCTAGTGTATATATACTAAAGAATGAAATGGGATAGTAAAATGGGCTTGGAGGAGAAGTGGCTTCGCACACATGAGACAGGCCAACTCAGGACAATTGCAGTTGAAATCAGCCGATTTGCCCCCCCTGCACGCGAGTTCAAGAGGCATTGGGTTCTTTTTACCGAGTTATTTTTACAAAAAATGATTAAATAAATAATTACTTTTAACTTACCCGAAAAACATCTGATTTTGCTGTTTTGAATTTTAAACTTGAGGCTTTGGAAGTTTCTGGACATTAAACCTCTTCTGGAAACCGAATTTTGAAGGTCAATGTTTTGTCTGCCAAACGTCTTCAGATTAATGAACGCTGAACGTTTTTGAATTAATGGACATGCACGTTTTGCTGTTTGAGGCGTCTGTAACTGAAGCGTTAAACGCTGAACGTTCGTTGTTTAATGTGTGTGTATAACCGAACCATTAACCGGTAATTATAACCCAACGTTTGTGTCTCCTTCCTCGGCCTATATATACCCATGGGTGAGGACAGAACAAAGTGCAAGCCTTCACAATCTCCTCCCTCTGACTCCTGTTCGTCTGTGCTTGCTTTAGTCTCTGTTATTCTGTTCCCTTGCTCTATCGTAGGAAGTAACATCTGATTTTGCTGTTTTGAATTTTAAACTTGAGGCTTTGGCAGTTTCTGGACATTAAACCTCTTCTGGAAATCGAATTTTGAAGGTTAATGTTTTGTCTGCCAAACATCTTCAGATTAATGAACGCTGAACGTTTTTAAATTAATGGACATGCACGTTTTGCTGTTTGAGGCGTCTGTAACTGAAGCGTTAAACGCTGAACGTTCGTTGTTTAATGTGTGTGTATAACCGAACCATTAACCGGTAATTATAACTCAACGTTTGTGTCTCCTTCCTCGGCCTATATATACCCATGGGTGAGGACAGAACAAAGTGCAAGCCTTCACAATTCTCTCCTCCCTCTGACTCCTGTTCGTCTGTGCTTGCTTTAGTCTCTGTTATTCTGTTCCCTTGCTCTATCGCAGGAAGTGCTTGTTTAATCCTGGGGAGCTGCCGGCCCGTCGTCTAGGTGTGCCGAAATAGTTCTTAAGGATAGTGTCCTTCCGGGCACGACTCAGGCAATCAGAAGCTCGCTGTTCACGTCTGTCGCCGGTGTCGCCTACAAACTTAAGAACTATTCAGCCCAATGGCGACCAACAGTGTTGAAAATGTCACTCCCGAAGGTGTGCCAAGTGGATCGGCTGGAGGTCAGTACGTCCCTGCCGCTGTTGCCGTCCCCCTACCGAGGCCATTCCCGGACATATCGAAGATAGAAGTCTTTGATGGCCGGAACTTCAAACGCTGGCAAGAACGTGTCTTCACCGTCCTTGACATGCATGGTGTGGCTGCTGCTCTTGCTCAATCCGAGCCTCCTGCTGATACTAATCAAGCTCAGCGAGTTGCATGGACTTATGCAAACAAGGTATGCTGACACACTATCATTAGCACTTTATCTAATGATTTGTTCGATGTCTACTGTGTCTACAAGGAAACTTGTAAGATATGGGAGTCCCTGGTGACAAAGTACACTGCTGAGGATGCCGGCAAACAAAAGTTCGTTGTGGGCAACTACTGCAAATGGGAGATGATCGAGAACAAGGATGTGAAGGAGCAAATCAACGAATATCATAAGCTGCTGGAGGAGCTTCGTGCTGAAAACATCAACCTTCCAGACGAGTTTGTTGCTGGGATACTGATTGGGAAGCTGCCAGAATTATGGTCTGACTATAAACAACAGCTGAAACACAAACAGAAGCAGCTATCCTTGACTGACTTGATCACTCACATCATCATCGAAGACACCAACCGCAAGGCAATACGTGCAGCTCGAACCAGAGAAATGACATCTAAAGCCAACCTAGTGGAGAGAAAGCCTCACAACAAGAGGTATGATTCTAAAACTAAAGACAAGAGGAATAGAAAATTTGATTACAAACCCAATGCTTCTAACCCCTCTTTCAAAAAGAAAGGAGATTGTTTTGTCTGTGGTAAACCAGGACACTATGCAGCACAGTGTAGGAAGAGAGCAAACCGTGATAAGCCTCGAAAGCCAAATGTAAATTTGGTACAACGAGATGGTGACAGTGATGATGACATCATTGCTACAGTGGTGTCACAAGCTCTCTTGATTTCTGATGTGAAGAAGTGGGTGGTAGACTCTGGGGCTACCAGGTACATATGTGCTAGCTAAGAGATGTTTACCACCTATAATCCTGTAAAGGAAGGGGAAGACCATGTTTACCTTGCTGATTCTCGAACTGCTAAAGTTCAAGGAAAAGGGAAAGTGGTCTTAAAGCTCACATCAGGAAAGACTCTAGCTCTAAATGATGTTCTGCATGTGCCTGAAGTTAGAGCTAACTTAGTGTCAGTTGCTCTTTTAGGAAAACTGGGGTTAAAGTGTCATTTGAATCTGACAAGATTGTAATGACAAAAAATAATGTGTTTGTAGGCAAAGGGTATTGTAATCAGGGACTGTTTGTTTTGAATGTTGATGAAATGAATAAGACTGAATCTTTTGAGTATATGCCTGTTTATATGGTTGATTCCTTTGATCTGTGGCATGCTAGACTAGGTCACGCTAGTAAAGGTTATATAAATAGGATGTGTCAACTTGGACTACTTTCTGAAATTAAAAACAATGATTTTGGAAAATGTGAAGTATGTGCAGAAACTAAACAAAGTAAAAAACCTCATTTTTCTAGTCAAAGAGAATTTGAATTACTATTTTTAATTCACACAGATTTAGGTGACTTAAAACAAACCATGTCTAGAGGTGGTAAAAAATATTATATCACTTTTATTGATGATTTTTCAAGATATACTAAAGTATACTTATTAAGAAACAAAGATGAGGCTTTTGAAAAATTTCTTTTATATAAAGCAAAAGTTGAGAATCAGTTAAACAAAAGAATTAAAAGGGTTAGATCGGATAGAGGAGGAGAATATGTTTTGTTAAATGATTTTTGTGAAAAAGAAGGAATTATACATGAGGTAACACCTCCTTATTCTCCCGAGTCTAATGGTGTTGTAGAAAGAAAAAATAGAACATTAAAAGAAATGATGAATGCTTTGCTTGTGAGTTCTTCTGCCCCTGATAACTTGTGAGGTGAAGCTATTTTGTCTGCATGTTTTTTACAAAATAGGATACCTCATAAGAAAACAAAGAAAACACCTTATGAGTTATGGAAAGGGTTTACCCCAAACTTAAAATATTTGAAAGTGTGGGGGTGTTTTGCAAAAGTTTTATTGCCTGATCCTAAAAAGAGAAAAATTGGCTCTAAAACTTATGATTGTATGTTTATTGGGTATGCTGAAAAAAGTGCAGCATATCGCTTTTTAGTTTTAAAAAGTGATGTTTTAGACCAAAATACAATTATAGAGACTAAGGATGCTGAATTTTTTGAACATATTTTTCCCTTGAAAATTAAGCATGTTTCTAAACCTGTTGAGAATTCAGAGTTTGAACAAAATTTAAATGAGGATTTGGTTTTAAGGAGAAGTAAAAGACAAAGGAAAGAAACAAGTTTTGGAGATGATTTTTACACTTATTTAGTACAAGATGAACCGTTAAATTTTTATGAAGCTATTTCTTCTCCTGATGCCAAATTTTGGAAAGCAGCAATTGAAATTGAAATTGATTCTTTAAGGAAAAATAAAACTTAGGTTTTATCAAATTTGCCCCAAGGAGCTAAGGCTATTAGGTGTAAATGGATTTTTTTTAAAAAAATATTTTTCAGACGGTTCAATTGATAAGTATAAAGCAAGGCTTGTGGCCAAAGGTTTTACTCAAAAAGAAAATATAATTATTTTGACACATTTTCTCCTATGACTAGAATCTCTTCTATAAGAGTTCTTATTGCTTTGGCTTCAATTTACAAACTTTTTATTCACTAAATGGATGTTAAAACTGGTTTTTTAAATGGTGATTTAGAAGAAGAAATTTACATGGTACAGCTTGAGGGATGTGTGATTCCTAGGCAAGAAAATAAAGTTTGTAAACTTGTAAAGTCTTTGTATGGCTTAAAAGAAGCGCCTAAGCAATGGCATGGGAAACTTGATCAAGTTTTGACAACTGGTGGATTTTCTACTGTTGAAGTAGAAAGATGTGTTTATACAAAGTTTGTGAATAATGCATGTGTGATTATATGCTTGTATGTGGATGATATGCTGATTTTTGGCTCTAGTATGTGTGTTGTTAATGAAACAAAAAATTTTCTTTCTTTAAATTTTGATATGAAAGATATGGGTGAAGCCAAGGTAATCTTGGGTGTGAAAATCATAAGGAATGGAAATGGAATCTTGCTTTCCCAAGAACATTATGTTGAGAAAATTCTCAGAAAGTTTGGACATCTGAAGATGCTCCTTTGAGTATTCCTTATGATTCGAGTGTGCAATTAAAAAAGCACAAGGGTGACCCAGTTGCTCAATCTGAGTATGCACAGATTATTGGGAGTCTATTGCATTTGATGAACTTTACTAGGCCTGATATAGCTTATGCTGTAGGCAGATTGAGTAGATATACTCACTGTCCAGGCAGCAAACATTGGGAGGCTCTGGTGAGAGTCTTGAGATATTTGAGAGGTATCATGAATTATGGTATATTGTATAGTGGATTTCCTGCTGTATTGGAAGGATACAATGATGCTAACTGGATTTCGGATTCAGAAGAGACAAAATCCACTAGTGGTTATATATTCACTCTTGGTGGTGGTGCAATAACCTGGAAGTCTGCAAAACAGACAATCACTGTATTCCTCAAGGGATTCTGAGTTCATTGTCATGGAGCTGGCTGGGACTGAGGCTGAGTGGTTGAAAAAATTCTTAGCAAGTATTCCAATAGGTGAAAAGCCCACACCATCAGTGTCTTTACATTGTGATAGCCAGTCTGCAATAGTAACGGCTAAAAATAAGACCTTCAATGGCAAAAGTAGACATATTCGATTGAAACATAATATTATAAGGCAGCTGCTCAAAGACGGGGTCATCTCAATTGATTATGCGAGATCAGAGTTAAATCTGGTGGATCTGTTAACTAAACCCCTAGGGAAGAAATTTATTATTGAAACGTCGAGGGGAATGGGACTTAAGCCTGTTTGAAATTAACGGTGATGGCAACCCAACCTTTGTGATTGGAGATCCTATGAAGAAGGTTCAATGGGTAAGAACAAGTCACTTGTTAGTTCTGCTAGCACTGAATTTTGTCCCTTCTTATGGCTTGAGAAAGTGCTAGAATGCATTGAATGGAGGCTGAGCGATAGCTCTTAATGTTTTCAAAGTCCTTACGGATGGTGTATTCATTACAGATACACTTGATGAAAACACCTATACAAATGTGGAGTGGGGTCGCTCCTATGAGATCGTGGCGAAATCTCTAGAGTATTTGTTAAAACCAGGCATGCGCATGGCCGATAACGTGCAAAACCGTCGTTAATAGCAGAGACTGTGGGGGTATAATCCGATTAATAAGACCTCTAGCACACGCTCAAGATCTGTTGGTTCAATAACGAAGTTACACCAACTTTTCTGTGTGCTAAGTTTTATTAGTCTAGGTTTGGTTTAAGTCGACAGACACCAAATTCAAAGTGATTATCCTCCATGTGAATAACACAGATGAATATAGATACTTTTAACACATGTGGGGGATTGTTGTATGTGTGTCAAAAGTGTGTGTGTGTCAAAGTCCCACATTGACTAAAGGAAGGAATCTCCTAGTGTATATATACTAAGGAATGAAATGGGATAGTAAAATGGGCTTGGAGGAGAAGTGGCCTCGCGCACATGAGACAGGCCAACTCAGGGCAATCGCAGTTGAAATCAGCCGATTTGCCCCCCTGCACGCGAGTTCAAGAGGCATTGGGTTCTTTTTACCGAGTTATTTTTACAAAAAATGATTAAATAAATAATTACTTTTAACTTACCCGAAAAACATCTGATTTTGCTGTTTTGAATTTTAAACTTGAGGCTTTGGAAGTTTCTGGACATTAAACCTCTTCTGGAAACCGAATTTTGAAGGTCAATGTTTTGTCTGCCAAACGTCTTCAGATTAATGAACGCTGAACGTTTTTGAATTAATGGACATGCACGTTTTGCTGTTTGAGGCGTCTGTAACTGAAGCGTTAAACGCTAAACGTTCGTTGTTTAATGTGTGTGTATAACCGAACCATTAACCGGTAATTATAACCCAACGTTTGTGTCTCCTTCCTCGGCCTATATATACCCATGGGTGAGGACAGAACAAAGTGCAAGCCTTCACAATTCTCTCCTCCCTCTGACTCCTGTTCGTCTGTGCTTGCTTTAGTCTCTGTTATTCTGTTCCCTTGCTCTATCGCAGGAAGTGCTTGTTTAATCCTGGGGAGCTGCCGGCCCGTCGTCTAGGTGTGCCGGAATAGTTCTTAAGGACAGTGTCCTTCCGGGCACGACTCAGGCAATCAGAAGCTCGCTGTTCACGTCTGCCGCCGGTGTCGCCTACAATATATGTTTGAACGTAAAATGGGAAATTGATTCAGGCTGAAATTTTTGTATAAAGAACAAGATGATGATGGTATGGATTTGAGTTTTGGTTAAACTTGATCTGATTAATTGATGCTGATAAATTTTTAGGAAGTGAAATTGACGTAAAAGATGTTGGTATTAATTTAAAAATTATTACCCACAGGGTATTCGATGACATGCTTGTTAAAAAAACTTTGCTTAATTTTGGTATTTTGCTGAAATTTTATTGGTTATTGTGAGAAGTATATTTTGTATAGGTGTTATTGATTTATAAACTTATTTTGAAGGTTAAAAAGAAAATTTGATTACAAAATTAATATGTAATTATTTGAATTTTTGAGTGGATGGTTGTTGATTAAATTATTATGGAAAACAATTATTCTCTATAATGAAGGTTGAAGAGAGAATTAGAGGATTTTTTTAAAATGGTATTTGATTGATAAGTTAAAGGGTTATCGAAGAGCTTGAAAATAAATTTTCCTTGCCTATTACAAGAAGGAAAATTATAGTGACATTAAGATAGTTGGTTTGTGAGACATTATTGAAGTAAGCAAGAAATTGAAAAGGTCAAATTTTAGAATTCTTGAGAACTTTCAGATGAGTGGGTGGCATTCTGATTATATTTATAGTAAAGTGTTTATAAAATTTTTTATTTAAATATTATTATTATTGCTTTATAAATTGTTTACATATTCTTGTTAATCCTATTTTCATATTAATAGTATTATTTCTCATAAGCAGTTTAATTATTTAATACCATGTTGATATAAAATTTTCATTGCAATGATTTGTGTATGAAAGAAATGATCATAATTTTAGACAATAAAAAATGATAGTTAAATCATATTTGAAAATGAGAATTTAAACTATTTTTCTTTCTTCATACAAGCTTGATTTTAATGAGAAGGATTGAGTTCAAAATGTTGGATGCTAATAGTAGTTCTATTAACCCTTGACGCGTAATGGTACATCTAGTGTCATGCCCCAAAAATAGAGGGTGACCGGCACGGGTGTGAACCATTTTTGCCTTCCCGTAAGCCTCCAAATGAATATTTGTTTCATTTTTCAAGAGAAGAATAAAATTCCATCAAATTAGATGAGAACTAAAATAACCTTTTTAAATTCATTGTCATAAGAAAGTGTCAACGTTTTTGTAAAAATTTTAGCAGAACCTTCCCTGTAACTAGGATCTTTTGAAAATTCTACAACAAAAAATTTTACAAATATCAGTATAAATCAAGAGCGTAGCTCCTTCCAGCCAACAACCAATATACAGACCAAAAATAAAATTCATCAACAACCTATGTGGAGCATTTGCTATTTCTTTCAAATCAAAAAGACATATAGATTATATATTTACATGAAAGCAAAAATACCAATTAAAAAGGTCCACCCACTATAGCTAATTGCCCTTTTTGAGGTCGTTGGTGGGATCAGCGTCAGCTAACAAATCTGAGGCCAAAATAATTTTTTAGTGAATAGCATTCCCATGAAAAATTTCTTAAAATTTTAATCAATAATTTCTAATAATAGTGTCAGCTAGTTAAAAGCAATTCTATCAAAATTTATAAACATGTAAATCATAACCATATTTATAAAATAAGAGTAAATTAAAAATAATTTATGTTATCATGCTTAAAGAAAACGATCTGCTCTCATATAACTCAAAGTGATACAAATTACTAGTTAAAATTAAATAAATTTTGAAAACACATAATACTCAATATTTAAAATTTTGAGAACTCAACAGAACAGATTACAAACGTGAACACTCAGTTCAAGAGGGTAAATAATCAAGCGTGGCTTATGTCACGAAAACAAACGTGGACACACTAGTCCACGAGGGTAAGTAACCAAACGCAGCCATAGCTACGGAACAAACATGGATACACAGCCCACGAGGGTAAATAACCAAATGCGGCTCAGGCCACAAAATCAAACGCAGGTAGGAAGCCCACGAATACCAAATGTGAGAATAAAACTCACGAAACAAACTAGTTAGTGTTTAACCACAGCACGCTATAGACTAACGAAACTGCCGTTAGTAGCAGTGTCCTATATAGAGTTCTCTTAGAAAGCCCGTTTCAAACATGCGAGGGAAATAATTATTTGTGAAGTCAAATTTTCATTCTCAAGATCAAACTTGCATGAGTTGCTTCAAATATATGAAACTTGCCAAATTGATACATCATAGTAACAAACTTGCACTAATCATGTAACCAAGAAATTTTGAAATTCAATAAGTAAAGGTGACTTCATCAATACTAGAAAGATATTTCTTGAGAAAATGCACAAATCATAATGTAACGATCCTTCATCGTTATCTCAAAATTTCTAAAACTAACATAATTCATAAAAATGAAATATTTCAATAAAAGATTTTTAATAAATAATTATAAGGAATGCTATTCACTTACTCGTTAGAGCTTCAAATTCTCAAATATATCCTTGCCTTTAATTCTGGTCAGGGTCTTGTTCTTCCTTACACCCTATAAGGATATAATGAAATAATAATTTTTTTTTCCAACACGATTCAAAATCAACCATTATCATTCTTAGAGTTGATCTAATCTTTATCATTAATATCCTAATGTTTACCAATTTGTTTTAGTCAAAACATTCCATTCACAATGCAATAGCTCCCATATTAAATATTACTCCCACCAATCATGATATTGAATACTTAAGAGCATAATTACCAAGCCGAGATTAGTCTTTCTTTTTAGATTTCAACATCCTTAAACACTCACAACATTGATAATCTGATTATTTCCAAATAGCACTCTAGGCTACAATAACATCTCCTTCCTCACACATGCACGTATGGTTAATAGGGAGACGATTGATTTGGTTTTTTTTTTTTTCTCTCCTAAACTTCAATCCTCAAATCACGTATATATATATATATATATATATATCATTACCAAGTTCAGATGGGTTTCAAGCTTATTTAACTTAATTTATTCATTTTCTCACTACACAGCACGGCAGTGACCAAACTAGAACACACTGACCTTCTGAAATCTCATGCACACATAGCAGCAGCAGATAACTACACTCACAAGCATAGCTAAGTCAATAATAAAAGGATTGAAGCTCCTCACCTCAACCCAAATAAGCTGTACAGTGGCAGACAACTAGAGAAAAGGAAAAGAAAATCTGGAATGCTGAATAGAGGAGATGAAGCTCGGTGATCAACCCTCAACTAGCAAGCCTAATTTCACGTGTTTTTCTTCCCATAGACAGACTTAGATCGACACATCAAGAGTAAGAAGAACAAGAAGCATTTTAGCTTGTATCCATGAAAACGAGCTGAGAAGAAAAATGGCTAAACAGGGAGAAACTCACAACAGTAGCAAACGACACAGCGGCGACGCTCTAGCGGTGGTGACTGGCATAAACGACTGCAACTCTTGGTTGAGAAAGAAGAAGATAGTGATTCGACAGTAATAGAGTATAAGTTCGGTGCAGTTTCGCAGCTCTCACTCTCGTCCGAGCAGCTACTCGAAGAAACAAAGCAGAAAATGAAGAGGAAAATAGAGACAAGAAGCATGGGTAGATCAACCCAGTGCAGCCCAAGCTCTACTCTGGCCGACGACCATTGAGAATACGAAGGGGAAGATTAGTTGGTGACCACTGCAGAACGAAGAGCAAGAATTGGTATAAGCTTCCAGATTTCTCTGCCTCTTTCTCATACTCTGTAAAACTGACTTGGATAAGAGAGAGAAGAAAGAAAATATATCTGATAGAGCAAGGGTGTTTTGGTAATTTCAGAAGAGCTAAACAAAATAAAAATCTCATTTCTTACACCGGAAATTCGAACTTAGGACCTTCAATTACTCTAACATGCATGCTTCCACTCTACCAATACTTCTCTTTACTAAATATGTTTCCAAATTAATATAACTACTATTATATACCAACTTATAAATATATACTTATTATTGTTATTATTATTATGGGCTATTACACCTAGCTAGCATGGTGCTTATGGAAGGTGCTAGTTCCATGCACAAACCAATACACGTGGAATGGAGGGACGATTATTCGTGAGCATCGTATTTATGCTTGATTTCATGGGCTTCATGCTTGTGCTTGATTCGTGGCTCCTACTACGCTTGTTTCGTAACTTTCAACTGTACTTGATTGGTTACTTATCCTCCTAAACTGCGTGTACATGCTTGGTTAGTTATCCTTGTAGACTGTGTGTTCATGCTTGCTATTCATTCTGATAAAGCCCTCCTAAATCTAAACTTAACATTCATTATTTTATATTATATCTTTAAAAGCATTCTACCTACTGTTTCTTGAATTTTTTATATTATATAAACATTATAAATTTTGATAAATTACTTTGTCTTATTAGCATTGTTCAAATTCATGATTGTATTGTTGAGAAAAATTGTTGTCTATTATTATTAGTTTAAGTTCATGTTTCATTATTTCAAAATTTTTAAATTAAATTTATTCATTAATGTCTTCATATATCTATATACATGTATATGATTGGAATGCTATTCACTGATAATTTTTTGGTCTCAGATAGTGTAGTCGACTTTACGCCTTCAACAGATCATTGAGGGGCCTTTTGGTTTTTTGTAAAAGAGGAGGCATATTGCGATTATTGTTTTGGTAAAACTATGTATTGTATTTTATAATTATAACTTAGTACTTTACGTACACCATAGTTAGGTCCTAGTCTTATTTAGTTATTACTAAATTGCTGGAATGGAGCTGGTCCCCTTGCTGGGTTAGTTGGTAGGTTTTGTTGTTATTGTGAAAATTTTGGAAGGTTCAAATTATAGGAGAGGCTTTGTCAAAATTTTTATGAAACATTTAAAATTTTACAAACTTTGTTATTATATTTAACTTACACATATTGATATTTTAGCTTAGTTTCTGATCAATCAAGGCTTATGGGATATAAATTCATCTCATATTTTATGCCAATCATACCCTTAGTATTGGGGCGTGATACCCAAGGTTACATTAATTATCCTCATTAACCCAACGCCCTTCCATACACTTTAAATCTTAAAACTTAATCATTTATATTATTAATTCACTTCTAATACACTCATGTAATCTATCATTAATATAATTAGCCTCTTGGGAGCTTTAATTTTGCATCTAATAAATTCCAAAAATCTACAGCTTGCCTTGAGCAATTGATCCTTATCCCTATATCTTACAAACATTTTTTTAAACCCAAATAAATTCCTAACCATCACAAAAGAAATCCCAATTTTCTCGGAACTTTAATTTTTTCTAAACTTTATTTTTAAAAAAATTTTAATTCACTATCACAAATAAATTTCTCTATCTCAATTATATTTCTATAATCTAATAATCTCATTTTACTCATTAGAGCTATTAAAACAACAATAATTTTCTTAAGTCATCCTTAATCTCAAAATTCCAACATTTACAATACCTACAAAAATCACTGATAACAAACCTCAAAACCAATCCATTTTAATCATCAACATAACTCCATTAACCTAAAATAAACCATTAAAGTCAAAATACATAAACCATTAAAGTCAAAATACATCACTACCAAAATCATAAATCACAAAATTTCAACTAAACCCTTACTTTAATTCCTCAAGTGAACTAATTAGGCAAAATGTACATCATACAAACTCTTATTCCAACATTATTAGATCCATTAAAAACCAGATTTAAACCCTCGCATTCGGCTTCTCACTATTTCTTGCCCTCTATTTCTCGTGTTGCGCACAGGGAAAGAAGAAGAAGAAGAAATGATGCGCACAAGAAAGAAATCGAACAGGGGTACTAATCACTTAGTGGACTTAGCCCACGTAACCAATTGCATGCTTGATTTTGATTAAGGAAATTGAGTTCAAAATGCTGGTTGTTAATGGTAATTCCATTAGTCTTTGGGTAGATTTAGCTAGCAAAGTGCTTAAAGGAGGTGCTAGTCCCGTATGCAGGCCAATGTACGTGGAATGGACAGATGGATATCCACAAGTATTGTACTCATGCGTATGCCTATTTTGTGGGTTTCATGCTTGCACTTGTTTCATAGCTTTTAGCCATGCTTGATTATTTCATGGCTTTAAACCATGCTTGTCGATGACTTATTCTTATGGACTATGTGTCCACACTTGTTGGTAACTTACCCTCTAGACTATTTGTCTATACTTATTAATCATTCTGATTAAGTCCTACTAAAATATAAAATTTTGAAAACTTATTATTTTGAAATTTATTCTATTAAATACAGTGTTGTTTGATTGTATATGATTTTATATGGTAAAATCCTTCCTAGATTATATTTAAAAAATTATTTTTTTATATTAGCTATTTACAAACAATTTTTATTATATTTTCATTTGAATTCTTTTTGTAAATTTTTTTAGTTGTACAATTTTTGATAACATATAAAATTCCAAAATTATTGGTTCATTTCACGATTATGTCGTTGTGCAACTTTGTCGTTTATTGTTAGTTATCCATTGATTTATTTTAAACCAAATCTTATTAATTACTACTTTTACATGTCTTATCTATAATTTGGATCAGAACGCTACTCATTGAAAATTTTTTTAGTCTTAGATAATATAATTGACACTGTACAGGCTTACTGATCATTAAGGGGCTTTATTATTATTTTTTTGGACAATGGAAGCATGCTTCAATCATTTATTTTAATGCAAATACTCATTATATTATGTAGTGATAGTTAGTGCTTCACATATATCATAGGTAGATCCTGGTTTGAATTTGTTTGTATGTAATTTGCTAATATAGAGCTAGTCTTCTTTGCTAGATTGATTGACAGGTTTTGTTATTGTAAAAATTTTTTGGGGTCCAAATTACAGGGAAGTCTCTGCTGATATTTCTAGAGAACATTTAAAACTTTATGAATTTTATTATTTTATATAACTTATATATCAATATTTTAACTTAACCTTTACCTAATCAATGCTTATAGAATATGAGTTCACCTCATATTTTATGCCAATCATGCCCTTAGTGTCGGAGTGTGACACCCTACTCATAAGGGATGTTCTATTCTTCTATTAAACAAAAAAAAAATGAAGATATAACAGTTGAAGATGAGCCATTTGAAGGGATATCAAATCAAAGTAATGTTCTATAGATGATGCTTTATACATGAGAAATGATTACAATAAAGGCATTTAAATTTCAAAGAGGGGTAATGTAATGATTTAGGAATTTATGATTTTTTTTTTTAAAATGCAATGAACAATTAATGGACAAAGTAAATCGATAATTGTAAAATGAAAGAAAGAAAGAAAGAAAGAAATGAAAGAGAATGTAATAATCAAGAAATGTAAGTTAAAATTAAAAATTTATAAGGGTTTTAAATGTATTTTTATTAATTTTGGGCCACATATAACAAGAAAGATGTTGGCCATTTAATGGAAACTCTCTTGGTGTTTACTCTCTTGTCTAGGGTTCGAATCTTGAAAGATTAGTTTTATTTTGCTTTAGCCTATGCAAAATTACCATATTGCCCTTCACTTGAACTATCAAAATTTTTTCCCTTCTTTCTTCTTCCCTGATTTGGTTCACATTTGGTTTGTATGAGAGGAGGATAGTTTAGAAACTTCAAACCCTCCATTTTGCAACCACTACCTTCATCTTCATCCTCCATTCTCAGCATCACCGATATGGGTGGCAAGGACGCTGTTCACTGCTGCTCTTCTCCCTCTGTTTATTTTCCTTTTCAGTGTGAGTTGCTCAGCTCTCTGTTTCCTCTCGGCTCCTTCGCTTTCTGATCATTGTAGCTAGTTGAAGATCTTTCCCTTCTTTCTTCATTGGCATCATCCATGTGCTGGTGTGAAGCTCGACTTTCTTGTTCTATATGCGATGCTTAGTTCTTCTCTCCTTCTTGGCTATCATGATTATTCTGGGAATCAAGGGATGGAAAATATTTCAAAAGTGGCTAAATAAGAGTAAATTATATGTTTGGGAATGTCTCCAATAAGTGAATAGCATCCCAATATCTGCTAGCAATTCATTTTCTTAAAAATATTGATAGAGTTTATTCATGTGCCACTATTTTATTCATATAACCCCTTTGATTTTCAAGAGCAAATGACAGAGTATTTTTAATTTTATTCTTATTTAATTATTTATTATATTAATTCTATTCTCAACTTTTATGTATGGAAGTGTTTTAATTATATTAGATTTTGTAGAAAGAATTGGAATTATTGTTTTACATGAATATCTAAAGATATTTGCTATATTATAATGTTTGATTTTGTGCTTAAAGAATGATTAACTATCATGATTCATGCATGTTACACCCTGGTATTAAAGGTATAATTGGTATGAAATTTGAGATAAACTCACATTCTATAAGTCTTAACTAACAAGAGATTAAACTAATTATTGATAAATAATTCATATATAGTTATAAAATTTGTAAAGTCTTAAATGTTTTGTAGAAATTTTGGCAGAGTCTCCCTTATAATTTAAACTTTTCAAAATTTTTATAATAGCAAAATCTGTTAGCTAATCTAGCAAGACTAGCTTTATACCAACAGATTACATATGAACAAAATAAAACTAAGATTTAACTATAGTATACATGAAGCATTAAGTTACAATTTGTCTTATACACTACACATTTACATCACAAAATGACTAACATGTGCTTCCACCCTTCAAATAGCAATAAAGCCTCTCAATGATCAATAAGAGGCACAGGATCAGCCATAATATCTGATATCAAAGAAAGTTTTCAATGAGTAGCATCCCAATTGAAATTTAAGGGAAAAAATAAATAACAATAATAATTAAAAAGCTTAAATTAAGAAAATCATATATGTATGAATCCAATTAATAATGACATAGCATTAGAATTTCACTTCATACTACAATGTGTATTATAAAAAATTAAGAGATATAAAATTCTTTTCAAAATCTAAATATAAAAAATACAACTCATTCAACAAATATTATTTTGAATAAACGTAAACTCATTTTCATTTTCATTCATTTTCATTTTTTCATTTTTTTCATAGGATTTAATCAAAACAATCCATGTGCGTTTGCTTTCACACGAGGCTTGCACCTCTTACAAACATCTTGCTACCTAGGTGTACCATAGCATGCCAAGAGTTAACAATACTATTGTTATCATCCAGCATTCTAGACTCAGTCTCCTTAACTAAATCCAACATGCATGGAGTTGAAACATTTATTAAAAATCATTCCTTTTAAAATATAATATTTAACTATTAAGTTTTCTTGTCAATTTTTTCCATGCATGAATCATTGTATTAACAACTGTGATGTAAATTATAAAATTTAAACAATAGAAATGTTTAAAATAAATAATTAGTTAATAATGTACCAGATCCAAATATTCCTTAATAATAGCATAACTCTTAATGAAAATAAAACACATTCCATAATAGGCCAATTAATATAAAAGTAAGATAAGTAAGAAGAATTGTATAAATCATAAAAATAGAATTGACAAGAATATTTATACAACTTATAAAGAAATGCTATAAAAATTTAAATAAAAAATGTTATAAATAATTTGCAAAAAATTATTTGTGATACTACTAACTCACATGAGAGTTTCTAAATTTTTTTTATATAGCCCGATTCTCTTAAATTCCCATTTACACTCCAATGCCCAAATAATCTGGCACATAAACTAACAATCTTTGTGTCAATATGATTTCCCTTCTTAATATAGGTAGGTAAAATTAACATTCAAGCCTTTTAAAATAATTCTTTAAATTTTTCATTAACCCCTTAAACTCTTATTGAACCCTTCAACAACTTTCATCAAGTAGTTCAACAATATTTAGCAACATTCAACCTTAACCGTTAACGTAGCCCTTATTCCAAGCTTAACAAAAATCTTAATTATCATCTATTTTAATAATTTCCCTTTAAGTGCTACACAATTTCAATAAGTAGTTCAAATTTACAATTTGTATGTAAAGATATATATTTCATGAAGTAGCATTTATAATTCCTTTAGGTCGTATTATGAAAATTAAATAGTCATATTTCCATCAAATCCTATGTTCAAATACCTTAAAATATAATGTAAATAAAATCATATGCAACTTCATATTTCACAATATATCAACAATTGATTTGCAAGCAATAACTAAGATAGCACTGTCTTCATTTGAGTTTTAATTATACTTGAGTTAATTAAACTATTTGACAAATATTAATTCATCTTTATGTCTCTTTATAACCCATCCTCAATTATAAATTATAATACACTATATCAATTATTTTTATGCTTTATGTAGACTTAATAAAATACTATACAAGCATCATATATAATCTTTTCTCCTACTTTGCTATTTTAAAATTCCAAGCAGCAGCTTAAATCACCATACATATATAATCCTTCAAGTTATATTATGCCAGTTTGACAACATTCTTTCAAGCATTTTCACAAAAATTTTCAGGCATTCATCAAAGTTCAATTCACAATAAGCATCCAACACATTTAACCAATACCAACATTAATTTTATCATCATTATTCGGCCGAATATCCAAATAAAATGGTGTACAGCACCCACCAAAATAGCACCTCAATGTCCCAAACAAATCGCGACAGCAACAGTAAACAAAAAAGCAGAACCATCAACTAAAGAGGGAAGAGATCAAGCTTACGACACACAAACGCTCTACTTCCAACAGCTAAGGAGGAAGAAGCAAGAAGACAAGTGGCTGGATATAAGGAATTTCTCATGGCAGCCACGAACACGAAGCTAACAGACCCCAATTCAACAGGACTTCTGCACTTGAAGGAAATAGTGGCTGAATGAAAAATCAAGGGTTCGAAGGTCTCAGCTCAGCAACCAACAACAACGAAAGAAAGGAAGAACAACAATCTACACACATACTGAACTCGCACGACAGCAACTAAGGAAGAGAGAAGAAATCATTGGATTTTCACCTACTGAACTCCCAACGGCAGCACAACTTCGGCGAGTACAGGAGAAGGTTGATGGCGAGGAGGGAAGTCCGATGGTAGGGGCGGAGTTTGACGGTGAGGAGAGGAATCCAACAGTGAGGAGGGATGAAGAGCACGCTGTCGGTCGATGAAGGAGACTGAGGAATGGAATGCTTTGTTTTTTTTTTTTTTTTCACGGAGAGAAGAAAAAATCTGGTTATAAGAATAATTGGAAAAATTACAAGAAGGGGCATAACAAAAGTTACAAGAAAGGGAACAAAATTTTTTTATAATTTAAGACAAAATAAAACCTAACTTTTGCTCAATATAATTTGATACCAGGACCTTCAAGAAAATTGTTAGCATAAGTTCTAATAAACTACCACTCTTCACTTGCTATAAAAATAATTTAAATAAAATATTATTTGGAAAAAAAATTAATTTAATTTAATTTAATTTAAAATCTTGGATCATTACAACGCATGCTTAATTTATAATGTGAGATTGAATTAAAACACTGATTACTAATAGTAATATCATTAACCCTTGACACATCATGGTTAAATCTTAGCTAGCTTGGTATTCATGAGCATTGCACTCACGGTTATTAGTTTTGAGCTTAATACTTATACTTATTATTCATGAGTTACATATTTAAGCTTGTTTCATAGCTCCTAGTCATGCTTGTTGGTTATTTATTTCACACTCAAAAAATTAGACGTGACTGGCACGATATATATACGCAAACATACATTCCTTAAGCCTTAATCAAGAAATTTTAATCGAATATTTTAATTCATTTAAAATAAGATGGAAAATCATTATAACATTTTTATATAAACAAAAGATTCCTAGACTACACTTTTATTTTTGTTTTTAACATCTAAATAAAGCATTAAAAATTTTAAATAGTTATAAAATATAAATTATTATTTTTACAAAATAAAGTTATATTATATAATTAAATTTTTTTTAAAAAAATATTTTTATAAAATATAAAGTACTTTCAAAATATTATATTTGATATTTTATATATTAAAATGCTAAACACTATTGTAAAGTTAAAATTATTACAAAATAAATAAAAATACAAAAATAACAACTATCATACAATTTTCGATTATAAAATTTACAGATATTGTTAATTGTAAATTATTTATAGAAATAAAATACACATACCGGAACGTTTTATAATTGAAAAAGCTTTCATAGACTACACTTTTATTTTTATTTTTTAACATCTATAAGAGCTTTTCTTATAAAAAAAGCTCCTGTAGGATGACAGAACATGGGAGCGTTTCTTTCTTAAAAGCTTTCATAGACTACACTTTTATCTTGTTTTTTTAATTTTTGAATAGCTATAAGAGCCTTTCCTATTGAAAAAGCTCCTATAGGTTAGAGGATACGAGAGCATTTTGTCTCTGAAAAGCTCCCATATCTTTTTTTCTAGTTTATTTGTGCAGACCACATTTCTCCTGTACCAGATCCATTTATTCGACTCCACACTTCTTACATATCCTAAGCTCCATTTCTTCGACTCCACATTTCTTCTGTATCAGCTTCGGCCTTCTTATCCGTTTCATCCCTGGCTCCGTCATCTGCGTTTCTTCCTCCATTTCTTTGAATACCCAACTCCATCTTCAAATACCCAGTTCAGATATGGAGTTTGGTTTGCTTGATCGACGTCTATCGAGTCTAGGTTCGGCACCAAATTTCTAGATCCGGAGGTCCATCTCCCGTTATCTGTGTGCTGCTCAACTCTGAGTGGTTCGTTGTCTGCGTGTGCATGTGCTCGAGTCTAGATCTGGGTTCCGTGCTTGCGTCTCATACCATTTTCCTCACGGACAGCGCCGCCTCTATTTTCTGCATGATTCCTTGCTTTTGCAGATCTGAAACCAGGTTCCTCTTCAGCGCCCTGCGTCCATACAAACTTTTTTGACTTTTTCTTTTTCGGAACTAATGTCTAATGTTACCGTGACCATTGAATGGATTTCCTTTTATGCTGACCATCGAATGGATTTCCTTTTATGCTATCTATTTTGGAAGGAGAGCATTTGCTTGCTGTGCTTCACGCTTATTCAAATAAGAGCATAGACATGTTTAGTATTTGGAATCGAGAGGTGATGCTGTGCCCATATTACTGTTTCTTTTTCTTGTTTTTTTATGAATGCATTTACTGTTTCTAAATTCTTTCTGCACTCTCTTGAAATTGTGATTATAATCTCTTGTACATGTTTAAATATTGATTTAGATGTTTTATTATGAGAATTGTATTGTAATGACTTCAAAATTCAACTTAAATTAAAATCTATAATTATATGATTTAAGTGCATCTTATTAATTTTTGAGGAACTTCAAACAATGCAATAAATTTTATTTAAGCATCAAAAGAGGAGTTGGTGTAAATTCAGAAAAATTTAAGGTAAATAAATTAATTAATTAATTGATAAAATTTTTTTCTTGGTATTTTGACTTAAATTTTTCTAACCCTAGAATTTTAGTAGAATTAAAAATTTATAATAAGAAATTTTGAATGTATTTTATTTAAAGTTTTGGAGTAAATTATAATGACTTAGGAATTTAAGTAAGATTAGAATTAATGATAAGTTGTTGATTGTATTTCATTAATTTGTGGAACAAATAAGACAAGAGAAAAATTGTGTTAGTAATTCATATATTGAGTTGTTGGTTCGAGTTTTGCTGATGTTTGAGGGGTGTTTTATTTTTCTAGCCTTGGTGAGATTGCTATATTGCCCCTTTTGTAAACATAAAAAAAATAAAAATAAATAAATAATAAAATAATAATAATAAAAATAAAAATCTTATTTGGTAGATTTCGCAAGGAGTTTACTATATAATACTCTTCCCCCTCCTTGTCGGTTAGAAGTTGGAGAACAGAGTAAAGGAAAGCGTTCGCGTCCCTCTGTGTTTCTCTCCATCTTTCCTGTCGTGTAGGCTTCATCTTGCCGTCGGTGTGCTGGTCTCTTCATCGCCAACAAGTGTCCGTCACTTTCCTTGGCTATTCTTCCATCTCTGTCCAGTAAAGTAGCTGAAGTTCTTTGTTTATGCTCTGTTGCATGGCCGCCGAAGGTGTGTGCGTGTTCAATCTTTCTTCTTCCTTTCCTTCTCTGCAGTTGAACGTCCATGTGTATGTGCTTAATAAGCTTAAGTCCTTCCTCTTTTTGATCTGTAATTTCAGTTTTGTTTCCTTCTCTTGGGGCAGCCAAGCGGAAGCTCTTCTCCTCTTCTTTGTGTGGTCCGTGAAGTATGGTGTTGCATCTCTTACTGTGCTTTGGTTGAGGTAAAGTGTTGATTCTTTCTTCTTATGTGAGTATGACCCTAATAACAGTGTGAATCACGCTTATTCTTCCCTGAACCGATGCGTCCCTGTTTTTCTTGTTGCTGTTATGATTTCTTTTCCTTATAAAATAGAAATTATGTGGCAATTTCGGTTGATGCTGTGCATGATTTCAGTTGGTTAAGCTAAATATTGATGTTGAGAGATTTTGAAAAGGATGTTAAGGATAAAGAGGCTTGGTGTTTATTTGAATTTGGATGCATGTAAGATATTCGATAAAATGTTTAAAAGGAAATTGAAATTACAAATAGAGATTTTTAAAGAAATAACTTCTTTGACAATTTAAGTATTGAATTGTTATGTATGTATTGATCTTTGGAATATCTATTGAATGTTGTAGTAATGTTAGAAGGAAGTTTGTTGGAATTGTAGGAGGCCGGATAAAATTTTATTGTGTGTTATAAGAAGATTAGAAGAGAAATGAACTTGTTGTTGTGATTTAAGCAATGATGGCTATAAAATGTTTGATAAAGTGTCTGTTAGAATGAGAATTTTTAGATATTTCATTAACTTTTATAAGCACATAGTTGGTTTAGGTGTTAATTATCCATGGATTTAACTTTCAGTTTTGTGAAGATTTTTTTCATAAAGCTATTGCGAGACGAATTGGCTTTTGGAAAATTGCATGGCTGGTTATAAATAATAATGTTGTTTTAAGACTTGATTTTGAAAACACACCTAAGGTGTTCGATAAAACATGTGATAGAAGAACTTTAAAATTTTAATGTGATTAAAGGTGGTGTATATATGCACAAGTTTAGTTGTGTGTGTGCACGTGTGCGGGCGTGCGCTCGATAGAAGCAAAGTGTTAAATAGAGGGATATATATCTATATATATTAAGTTTAGTAGATATTAGAGGAATCTAGGCATAAATTATATTTAGTTGAAAACTTAAGTGATCTTAGTGGTGTTGATATTAAATTCAAGTAATAGATCATTGAATTATCTTATATATTGAATAGGTTGCTTAAAAGAAAAAAGATTTGACTGTAAAGAGTGAATTTACACTCAAGAACATTATAGGTAAGTGGATAACGTCCTAATCAATTTATATATTTAAAATTTTTTTTATCAACTATTTTTTTAATAATTTACCGTCATTAATATATGCCACTCTAGCATTGATTAATGTTGTTGATTAAGTTTCTTTAGCTCTTGAAGTTATTATGATTTATACTTATAAGATTGGTAGAAATGCTTTTATAAATTCTAGTATTCTTTTATTCAATAAAAACAATCATGGAAATGGGTGAAGAAGTTTATGAAACGTTAGTTGTGAATCTTCATATTTTAAAGGATTGATATTTTAAACAGTTTATGTGAGTTTGATATTGAGAAGAGAAAAGTTTATTTTGAAAGTGATGATATTCTCACATGTTTGAAAATAAATTTTAAGGGGACTTTATACAGAATACTGGTTGGTAATGGCAGTTCTGTTAGCTCTTGGTGTGCCATGGTACACTTGGCTAGTAGGGTGTTTATAGGAGGTACTAGCCCTCTACGACAATCAATGCACATGGAACGGAGGGATGGTTATTCGTGAGCATCACACTCACATTTGTTTCGTGGCTTTAGTTGCATTTGGTTACTTACCCTCGTGGACTATGTGTCCATGTTTGTTTCGTGGTTTCGCCTGCATTTGGTTATTTACCTTTGTAGATTGTGTGTCCACGTTTGTCTTCATGGCAAGAGCTGCATTTGGTTATTTACCTTCATGAATCGTGTGTCAATGTTTGTTAATTGTTCTGATGAGTCCTTATAATATAAATTTGATTATTTAATGATTTTACATTCTATTGATTTTTAACTGGTAAACTATTTACAATTATTTATTTTATTTATTTACTTTCTTACAATCAAGTGATAATAATATTTGATATGATATTTTAATAGTTCAAGATTTTATTTAAACTTTATAAAATTCTTTTATTTCTGAAGATTTTTAAATTTTTATGAAAATCATTGCCTCTTTAAATTGCAAAATTGTTTCAAACTTTTTTTTATTCAAGTTCAATTATTTATTGTTGAGACGTTATTCATTGAAAAAGATATTTTTGATCTTAGATGGTATAGCTAAACTTGTGTGTTGAGGTGTTTATTGAGCAGTTTTATTGCTGAGTTGAAGCGGAAGGATTACTTTAGACAAATCCTAATTTGAGGAAATTTTGAACCTTGTATTTATGTTGGAGTTTGATCTTAGGTGCTCCACATAAATTACGGGTAGGACCCTCATATTTCTTTTAAAAGTGAATATCTAATTTAATATTGTAAAAAAAAAAAATTAATCACCCTATTAATGTGTTCAAAGTATTAACCTAAAAGTTTCTCTGATCAAGATTTAAGGAATGTGAGTTTTGTACTCATATTCCATGCCAGTCACACTTGATTTTTGGAGTGTGACATGTATGACTCCCAACTTGAGGGATTTTCACAGATTTCTTATTATTCATGAATTTTGGCAGATTTCCTATTATTGGTTTTGGCTAGTTGCCTCATACCATTTTCCTTCCCAAAATTTCCTCATCGTCATCAAATAATGGCTCAAACAGAGATGCAAAGCAATGGCTGTGAAGTCATGGAGCCTTCCCCCAATATCCAAAAGGTAGAACACAACGGTGTCGCCTAAAATCCTCAAGCCTTTGTGCAATTATAACGCCTGATCCAGCTAGTTACTACAAGTGAATGAGAATAAAGGTATGTATCATTTTATTACTTCTAAATGATTGTTTGACTGATACTTTTAATATTTTTCTCTCTAAATATGTTGTCATGGGTTGTTGTAGAATTACTGAAATACTGCGTTTTAGGGGAGACTCTGCTCCACAATTTTAATTTGGTGTATTAATTAATACTTGTTTAATTTTAATTCGATCTATAACATGACAAAATTTGGACATTTGCTTTTTTTCTTTATTGTTTTTATAGGAACCAAAACAAGGGAGTGCAGATATTACATCATGAAATCCATGAAAGATGTTGTCACACATGGAGAAATAATCATTCCAGAAAACGTAAGTATCTTAAAATCAATTTTTATTAAATTTAATAACTAATTTAATTAATTATATATTATTTTATCTTACAGTTCTTTGAAGATGCTTCATGCAAGTCTTATAGGATGAAAGAATTAGATGAGTTTATAGAGGAGTGGTCAAAATATGTTATGAGATCTTTACAAGGTATTCAAAGTGGTTAGAATTTGTGGTTTAGGTATAAGTGTAGAAATATTATGAAAATTACATTGTTTAGTTGCTTATGAGTTTTGATATATAAAAGAAATACTTTGATCTTTACTTGAAGTCGTTCCTTAAAATTAAATGATAGTTGCCTTGTTGAAATTTGTATTGTCTTTTTAGATTGTTGTGCTGTTGGGTTTTGTCTAAAATATTGGTCATGATATACAATATAAATGGAATGGAAAAGAGAAAATGAAAAAATATAAAAAAAAATAAAATACCTACCGATGCATTTTATGGATAAAAAGCTCCTATAGATACCTTACAAGAGCTTTTCTAAAAAGAAAAGCTCCCGTATAAGGAAAGAGAAAATGAAAAAAATATTAAAAAATAAAATACCTACCAAAGCATTTTGTGGATAAAAAGCTCTTGTAGGTACCTTACAAGAGCTTTTTTGACAAGAAAAACTCTTATAGGGTCAAGCCTATCGGAGCCTTTCTTTTAGAAAAGCTCTGGTAGGCCTAACTTTTGGGAACTTTTCTTTCTAGAAAAGTTCATGTAAGGTATGCTTACAGGAGCTTTTCATCCTACAAAAGCTCTTATAGGTCTCCTCTATAAGAGCGTTTTACACGCTCTTGTATATTCAGGAGCTCCTCTTTTTTGAGCACTTGCAAAATGCTCCGAAAGCTTAAAATGGAACACTTTGAAAATCTTTTTTTTTTTTGGTAGTAGTGATACATATCTAACTTTTCTATTGTATAGTCGAGGGGAAAGAGCTTCCTGAAAGGCAAGGCATCGGACCATACTAAAGAATTATCCACAATTTCATAGCATTCAACATCAATACATGTTATAGAACACAAATTAAATATTGTGGCTCTCTTAATTGAGACTAATGCGATAGCTACAAGGATGGCCCGTCAAGTGGCGATTAATTGGGGATATCATCAATTTTTATGATGGGCTATATAGTAGAGCAGGTTAGTTTGAAGTCATTCGGGATGAAATGTTAAATGAAATCCTCAAGTATGAAATGGGAAGCACTAGTTTGATGAGTTTCTACTTGATGTAATTCTTCAATAATGCTAAGTTAATGACTTGAATTTTATATATGTGTGTGTGTGTGTGTGTGTGTGTGTGCATGCATGTGTGCGTACTAACTTGTTTATTTTTTCACACAAGTCATCTTTATACCTCATTTGTGGTTCTTCATGGTCTTGATTTGAGGTTCAATAATCCCTATGTCATCTCTCCCCATAATGATATTACTAAGGAAGCTCTTGAAGATCAAGAAAGTAAGCTTTTGGATCAATTCAAGGACAAGGGAGTAGATAATGATACCTTATTTCTCACTCCTTACTATCAAGGGTGAATTACTTTCTAGCTACTTTCAATATGAGTAAATATTTTTTG
The DNA here is from genome assembly GCF_029017545.1 of Prosopis cineraria. Lineage (NCBI taxonomy): Eukaryota > Viridiplantae > Streptophyta > Magnoliopsida > Fabales > Fabaceae > Prosopis > Prosopis cineraria. The sequence continues at coordinate 8,614,606 of NW_026555343.1, forward strand.
TATTTAATTGTTTGATAATACTTGTTATCTCTGGTTAGGGAGAACTAAATGCTTATTGTGATTAATCTTGTTGCTTTTAAAATATGGTATCTTGATCATCTTAATGGAGAACCAAACAACAAGTCAGATATGGTAGAACATTTTAATAAGTAAGTTAAATTTTTTTTTTCAGTTGTTATTTTTCATGTTATTTTAATTTTCACATAGAGAATTTCTCACATTTATTCTTTACTTCCTTCTTACAGTTATGATATTGTATCAGTCTATGACCAGCAAGACCTTATCCCACATATTGAAGGCATTGGACTCTTGCGATAAATGGGTCATAGTTAAAGTATTCATTTAATTTGCTAAGTTTTTAATCAAGAAATCATCGCCTGTTATACCATTCATTGATACGTGGTTTTTTTTTTTTACAATGCTTACTCCAGCCATATAAGAGCAACAATTGTGGTTATTTCCTAATGAGATTCACAAAAGATATCATTACCCATGCCCCTATCACATACTTAACAAGGTATATATTAAATTTAATCACACTTAAATTATAAATTTTAACCAACTTTAGTTAGCTAGCTATTAACTTGAATTTATTGTAACTCTTTGCATACAGTACTTTGAGGATATTTATTGCATATGGTATGTAGCCATACATGTAAAATAAGTTCTTGAAGAAGTAGCCTAAGCCATGTTAAATAGCAGAAATTGTTAGGCCCAGTAGTTAGTTTAGGTATATGTATATAACTTACACATCATTTGTTTTGCCAACTTTTACATCTTAGGCTACTTAATTTTGAAATTTTAGTTTGCAAATTAACCAAGATTTTAGATTTTTTTATGGTTTTTGGTTTAGGATATAGGAATAATATAGGAATTTTAATGTATTTGAATAGTAATTTTAATAGAAATAGTGATTGATTTGTTTATGGTTGTTGGCTAGCTGATACATAGTTGGTTTCTTTGTAAAATTTGCAGGGGGTTGCTTGCATAAAAAATACCACAAATACTTAAAGATCATAATAGCTGTCAAGTATTTAATAATACTTTATAATTATTTTAAAATAACCATCAAATATTAGCTTTTAAAACTGGTCAAAGCCTGAACCTAAAAACTAATACTTGATAATTTTTAACCATCAAGTAAGGGGGCCCTAATATATGGCACCCCCTTACTTGACAGTTTAAAATTGTCAAATATTGGTAAAAATAACTATCAAGTAATTGGACCTTTTGTGATAGTGTTGATTTGTTAAAATGGCTAGGAGGAAATTTTAACATCAAGATGTCGCGTTAAAATGAATGGTTAATGTGTTAAACTAGAAGATACCTAATGACGAAGTCTTGAAATCCTTATGATGCGTTAAAAGCATCCATTAACACGTTAAAAGAAAGGCAACGAAAAATGATAATTAAAGGGTCATTTTAATAACATGATAAACTTATGGTAAAAAAAATAAAAATAAAATAACATGATAAACTTAACTGCAACTCAGTCCCTTCATCCATTCATGCAAATATCTTGCTTTTGGGATCCTTGAATGATATTTTCCCTTTGACAAAAGTTAGATGCTATGTAAAATACAAAAATATCCATGTTTTTCTGCATTATAAACTAAAAGTAAGAAGCTTAGAGAGAGAGAGAGAGAGAGAGAGCCACTTGAAGTGCAATTTTATTTAATTATCACAAAGTGCAAGGAACTTGCTAAGCTTAATCCTGCGCATTACTTATTCATAGTTGACTACACTTCACATGATAGAGGCTCTACGTGCATTATATGATTCAGCTTTGATGAACACAGCAATAAGCAGATAATCATCAGTGATAACTAAAAGCGAGTTTCCATCATTGCCTCTGGCAATCCCAAGATCTCTGCAAGAATCACCATTAAGGGGACAGAACACAATCTTATAAGCGAAGAGAGTATATGGTTGAATCCTGAACGAACCCTGCAGAGTTTTCTCGTACCCACCACTGATTTTCACGGACTTCACCCCATCTTCTTCAACAATAGTCCACTTGGACGGCACAAGAACACAGGATGGTACCTTTCCCTCAACAGAGAAGAAGTCCACATTAATGCTTGGTGTGATGTATCTAATTTTTAATGGGGACGTAACTATCCAAGGCAAGCCGTAGTCGGTATCAATGGAATATGGAAGTTGCACAACACTATAAGGGCAAGTTTCATTTCCAGTCTTGGCGAGATCCAAGCCACCGCCTATTGGCCAGATATGTGGAAGGATGTAGTATGAGCCACCATTCTCAATGGGTTCGCCTTGACTGTCAAGGAGAAACTTGGCTGTTGTTAAAGAAGTGAAGAAGGCAAAGAGAACGAAGAGGGAAAACAAGGAAGGCTTCATTAAATTGAATGTAGAGCTTTTGTTTCTTGGGATGTGTTGTGTGGAAACGAGAGGATGGAGGCTTCTATTTATAGACCTTATTTCTACCAAAAGGAGGGGTAGTTTAGATATTCATCGATGCAAATTGACCCAAATAAAAGTAATATATCACATTTTGGAATAGGCACAGGCAGTGAACTCTATCTAGACTTGTGGCTTAGGATACAAACTAGGGAAGCAAGATGAGGAGATATATTTTGGGTGAGTTGGACTGACACAGAAGGCTGACTAATATAATAAAATTGATATTAATACCAATATTTAATAAAATGAAAGTATCCATAACCTCTTGCTGATTCCACTTCTCAGGAATGAGGAGCAACTATTCAAAAATAGGAGAGAGAACAAATGATTGAAGAATATTGAAAAAACACTACATCTTAACTCAAAACTTTAAGGTTCAAATTGATGAGTCCTTTCTTTTTATTATATATTAGTCATCAAGTTCAACTTTATCCAATGAATGTGGAATTTTCTATATCAACTCAAGTCCACTCATAATTGGACAATCTAACAATTTTAAGTGAGTGGGTGGAAATAGTTCTTTCAATTAAGAAATAGAGTGGAAGGACAAGAGCATTTGCAAGGAGGTATTTGTGAAATTATAATAAAAATGTTAAGAATTTTTTCTTGCTTAATGTAAAGTAAATACTTTTTGTGGCAAAAAAAAATAGATAACTTTATCTTGTAAAAATATCCGAGAAAGTATAACTTATAGTGTGGATGGAAAGGCCAACCGACAATTGTGTGGAAGGAAGAAGAGATTACATAGAAGCATCTCAGTTGGGAATAAAAATTTCTTCTTGTTTCATAGCGAAGCTTATCCTCAAATAATAAATGGAAACAAATAATACTTATGAGACAAATTATGAACATTGATTGTGAAAGAGAAATATGGAGAAATGGTCCTCTGTTTATTTTGTCACGAGCTTATTCACGTGGGGAACTGAAAACTACGTGTTTGTCTGCACCTACACACTTCCTTCCAGCCAACACGTTTAGGGACTAAAACTTTTTGTGTTATTTTTTGAACCGGTAAATTCCACCCACAAGCGAGAAAAAAAATCGTCTATAATATATTGGGATATGTTTTTTTTTTTCTTTTTGGGGGGAAAAAATGAAAATTGGAGTATCACAACTTCCTATATAATGTTGGTATATCCTGACACCAATGTGAGCAAGTGGAGAAACATAACTTCGCAGTATCAGCTTTCGGATTCTCATGCATTCGGTAGAATGTATTTTTCGTTGAGACCTCCATGTTGTTAAATTCTTTATATTTAATATGTTTGAGGGTAATTTACTTCACTAAAATAGTTTAAGTCATTTAGTTAAATATATTCTGACTTTTATATATTCTTAATCTATCTTCTAATTCATAGATGTGAGACTTTTTATTTCTTTATATATAGTATACTCTCTATTACTTTTCTTTTCTCGTTTTATTCTTGCCTAGCTTGTATGTCTATTCAATTTTTTTCTTTCTTTTTTGAATATCTTTTTTTTTTTCAGCTTTCATTCATTCTTTTTTCTCTCTGTTTTTTTTTGTCCCCAACTGAATGGCTCATGATGCCGTGCTAATGCTAATCTCTTTATATTAAGTAAAGTTGAGGATAGTCTACTTCATCAAAATAGTTTAAGTCATTTAGTTAAGCATACCCTAAACTATATACTCCCTCCGTTCAAAAATATAAGGCATTATTAACAAAATCTCACTCCTAATAAAGTAGTTACTTACTTTTAAACTAATCTTATTTTTTTATATTTATTCCTATTAAACATCCTACAATAAATATAAAGTCATTATCAATAGGGGCATATTTAAAACAAAGCCAATGATTACACCTCAAAAGATTAAAAATATTTTATATTTTTGAGTATCCAACTTTTCAAAAAAATACCTTACATTTTTTAACGGAGGGAGTATATTCTTAATTGATTTTTTAATTACTAGATGTGAAATTTTTTATCTCTTTTTTTATATAATATGTGCAACCGTTCCGTCCACAATTCAAGAAAAATGGAAATATTATACTTAAAAGCCCATCTTAATTACACTTAAGAACACAGACTTTCCCTATACGCCGGTAAGGCTCCATACCATAATTAGGCTTATATATGGACTGGATCCACCAACAATAGATAACCCAATAGTTAGTAGATAAGAAAATAAATGATAAATAATTATATAGAACATGAATAACCTTATAACAATTTCATTATTTCAAACTCTGATAAAATACATGTATCTTCTTTTATCTTTTCATCTTTTACTTGAAAAAAAAAATTAAAAGCAAAACAATCTCGTTATCTTCATAAAATATGTCATATTCTACTAGTTTCATGCTCTGATTGCCTCTCCATGATGACTGGGACCAAGTCTCAATATATCTCAACATTAATTCACCAAACATTTTATTATTGTTATCTTCATGAAATTTGATTCCAAAGAAGCGCCGCTTATATTATGATGTATGGAGAGCCTATATACCTAAAGTGTATTCTATAAATTTTTCATTCTAAGAAAGATAGAAAATTTAATGTTTTATAAAAAATATAAAAAATTTACATAAATTCATGTATACAATTTTGGAGGATTTGCTCTCATGTGATCAACTATAAATCAATAAAGTGCAAGAAACTCTGAAACTTCGTTAATTCCTTGCACTTTATCATAAATAAATGAAGGGCCCATTTGTTCAAGTATTTTTTGGGAAAGAAGAACCTTTTTTTTGTGAAAAATAATCACTTAAAACCAATTTTAACATGTTTGTTTAAGATTTAAAAAAATCAGATATTTGTTTATTTGGAGAAGTTAAAATGAATAAGTTTTTAAAATAAGCCCTGGGCAAGATGGGAGAAAATCTAAAAAACCACGGCTATTTTCACGGGGTCCTTTTCAATGTTTTGTGATTTTGCCCCTTCGCATCGTCTTCTGTCTTCTCTTCCTCTCAAGCCTCAACGTTAGTGATCTTCTCCTCCCTCTCCTCCAATCTGCTTCACTTATAGATGTGCGCGCGCGCGCACACGCACACTTCAACCATAACTGCTCGGCTAAGACTGATTCATATTCCTGACTTTGCCATATTCTATTCAAGAGGGTCTTTGCACCTCTCTCTCTCTCTCTCAAATCTGCTTAAATTTTTTATGTTAGTTTCTTAATTTATTGAGTTCTTATTGTTAGAAATGATAACATATATAAGAAAAGGTGACCTGGGTGTTTATCAAATTTTCATTACTTCAAAACTTCTCTAGAAAACAAAGTATAAGTGCATACTTGAGCAAATTTAAGTTATAAGCCTTGTTTTCTATCCAAGAATACTTAAACAATTATTACAAGATTGACACTTGTATGAATGATGGAAATCAAACTTCAAGTGAAAACTTAGAGTATAAGAATCAAATTAATCCTGGTTCAACTCTATACAACTTTAGCAATTATCACTAGTTAAAAAAAATGACTTTTTACAGCGGTTAAAAATGACTTTTTACAACAGTTAAACAGGCAATGTTATTCCAGAGGATGTAAAAAGTCCTCTTTTTACATCAGTTATAAACTCGATTATAAAGCCGATGTTGAAAATTATATACAAAAAAAATAAAAAAATTACTTTAACTTTTAACACCAGTTGGGCTTCCAACCAATATTAAAAGTGAACTTTTAACACCGATTATTGCCATAACTGATGTAAAAAATATTATATTCTACAGCGGTTATGGTAATAACCAGTGTAAAAAGTATTTAGTTTTTCTATACTATATTTATTTTATCGATTTTACCCATTCCTGTGCATAAAAATTGCCAAATCAGACAGCTCAATTCATTTACAATTGTTTATCAAGTATTTATCAACTATATAAAGTTATTTAACTACTAAAAAAACTAACAATTGTCTAAATTATCAAAATTGCCATTCCTGTGCCAAATCAGATAGCTCATTTCATTTACAATTATTTATCAAGCATTTGTTAACTATACAAAACTATTTAACTATTAGAAAAACAAATAATTGTCTAAATTGTGTCAACTATCAAAATTAAAACATGTCTAAAAGTAACAAAAAACCTCACAAGTTCTCCACAAAATAGGTTGCCCAACGTATGTAAATGTCTTCAATTTTAATTTTAGAAAATGCCTTTGAATTGTCGAACATCTAAAATTTGATTCATAAAATAGGCGTATTAATCAATCTCAAATAACATAATAAAATAAAAATTTTAAAAATATATTTACCTCTTTTGTAAATTCGATCATGCTTAATGTGATAATATTGAGCATGTGTCTCATGACATATAGATCGCACAAGTTTATCCTCACCAATTGTCTATGACTTTGTATAAGAACAAATCATAAAAAATTAGTAAGAAATCTTAATAATTGAACATATTAATAAAGTATAGCATCACCTTTGACTCAATTCATGTGGGATCCTTGAACTCATGTCTATGCTTTTGTAAGACTATATTTTGATATGTTTTCATTACCCTATGATCAAGATCACCAAGTTAGTAAAAATATTCAAAAAAATTAAATTAAATAGTATAGTAAAAGTATTCTTACAAGTCTATCGTCTTCTTCATTTCTTTCCTAAGTTTGTAATGGAGGGAGCATAAAAAGATGATAATGTTGCTCTTCATTGAAAGAACAAATAACTATCAATGGTCCCTGCTAAATATGATACAATTTAAAGTAAAACCATATTGAAAAAAGCTATTAATTATAAATTGATCCTTACGAATGCACATATGGAGCCATAAAAACATCTTTTTTGACTTCACATATTCTTTGTTGGAGGTACGCGGTCCTTAACTTTGGAGTATTACCTTTCTTTGTCATGTGATGAGGGCAAAGGAATCCAAACTTATCACCTTTGCCTGATGTAATGCACAAATGATAAAGGTACCTATAACAATGCAATTATATTAGTTTACTAAACTTGATGATTAAGTTTACTTACAACAATGCAATTATATTAAAGAAAAGCATACTTACATTATAAATAGTTCAATGTGTGGTGTGGTAAGTTGATTATTCGATAAAATTCAAAACCAAATCTTCTTGTTCAATTGTCACTATCATGTCTTTCTTACCTATAACCTCCGAATCCATTTCTAAACTCTTGAATTCGAATGATAAATTATATGCCATTAAGATCATTCGCTAATGCGGAGTCAACGAGGGTTGTAGAAGTTTCGGGAGATTCGGCGAGGAAAGCTTCTACATAATAAAAAGGCAAGAAATAGTTAATAAAAAACAAATATTAGGAAGTTACTACGTAATAAAAATTCATGAAATTTCATACCATAGCTTGAACCAAATTCACAAGTCTCTTAGGCCATAGGATAAAATTGCTAATAGCTTCAACCACAGTCTTTACCTTATCAGTAGGGAATGGAACCAAAGCATTTGGCACTTTTAGATCTGCAACCACCACTCTTACTTATCATCTTGAATTTGCTTATGGTGGATGGTTGACCCCAAGCTGTAGATGCTACCAAGAGCAACCAAGCGTTTATCAGGATCTTCTAGAAATATCTCACATGGTTCACCAATGTTGTCACCAAAAGGACTCTCTAACACACGCTCAAAAACATTACTCCCTTTATACTATAAAATGCAGGAGACGTATGAACTGGTTTAGCAGTTGTCTCCTGTCGTGAGCTTATCATGCTCATAATCTCTTCCTTCATTTTCTCTTTCATTTGTAGAAGCCGAGCTGCAAATGAAGCTTTAAACTCATCCTTAGTCTGCTGCTTCACAGTGGATATCAATGTATCAAGCTCTTCTCTAGTTACTATGCCTCCTGAATTGGGACGTGCAGGTGCTCCAAAGTAGTCCTTAATGCCTACACCATATCCAACACCCCTCACACGACCCAGATGCTCTGGCTTGCCTGTAGCAACTGTTAAGATATCATTTCTGCCCTCTGAAATGAAGCTTCCTTGGGCTTGTTGTTTCTTAAGAGCATCCTATAATATAAAAATAACAATATTAATGAATAATATATACAATTGTATAGAAATTTAAAGGGACAAGGAATAATAATTTTACTTACAATCCTCTCGGCAATCTCTCGTGCTATCTCACTTGTATAGCCCCCTTTCTTGTACTAATGTCCATATCTTCATTTCTCCTCTTGAGAGACAGGTGATGGTGGAGAAAGGAGTATGGAAAGATTAGACTTAGCTTCTTCTTCTCTCTTTTCTGTTTCTCTGTCATCAATATATCATCAGCTCTAGCATAACTTCCACGAGACAAGGTGTGGGGGCATTGATTCTGCCGAGCAATTTCTTGCCCTTTAGCTCATTTTTCCTATTAATAAATTGAATTTTAAATTTTATAATTGAAGTAAATCTAAATAAAAATTAAATCAATTAAAAATCAATAAACCAAAGCCTTTTCAGAAGTCTGAATCCTAACAAATTCTTTCCAAGTATCTTCATCAAGAAACTGGTATGTATCAAGAGGATTGAGACGAGCCTGACCCTCTAGCACCTCAGCAAAGATATATCTTCTAGCAAGATCAGTTTTAAAATTTCTCCAACATGTTCCACAGTAAGAAATCAACTTGTGTTGACAATCTTGATTAGATGGAACATTGTATGTGAGCTACAATGAAGACATAAGATAATAATCAGTAATTTTCCAATAATATATAACCATAAAAAATTTTAATTTTTAATTATTTACCTGAATACTTTCCCAAATTTGTTCCTTCACACGTTCTAGCACATCAGGCCAGTCCTCAAACATAATAGAAGGCTTGGAGCGCGATAGGAGGCCAAGAAAACTAACAAACTTGGCTTTATATGGCCCTATCGGATTCCATCTCTGGTTAAATTGAATTGGTAACCTACGCCCAGCACTCCTACTTAAAGTCAGATCTCTCAATCGTGTGCCATGTCTCCCCCTCCTCACAGACTGGCCCTGACTCGGCTCCTCACTAGGGGTGCCCTAACTCGGCTCCTCATTAGGAGCAACATCACCAATTGATTGGCTTGTAGTGGGCTGGCTCTGAGTGTCATCACCTTGATTCTCCATATTCTTATAAATTCAAATAAATGAAATTAATTAAAAAAATAATCAAAGATAAGATAATTAAGAAAAACAATCCCACAACATAAATTTAATTAAACTAAATTAACATACTTTAATTTCAAAACTAAACTCATATAGGGATATTCTCTTATATCCCTTCATGGTGATTACTTCTTATAGTATGTTCATCATTTACTTCATCTACCACATCTAAAATTAGTAGCCCACTTGAAAAGTTAGGAGTTTCAAAAATATCAAAATTTGATTCATGATTATCATCACTATCAATCATCTTTTTTCCTTTAAGTGCTATTGACCAATTTTTATTTGTTGGATCTATGACATAGAAAATTTATTTAGCTTGGCCTGCCATAATAAATGGCTCATCTCTAAAAGTTAGTTTTTTAAGATCAACTATTATAAATCCAAACTTATTATCACGAATACTATTGACGTCAACCCACTTGCATTTGAAAAAAGAACTCTAAATTTTGTATAATCAACCTCCCAAATCTCTTCAATAACCCCAAAGTAAGTCCTGGATGCTAGTTTAGGTTTCTTATCTTTTAAACTAGAGAAGTGTACAGCTTCAGCCATTATCATAACTCCACTATTTTGCACCGTACTCTTCTCATCCAAGGACTTTGTATAAAAGGAATAACCATAAATATCATAGGCACTCCAACATATAACATTATAGTTAGGACCTCCATCCAATCATTTAATTATTTCAGAAACACCACTTTCATTCAAAATTTTCTGCTTGAACTAATCCACAAAAGTCTTATTATGCTCTTTCAACAACTTTTATTTGTCATTCTCATTCGATAATGTTTTGCCTTTAGAAGTTCTTTATGAGAAGATATGTAATCTTTAACTTCATTAATATTATTCAAGATATATAAATGTACTTCTTGTAATTCATCATGATTCATGCTCTTCACTGACACTCCACGTGTGCCTTGACCATATTGCCTTTTCTCATGACGAGATCTAAGAAGTCCAATTGATTCTGTACTTGACAAGTAATGAGAACAAAACTCCATAGCTTCTTCAATAATATATTTCTCAACTATCGATGCTTCAGGTCGATATGGATTTTTGAAATACCCTTTCAGTATTATCATGTATCTCTCAACTAGGTACATCCATTGCAAATAAATAGGACCACACAATTTTACCTCCCTGACTAGATGCACTATTAAGTGAACCATAATGTCAAAAAATGTAGGAAGAAAGTGCATCTCAAGTTGGCACAAGATAGTACAAGTTTCTTATTCTAACTCTTCTCGTTTATGGGGATCAATAACTTTACTGCATATAGTATTGAAAAAGAAACAAAGTCTAGTTATTGTAAGTCTTAAATCTTCTTTTAATATGCCTCGAATAGCCAAAGGTAATAGTTGTTGCATCAAGACATAGCAATCATGAGATTTTAAGCCTATCAGTTTCAACTCTTTCACAGATACAAGCTTCATAATATTTGAAGAATACCTTGAAGGAACTTTGATTCCATGTAAACACTCACAAAAGCTTGTTTTCTCATATTTGCACAATGTATGAGAGGCTGGGGGACAATAAGTTCGTTTACGTTTTGGTCTTGGGTATAAGTCTTCCCGTATTCCTATTTCTTTTAAATCCAATATTGCATTCACACCATCATTAGTCTTACCTGGTATATTTAGAAACATTCCAATAATACTATCGCACACATTTTTCTCCACGTGCATAACATCAATACAATGCCTTACTTCAAGATTGCGCTAATATGGGAGGTCAAAAAAGATAGACCTTTTTTTCATATGCTTTTTGCACCAGTATTCTTTTTAGTCTTACCGAAGACAATATTAATGTTTTTCACATGTTCATGCACTTGATCCCCAATCAAAGCATTCGGAGCATCATTGTGTTCTTGGTGATCATGAAAAGCTTTTTTCGATCTATGATATGGGTGATCTTGTCTAAGAAACCTCTGATGGCCAAGGTAGACTGTCTTCCTTCTATGTTGAAGTTGATGATAGTTTGTGCTTTCTTCACAAATTGGACAAGCTTTAAGACCTTTCACGCTATAATCAGATAAATTTTCATATGCAGGAAAATCATTTATAGTGTAAAAGATCATAACATGTAACTTAAAATTCTCCTTCTGATTTGCATCAAATACTTCCACATTGACCTCCCACAACACTTTCAAATCTTCAATTAGAGGTCTTAGGTAAATATCAATATCATTTCCAGGTTGTTTTGGTCCCGAAATTAACATGAATAGCATCATGTACTTCCGTTTCATGCACAACCTAGGTGATAGATTGTAAATCACCAAAAAAACAGGCTATGAACTATGTATACTACTATGACTATCATAAGGATTCATTCCATCGGTAGAAAGTCTGAGCCTCAAGTTCCTTGGTTCATTACCAAATTCGAGAAATAAGTGATCAATTTTCTTTCATTGAGGAGAATCGTCTGGATGTCGAAGTTTTCCATCAAATATCCTCTTATTTGCATGCCATATCAAGTTCTTTGCATCATTAGTATTTGCAAACAAACGCTTGAACCTTGGTATAATTGAAAGATACCATAAGACCTTTATATGAGCCACTTTCTCTTTGTACCGTGGTGCCTCACATTTTGGACACTTCTCCTCCCCTTCAAGCTCTTTTCTATACAATACATAATCATTAGGACATGCGTGTATTTTTTTATATTTCATACCCATTGGACATAAGATCTTCTTGGCATCATAATAATGATTTAGTAGCGCATTGCCTTTCGAAAACATTATTTGAAGTAACTCTAGCAACCATGTGAAACTTTAGTCACTCCACCTAGCTCTTGCCTTTAAGGTAACCCATTTTAACACCCCAGATAACAAACTAAAATTAGTGCACCTCGGGTATAGAGGCTTCTCTGCATCAGTACACAAGTTATCATACACATGTGCTCATTCAAAAGCCTCTTCCCCAATATCAAGGATCATGATTATCAACTTCCACACATTAAGATGTGTTACTATAATTTTTCAATCGTTCACCATGCCAAATCCATATTATATAATTTTTGCAAATCCCATCACAAACTAAGTGCTCTCTTATTTCAGCAACACCTAGTCTCCTTTCATTCAAATAATTAACACAAGGACAATAGAACCTTTCACTATTGTCAACAGCATTTTTCTTAGCAAATTTCAAAAATTCTTTCACCCCATTATCATACTCATCACTCGTTCGTCTAGTATTCATCCAACTACGATCCATATGTCACCTCCTAAAGAATATAACTAATGTTATTACCTTCAAACTATTTCAAGAAACTAAATTCCTAATTAATTTAAGATTTGAAAAAATTTTGGCAGAGTCTTCCCTGAAAATTAGATCTCCCAAGACTTTTAAAAAAAATTTACAAGAGAAAATTGACAATTTTAAACTAAATAAATGATCACATGCAATAACCTGAGGCCTTATGAAGCCACTAACAGCATTCCCAGCAACAATCATATCATTAAAAACTAAATTTAAACAATTTAGATGAAAGAATGAATTCAAAAAAAAATTTTGACAGAGTCTCCTCTAAAAATTAGCTTTCCCAACAGGTTTAGAAATTTTACACGAGAAAATTAACAATTGTAAAACCAAATAAACGATCATATGCAACAATCTGAGGCCTTATAAAGCCACTAACAGCACTCCCAACAACAATCAATACCATTAAAAACTAAATTTAAGCATTATAAAATTTAAAAATTCATATTCAACACATACCTGAGTGGTAGCAGCAACGACTCAGCACTAAGAGAGTGAAGAGGGGAGAAGGAGTGGTGGCAGGGTAGAGGCACTGATGAGGGAGGGTAGGGAGAGGGAGAGGGGGGCAAGCAAGAGGGAGGGAGAGGGGGAGGGGGAGGGGGCGGGTGAGGGAGGGGGAGACAAGGGGGAGGGGGCGCCGAGGGAGGGGGGCGGGCGACAAGGAGAGGGTGACGAGGGGAAGGGGCAGGCTAGGGAGGGGGAGACGACGGGGAGGGGGGCGGTGACGGGGCCGAAAAGGGAGGGGGAATGGGGCGGCGACAGGGAGAGGGAGGAGGAAGAGGGCTGCGAGAGGGAGGAAGCAATTGAAAAAGGAGCAAATGAATAGAGGAATAAGACATTAAGAAGGAGGGAAAATTTAAAAATATTTTCTACATCGGGTGCATAGCCACCCGGTGTAGAAACCATATCCACCCGATGTAAAAAGTTAAAAAGTGTCCAAAACTTCAACATAATTACAAAAATGCCACCACCTATATTTTGACACCGTTTGCCTTCCAACCGATATAAAAAGTACTTCGTAAATTTTATATTTCCGGTGTAGAAACCATACTTTTTACACCGGTGGACTCACCTGGTGTAAAAAGTTAAGTGTCCAAAACTTCAACATAATTACAAAAATACCACCACCTATATTTTTGACACCGTTTGCCTTTCAACCGATGTAAAAAGTACCTTATAAATTTCATATTTTGTACTTGTGTATGTCAATTCCCTAGCAAATCACTTAAGATTTCCTTACTATAATTCATACTTTGAATCAAGCAACTGTGAGCCAACCTTAATTCTGAAGAGATATCTTATCCTTATTGTTACAATAGATAATTGAAGAAGATTCACTCAATAAAATTCTCTCAAGGAGTATGATGAATATAATGAAATTCTAATTCTTAATGATAAAGAGTGAAATATTTCAGCTCAAGGAGATGATTTTCGTATAATAGAAGAAATAATTAAATTTCATAACTCAACATTTTTTTTATTGTTCAAGTTAGTGAAACATTGAGTTTGTAGCGGTGTTGATATAGGCATTAGAAACAAAAATTAGCAATTTATGATTGTTGGGAAACTTTTTTCTGATTCATTAACCCCTTAGAATGGAAGTTGACTCGTTAAAATGGCTTGGAGGAAATTTTGTTAAAATGAATGGTTAATGCGTTGAACTGGAAGATGCCTAAAAACAAAGTCTTGAAATCCTCACGGCGCGTTAAAAGAATGCACTAACAAGTTAAAATAATGTCAGAGAAAATGATAATTCAAGGGTCATTTTAATATCATAATAAGCTTAATTGCAACTCAGTCCTTTCATCCATTCATGCAAATATCTTGTTTTTTTTTTAATCCTTGAATGGTATTCTCCTTTGACAAAAGTTAGATGCTATATAAATTACTAAAATATCCATGTTTTTCTGCATTATAAACTAAAAGTAAGAAGCTTAGATATATATATATATATCTATATATATATTATAAATATATATACATATATATATAGAGAGAGAGAGAGACTTGAAGAGCCACTTGAAGTGCAATTTTATTTAATTATCACAAAGTGCAAGGAACTTGCAAAGCTTAATCCTGCACATCACTTATTCATAGTCGATGACACTTCACATAATAGAGGCTCTACGTGCATCAGATGATTCTGCTTTGATGAACACAACAATAAGAGGATAATCATCAGTGATAACCAAAAGCGAGTTTCCATCATTGCCTCTGGCAATCCCAAGATCTCTGCAAGAATCACCATCAATGGGACAGAACACAATCTTATAAGTGAAGAGAGTATATGGTTGAATCCTGAACCAACCTCGCAGAGTTTTCTTGTACCAACCACTGATTTTCACGGACTTCACCCCATCTTCTTCAACAATAGTCCACTTGGATGGCACAGGAACACAGGATGGTACTTTTCCCTCAACAGAGAAGAAGTCCACATTAGTATTTGGTTTGATGTATCTAATTTTTAATGAGGACGTAACAGTCCAAGGCAAGCCGTAGTCAGGAAAAATGCTAGTTGGGTGTTGCACAATACTAAAAGGGCAAGTTTCATTTCCAGTCTTGGCGAGATCCAAGCCACCAGGTCCTGGCCAGATAGGTCCAGTGATGTAGTATGAGGCACCATTCACAATGGGTTCGCCCTGACTGTCAAGGAGAAACTTGGCTGTGGTTAAAGAAGTGAAGAAGGAAAAGAGAACCAAGAGGGAAAACAAGGAAGGCTTCATTATATTGAATGTTGAGCTTTTGTTTCTTGGGATGTATTTTTGTGTGGAAATGAGAGGATGGAGCGTTCTATTTGTAGAGCTTATTTCTACCAAAAGGAGGGGTAGTTTGGATATTCACCGATGCAAATTGACCCAAATAAAAGTAATATATCACATTTTGGAACAAGCACAGGCACGTGAACTCTATCTAGACTCGTGGCTTAGGATCCAAACTAGGGAAACAAGATGAGGAGGGAAGCGCGGATCCCCTGCGCATCTCTCCCCTCCGCGGCCCTGCGCCGCCTCTCTATTTCTCATTTTTTTTTCCTTCTCTCTTTTCTTTTTTTTTTTCTACATCTCATTTCTATCCCTAGATAAGACAAAGAACATCCATACTAATCTTAAACCCTATTATATTGAATTGTTATTATCAATTGTCATATTTATTTAATGTGTCGCATATTTCAAGACTTGAATTCAATATTATATTGATAACTTAATTTAACTCTCTCAACCAGTTAAATCAAATACATCTCGATAAAATAAATAAATAAATAATTTTGAACTATCAAAAATTAACTTACAATGTTGAAATAAAATAAATAAATAAAAATTTCATTTATAACAAAATTAATAATGATATATAACTGTGAATTATGCAGGTCAAATTTTAACAATCTAAATTTAATTATTTTTTTATGATAAGTACTTTATAAAATAATTAATTAAATTTTTTTAGTAAAAAAGGTTAAATCTGAGCCATTCATTTTATTATTCAAGGGTGTAGATGAGATGAGGGGAAGAAAAGGAGAGAGGGGATTATGAGAAGATCGGGACTGATAAGGAGATACATTTTGGGTGAGTTGAACTTACAGAAGGCTGACTAATATATAATAAAATTGATATTAATACCAATATTTAATAAAATGAAAGTATTCATAATAACCTCTTGCTGATTTTACTTGTCAGGAATGAGGAATGACTGTTTGGAAATAAGTAAGAGAACAAATGATCAAAAAATAGTAGAAGAGCACTACATCTTAACTCAACACTTTAATGTTCAACTTGATAAGTCTTTTTTTTTTAATTATTTATTTGTTGTAAAGTTCAACTTTATCCAATGAATGTAAAATTTCCTATATTGACTCAAGTTTGGTCATGACTAAACAATCTAATAATTTTAGGCGAGTGAGTGGAAATAGTACTTTTAATTAAGAAATAGATTGGAAAGTAGATACTTTTTGTGGCCAAAAAATAGATAACTTTATCTTGTAAAAATATCCGAGAAAGTATAACTTATATGTGGATGGAAAAGGCCAACCGACAATTGTGTGAAAGGAAGAAGAGATTACATAGAAGCATATCAATTGGGAATAAAACATTGGTCTTGTTTCTCAGTGAAATTATCCCTCAATCATTAAGTGGAAACAAATAATACTTATGAGACAAATTATGAACATTGATTGTGAAAGAGAAATATGGAGAAACGGTTCCCTGTTTATTTTGTCACGAGCTTATTCACATAGGGAACTGAAAACTACGTGTTTGTTTGCACCTATACACTTCCTTCCAGCCAACACGTTTAGGGACTAAAACTTTTTGTATTATTTTGTGAACCGGTAAATTCCACCCACAAGTGAGAACTAAAATCGTCTATAATATATTGGGGTATATTCTTTTTTAGAAAAAAAAAATTGAAAATTGGGGCATCACAATATTTTATATAATTTTGGTATATCTTGACACCAATATGTGTAAGTGGAGGAACATAACATTGTAGAGTCAGCTTTCGGATTCTTATGCATGCAGTAGAATGGATTTTTGGTTTAGATGTTCATGTTGTTGAACTCTTTATATTAAGTATATTCGAGCAGAGTAGTCTACCTCATTAAAATAGACTAAGCTATTTAGTTAGATATACCTTTAACTTTATATATCCTTAATTCATCTTTCAATTACCAGATGTGGGACTTTTTATTTCTTTTATCTCTAATATTCTATCTGCTACTTTTCTTTTCTCATTTTATTCTTGCTTGGCTTACACTTTTTCTTAGTCTCAAGCCCTCATGTTTATTCAATTTTTTCTTCTCTTTTTTCTTCTCTCTTTTCTAATCTCTTATTTTTTTCCATCTTTCATTCATTCTTCTCTCTGTCTCTCTCTCTCTCTCTCTGTGTTTTATGTGGCCAATTAAATGGCTCCTAATACCATGCTAAACCTTTTGTATTAAGCATGTTTAAGGAAAATCTACTTCACCAAAATAGTTTAAATGATTTGGTTAGACATACCTTAAACTTTATATATTCTTAATCCATCTTCTGATTTGGTTAGACATACCTTAAACTTTATATATTCTTAATCCATCTTCTAATTACTAGAGGTGGGACTTTTTATCTGTTTTATATACAATACACCCTCCACAATTCAAGAAAAAAGGGTTGATATTATACCTAAGTGCCCATCTTAATTACACTTAAGAACATATACTTTCCCTATATACTGATAAGGTTCCATTTTATAATTAGGCTTTTATATGGCCTAGATCCACCAATAATAGAAAACCCAATAGTTAGATAGAACATAAATAACATCATAATAAACAATATCTCATAACAATTGCCTTATTTCAAACTCTAATAAAATCCATGTATCTTCCTTTATCTTTTTATCTTTTCTAGAAAAAAAAAATAAAAAAACAAAACAATCTCATTATCTTCACGCTCTACTAGTTTCATGCTCTAATTGCCTCTCCATGATGACGGGACTAGGTGTCAATATATCTCAACATTAATTCACCAAACACTTTATTATTGTTACTTAACATATAAAACTATCAAAACCTGCTCGTCTGAAATGGAAGTGGCACTCTCGCGCACTAGGCATGCCGAAAAGAGTGTCTTGTCTTCAGTCAACATGTCGATTTCAAGATCCTTTACCTCTTCTCTCTAGCCTTTCTGCTCCATGTAGTCCATTGGGCCTGTCTTGGATCTATCTCCCTTATTTACCGAGCCCAATATCTGCTCCAGGACCAACACACATTTAGACCCAACATTGTCTCCCACGTGGAAGGATTGCGTGCTCTCGATCCGTTTAGCCACCTCCGAGTGCTCCGTGGTTCACCCTAGCTTGACACGGGTCAAAGATGTGCTCACGTTTTTGGCAGCTCATCGTTCTCTTGCGTCGGGCACTTCATCACCTCAAAAATTTGGGGTATTTTGGTACATAACTCTATAATATTAATACTGAAATAAATTTTCCCTTATAGTACAAAAAATTCCAAACTCAAGGCCTGAAGATGATGATGATGATGATAAGTATATATAAACAGTGACGGTGCTTGGATCGTGAGTTAATGATGCAATATTTTTTAAATTAATAATTTATAAATAATTTAAGAATTTCAAAACAAAGAAAGACATGTCTATACCTTACAATTGTACCTTGCATGATTTTATGTTTTGAAATTGTTGAATAATTATCTCATTTTTAATATTAAAGAAAAAATATTTTTAATATAAATCACTTGACAATTATTTATTAATGAATCTCTCATGTATGATTCTGTAATTAATTTTTTTACAAATTTTTTAGTAGAAAATGTTCTTTTCTCATTTGTTGTGGCAACCGATAATATTATTGCTAACTTTAAAAGGGAAGGGATCACACATTCCAAACCCGACACCAACAAACAAATCACTATATCATATACAATTTTTTATTCTAAAGTGTTGATGACAAAGTGTGCCAAGATTAAGAATATTTACAGCGTTAATTCAGTGAGATACTGTGGTAGCTTCTTTCTTCATCTCCTCCTCTTTCTAATTCTTTATCGCCCTCTCTCTCTTGACTCTTCCATCAGCAGCGTCGGTGTTTTGCGTGTTTAGCTTCAGCGTAGACTTCGTTATTCTTCTTTTCTTTCCGCAGCGAGATACAAAACAGAATGGCAGAAGCAGAACGCACAGCCACTCCCCTCCCCCCAACCCTCAAAAATCAAGTATTATTTAATTTTTTTTCTAAATCCCAAAAAATAATATCAGTTTATGTTATAATAAATTTATCTTTAATAAAAATAAGATTAGTGTTTGGGTTGTTAAATTTTTTCAGGTTTCAGCTAAATATATTTAAGTTTTTTTTTTTTGGAATCTAAACATCTTTAAAGTTGGGTTAAGAGGTACAGAATATTTACACCAAGAGATGCAAAGTAGTGAAATATATGAACTCTCTTTATAATTTTCTCCAAGTTATGAGGCTGCATTTGCCCCTTGACTTGTACATAGTGTATATAAGCCCACTAGGCCACTATTATTTATTTGTTTGTTTGTTTGTTATTATGAGCGTGCATTTTATTGTATTTCATTGTTTAAAAATAAGAAAAAAATGATAATAAAATTCTCTGAAATATATAAATGATAATTTGGTCTATCAAAATGCAATAATTCTCTTGAAGTCTCTACAAGCTTTTCTGTCATTAATGAATTTATATAAATTATCAAATTGCCTTTGTTGAAAATAAATGATTTACAAATTTTGTTTAAATATTCACAACTTTTCTTCTTATATTTGCAATAATACAGTAGCAAATTACAACTTCACATGTTAATTCTTTATTTGCTATTGCATTTTTGCGAATGTATAAAGGAAAGTTGTGAATATTTAAACAATAGTTGTAGATCATTTATTTTCAATAAGGGTAATTTGATAATTTATATAAATTTATTAATAATAGAAAAGTCTCAAAGAATTTTAAGGGAATTATGACACTTTGAAGGACCAAATTATCAATTGCATTGCACTTTAAGTTTCGAAGGTTTTATTCAAAACAAAGAAACTCAACTTTTTGAAGGTATTTTCATCCTTTTACACCTGATTTGGCATAAAAAGAATCTTGCCTTACACGATGGAATCAGGTTAATTGTCTCCAAAACAAGTAATTTGGGTGGACCTCTACAGTACACAGACCAAAGTAAGGATACAAGTGTTTCAACAGGACGAACAATCTGCAAGCATTCATTCACAAAAGAATCATCATATAAATCTGCTCAACTGGGAAATCAAGATCTGTAAATTCAAAAGAAGGAAAATTGCTTACTGTGCTGCAAAAATCCTGCTAAAAAAAAAAAACTGGAAGTACGTGCAGCGCTCTCTCTTCTCCAGATCTGTGACTCTACTGCCGGAACACCCGGTGGTTTCTTTCATTCAAAGCTTACTTGGAAATTTGCATCAATGTTCCATTGATCTAGATATTTCAATTCTCCTAAAGCTCTTCAGCAAGTTTACTCTCACCATATGTGGCACGAGTCAGCCTTCGGGTTATGTTTTACTTTTACTTTCCCCTTCCCTTTTCAGTGACTTTAACTATATAGTTTTGTTATAACATTTAACTATTTAGTTTTACTTTTTATTGTAAATTTTTTGACTTTTTATAAAAAAAAAATTAAGGTTGAGAGATATATTAGACTTGGTCTTGTCACCATGGAGAGTCAAGCAGAACACTAAACTAGCAGAATATGACAGATTTTGTAAAGATAATGCCATTCTTGGGGATTTATTTTTTTTTTTCAAGTAAAAGATAAAGAAAGATATATGGATTTTATCAAACTTTGACATCACAATATATAAAGTCAAGGGTCATTTTTACCCTCTAACTTTTCACATCAAAATTATATAGGGTCACTTTTCTATACCAAAAAAAAAAAAAACAGAGAGTCACTTTTGCATTCAAAGTATTTGCTTAGGGACACTTGGTGTGATCCAGTGATAGAAGGTTATTTCGATTATATATTTGACAGGAAATTGTTGTTAATATTTTAACATACTTACTTTGTAATGTTAAGGCGTGCTTTTTGACAATTTGTAAAACTTTATTTTACACATTGGAGTTAAAAAATGATTTAAATATCTCTGTTAGAAAAATTTATGGCAATTGGTTGTATATTTTTTTCTCAATTGAGAGACTCTAAAACTTAATTTGAAATTTCTTGAGACATTTTAATTACTTAACATGATTTTGAAATTTGGGCATTTTTTTCAAATGCAATTGAGCCTTTCAAGCCTAACTAACATCATTCTCATTTGAACCCCTTTTGAGAGTTGAATTGAAAGCCATGTTGAATTGCTAAATTTGACTTGATAATTGTAAGAGAATTATTTTTTTTGGACAAATAAATGTTTCAAAATTGTTGAAAAGCTTGATCTTAATTTGTAAACTAAGCATTCCTCTATATTCCACTATTGTTCTTTTTGATTTGCATCTTGAGCAACTAGTAAGAACTTTTTCATGCATGCTTAGTAGGTGAATAATTGATCAATCTAGATATTCTAGTGCTTGTTTTACTTGAGGATGAGCAAAAGTCTACGCTTGTAGGGATGTGTTAACTTCTAAAATTTTATATCATTTGATCACATTCTTCTTAGATTTTGATATATTTTGGCACAATGATATATATTTTGACTATCCAAATTGCGAAAATGTGTATCAAAGAGTTTATACACTTGGCTTTAATTTAATACTTTTGGCTAAATTTGTGCTATTTTGTTTTAAGGTTAGGGTGAAACTAGTTATAGACTTTTAATGATGCTTTTGGAAGGCTTTGAAGGTTGTGGATGATTATCAGTAATTAAACACTTTGCTCCGAAGACTTTCTTAACATCTTATAAATTATACTTTGCTAGTGTATTTTGCTCAAACATAATTTCTATTATTTTTATATGATTATGATTTCTTAAATGGGAAATAATTTACATATTTCTATTTAATCTTATTTAAAAGATATAACCCGTCTCAATTTAGTTCTTCTTACTCAAATAATTATATGAGAAATTCCAATTACCATGAATTAATTCCATTAAATTCAAATAAATACCTATAAATGTTTTAAAAGTATAATTAGAATCAATTTATCTTGATTAGGGTTTTTCTCAATTTCATATTATATTTATTAAATCACAATCTTATGTGTGTCTAGCCTCAGACAATATGATTTATTTACCTTAATCTTCAATTTACTTGATTAATCATATATTAATATCACTTAAATTTTATGAATAAAAATAGGATGTTACACAAGATGAGTTCTCCATCATTGAAAAACTTGTAAAAGTAGGCACCCGTTTGGTGAATATATATATATATATATATATTGGTGATGTTAGGCATGTTGAGTTCTAGGGACTCATGAAGGCCAAGATATGCCTCCATTCTAAGAGAACTTATAGAAGTATTGACAAATCACCCACAAATAAGACCCTTAAATTGGTAGTGAAATTTGATTCCATGATGATCCCATAGGTTATGGGTCAAATCTTAGAGTATAAGAATAAAAAAAGTAAGAAGCTTAGATAGAGAGAAAGACCCACTTGAAGTGTAATTTTGTTTAATTATCAAGTGCAAGCAGTTTGCTAACTGAATCCTGCACATTACTTATTCATAGTTGATTACACTTCACATGATAGAGGTTCTACGTGCACGATGATTTAGCTTTGATGAAAATAGCAATAAGCGGATAATCACCAGTGATAACTAAAAGCGAGTTTCCATCATTGCCTCTGGCAATCCCAAGATCTCTACAAGAATCACCATTAATGGGACAGAACACAATCTTATACGTGAAAAGAGTATGTGGTTGAATCCTGAACGAACCTCGCAGAGTTTTCTCGTACCCACCACTAACTTTCATGGACTTCATCCCATCTTCTCCTTCAACAATGGTCCACCTGGACGGCACAGGAACATAGGATAGTACTTTTCCTTCAATAGAGAAGAAGTCCACATTAATGCTTGGTGTGATGTATCTAATTTTTAATGGGGACGTAACTGTCTAAGGCAAGCCATAGTCTGGAAAAATGCTAGATGGCCGTTGCACAACACTATGAGGGCAAGTTTCATTTCCAGTCTTGGCGAGATCCAAGCCACCGGGTCCAGGCGTGATAGGTGAATGAATGTAGTATGAGGCACCATTCACAATGGGTTCGCCCTGACTGTCAAGGAGAAACTTGGCTGTGGTTAAAGAAGTGAAGAAGGAAAAGAGAACCAAGAGGGAAAGCAACGAAGGCTTCATTATATTGATTGTTGAGCTCTTGTTTTTTGGGATGTGGTGCTGTGTGAAAACGAGATGATGGAGGGTTCTATTTGCAGAGCTTATGTCGACCAAAAGGAAGGGTAGTTTAGATATTCATCGATGCAAATTGACCAAAGCAAAAAAGTAATATATCACATTTTGGAGGAGGCACGAGCACACGAACTCTAAACATTCGGCTTAGGATCCAAATTATGGAAGCAAGATGAGGAGATATATTTTGGATGAGTTGGACTTATGGAAGGCTGACTAATGTATAATAAAATGAACATAGTGTTAATGTTTGTGAAATTATACTGTAATTTTAAAAACATTAAGAAGTTTTCTTGGTCCATGTAAAGTAGATATTTTTTGTGGCAAGGAAAAAAAAAAAGGATAACTTTATCTTGAAAAAAATATCCGAGAAAGTATAACTTATAGTGTGGATGGGAAAGGCCAACTGATAATTGTGTGGAAGGGATAGGAGATTACATAGAAGCATATCAATTGGGAATAAAAATTTCGTCTTACCTTATAGGGGAATGAGGGTATTTCTGATTAAATTGTCGGGTTGTTTTACTTATGCAACATGCTTTGCTTAAAAGTAACTTTTTAAAAAAAATTTGGAAAATAAAGTATGTAAACTTTTTCCCCTTTGGATTTTTGGAGATAGATTTGTCTCTGTATAGCATGCAGAATTACATATACAAACTTGGTGCCGGTTCTCTCTTACTGTCAATATCACCATAATATATATATTTTTTTCACACGCGTTGCCAAGTTGTTCTTATCTTATATACTAATTTTTTTCTGGATAATAAGCACGAAGAATATGAAGCACAGAATATTGTGGTAGCTACTTTTCACTATGTTGTGTTTTATCAATTTACTCATTGTCGTAATGAATCAGGCTCTTTGAAGGCACTTGCCAACAGTCACGTGAGGTCGAGTCACAACCCAGATGGAGCAGGGACCTCTGTTTGTCTCCCCCTATCCTTTTCTCTTCTCGCTCTTCGTGTTTCGCATTTCCCTCGTTGCAGATATTTAATTAATTAAAAGTGTGCTCCATTCCCAATTCTCACAATCTCTATGCTGATTCATTTCTCAGTGAAGTTGTAGCCAAGCATTTGCTCATCCCCAAACAATAAATGAAAACAAGTAATGCTCCCTTTGCGTCGCTATATATAAAGTATTTTTAGTTAAATTTTGTATAGCAATAAAAGTTTATTATTTAGTTGAGAATTTAAAATCATAACATATATCTAGTTTTGCCACCCAACAAATGTCACAATTAATATCATAGCGGTGGGTAAAGCATGCAATTAATATCTGTTTTTATTTTCAAAACAAGGGTAAAATTGTTCAATTACTCACAATTATTATGATACCCCTTGTATTTAAAGACAAGAAAAGTTTTTAAAAAATACCTTATATATAAGAACGGATGTTAGATATGGTAAGATACTTAAGAGGTAGGTGAATTGGGCGCTAATTAAAATTTTGGGTTCTTTTGAATCATTTTTATCAAAACAATGTATAAGGGAAAGTTTGAGTAAATGTGAGTTCAAAACTTTTGTTTGCAAGAATGTCAAAGTAATTTTTGCAAGCCTAATATATGTGAGAATGTTTAAAAATAATTTTTAAGTGAAAGTTAAAGTACAAACTGTAATTGCTAGAAATATAAAGAGTTGAAGGAAAAGAGAATGCAAAAAGTAATTTATCCTAGTTTAATTCCATCACCTAAACCTATATCCAGTCTTCAAGCAAACCACTTGAGATTTTTCCACTATCTTTCACAATTTTGAATCAGGCATTTGTGAGCCACTACAATTCTACAAGTTTGATATAGGAACTTATGAGCAGTTAGAATCACTCATTACATCAATGAGCTTCTCTCTTAAGGGAATAACCTCTTTTGATTATAAAAAAAATCTCTCCATCACTTTTACAATAATTTTAAATAAGTGAATCACTCAATAAAAACTTTTTCTAAGAGTAGAAATGAGTATAGTCAAATATTTATATTCAAACAATAAAGATATAGAAAATATTAGTTCAAGAACAATGTCTTTCACGAAGTAAGAGAAATATGAACTTGAATTTTATAACTTGATAGTTTCTAAGCATAATCTCATAAGTTTGGAATATTATATTTATAATTAGGTGTTTATATGTGCAATGACCCAAATTTTTTTCTAAATTAACGTAAACTAAATTTTTTCTAATTGATAGTTTATTTAAATTAATTTTATAGTAAGTGGATGGTGATGGTTTATAAAAAATTATATATATATTTTTTTAAGGTTCAGAATTTGAATTTTACTGAAAAAGTGTGGTTTTATTTTATTTTAAATTATGAGAAAACTTTGTGCCCTTTGTTGTAAAATTTCCTTGGGGCATTTCTTGTAGTTTCCCAATTATTCTTTTTGTTCAAAATTTATATCTGCTGCGCGAAAACAGAGCATTCGTCCAGCTCATTCCTTTCCTTCCCTTCACCGATATAAGATCTGATTCTCCACCGGCATTGCACTTCTCCCCTGTTCTTCACGTCTACGGTGGCCGTAGTGCTTGTGCTGTCTTGCAACGCCAGGTTCTCCATCATCCTTCCCATCTTTTGATTATTTTTCATGCTGCTACTCTGTTCTGCCGTTCACGGACAAGTCGCTGGTGTGCGTGAGGAAATCAGTCGCTAGAGCTGGTGACATTTGTTGTGAGTTCTTTTTCCGCTTGGTCTAGCGCTGTTAATTTTCGTTTGCTTCCTTTCTTGTGCATCAAGCTGGATTTCTCCCTCGTCCAGCTTTAATCTCGTCTTCTTCTCTCCCTATTCTGTCGGCAGCCGCTTGGTCTTTCTTCTCTGTTGTTATTGATTTAGGTGAGAAGCTTTAAACTTTTCTTCTTACTGTTCTGTGTGTGTGTGCTGAGGTGAATAAGGTTGTGAGTTTTATTTTTCCTTTCCTGTACTGTCGTGTACATCGCGTTTGAAGGACCTTGATTGAAGCTGAAATTATAGAGAACAAGAGGATGATGGTTTGACTCTGAACTTTATTTGAATTTGATATAATTATCAATGCTGGAAAAAAAAAATTTAGACAAGTGGTTAGGGTTAAGAAGCTTCATTAAATGAGTTAAGGAATTGTTATCCAAGTATTTATTGAAAAGTCTAAGGGAGGATCTTATTTCTGTTAAATAATTTAGCTTTGGCCTCAAGTAATTTGAGAAAACTTTGTGATATAATTGAGGATATTTTGAAAAAATTTAAATAATTTGGATTGACCAAGTTGTAAAGTTAGAAAGAAGTTTAATAAAATTTTATTGCTTATTATGAGGAGATTAGAAGAGAATTGAAATTATGGTTTAAATAATAGTACTTGTAAAATGTCTGCTAATACGCATATTAGAAAGAGTTTTATTTGATTATAATTTTTTTAAAAATTTCATTAGCTCTTATGGGGACATACTCAATTTGGGTATTAATTATCGATAAATCTAACTTAAATTATATGAAGAATTTTGATTATGAAACTATGGTGAGACAAATTGCATTCTATGAAATTGTATGGATGATAATTATAAATGATAATATTTAAAGATTTGATTTGGGAAAGCCTTTGAATTGCTTGATAAAAGGGGTGATAGGAGAACTTGGAATTTAGAGTGATTAATTATGGTACGTGTATATATAATATTGATTAAGTTTTGTTGCTTGCATTTGACAAGAGTTGGAAAGAGTTTATCAAACTTGAATATGCTATTGAATTTTCTTTTTATATTAGATAAGACATTTAGAGGAAGGAAGGTTTGATTAAGTTCTAAGAAGTGAATTTAAGTACTCAGGAACATTTCAAATAAGTGAATAATATCCCAACTGCTTTACCATAAAATTATTTTCTAAAATATTATATTTATGTAAATCATTTTAATAACAACTATGTTAAGTATTGAATATTTTGTTATTTAAATTCTTATATTGGGAAATTATAGAGAAGTGTTGAAAGATAATTGTGTTATGGCACATGTATGTTTTTTTTTTTTACCTTACAATGAATACTTTCAAAATTGATGAGAATATTTTTATGAACTTTGGTTATTTTGAGTTATGCAATAAATGCCAAACATTGACTTCAATTATAAAATTTTATCTTAGCAAGTTTTAATGCTCAAAATTATTCATGCGAGTTTGACTTTGATAATAGAAACTATATTTTATAACGATAATTTTCTCACATGTTTAAAAATGGATTGATAGAAATTTTATATAGGACACTGGTTGCTAATGGTAGTTCCATGAGCCCTTGGCACCTTAGTTAATAACTAGTAGTTTGAATTTTATGAGCTCTGTTTTCACATTTGTTATTTGTGGGTCTCATACTTACATTTATTTTTGTGGCTTCGAGCCGTATTTGGTTAGCATTACTCTTGTGAATTGTGTATCCATATTTGTTTTGTGGCTTTAGTTGTGTTTGGTTACTTATCCCCATAAACTGTATGTCCACGTTTGATTTTGTGACATAAGCCGTGTTTTGTTATTTACTCTCATAGACTGTGTGTTCATATTTCTTACTTATTTTGATAAGTTCCCATAGTTATGAGATTTTAATTATTTGATGAATCTTTTTTTTATTGGTTTTGATTAACGATATATTTATAATTATGTAATGCAATTATTTGCTTTATTAAAAATAAATGATAATAACGTTTGGTATGATGCTTTAATGAATCAAGATTTTATTTAATGTTATATAGAACTCTCTTATGCCAAATTTTATTAAATATTTAGTTGTGAAAATTATTATCTCTAGCACTCATAATTATTCTATATTTTTCTTTTATACACATTTAATTATTTATTGTTGGGATGCTATTCACTAAAAATTTATTTTGGTCTCAGATTAATTAGCTGACATTGATCCCATTGCTGACCTCTAAAGGACATACAATTATTACGGGTGAAATTTTGCTTAGCATTATCTCTTTTAATGTAAATATTTGAATTCATGTATTTTATTTTGAAAGTAAGGATAGATGTTCCGCATAGCCTATAGATGGGTATCTATTTTGATATATGTTGTTTGTTGGTTGGAAAGAGTTGAGCTCCAAACTAATATTATATTTTGTGTAAAATATTGTATTGTAGAATTTTTGGGAGATCCTATTTATAGGGAAGGTTCTGTCAAAATTTCTATAAAAATATTAAATATTTTATTATAATGATTTTTTAATACATTATAATTTGTACTAATGCGAAAAGATTTTCTTCAATTTAAGGCTTAAAAAATGCGTGATATAATTCATATCTCGTGTTAGTCACCTTTTAATTTTGAGACATGATAATATGAACATGAATTTCATAAACAGGGCATGTCATATTTGCTCACACAAAAATTATAATAGAATATAGATTATTTTAGGGCCTTATAAATTTAAATTGGAAAAACCAAAAAAAAAAGTTAAAAAAAAACTTGGGCCTAACCCACCACTAGATATTTGGGTTGAACGGCACTAAAGAGATAAGCTGAAATTTATAATTTCTCAATTGAATGAATTTTTTTTTTAAGAAAAAATTTTAAGTGAGTTGAGTCTTAAAAATTTACCAAAATCATAATATACTTTTAGGTTTAAGGAGCACTTACAAAAGTATTCACATAGTACTTACCAATAAGGTACTTATATCAGTATTTTTACCAACTAAACCAACATTTATTAGTTTAATAGAATGAAATTTGATTTCAAAGAAGGGCAGCTTATATCATGATGTGTGGAGAACCTATATATCTAAAGTATGTAATCTATGAATATCATAATTTTTTCAAGAAAGAGAGAGAATATCTTATGTTTTACAAAAAAAAAAATTAAAATTTTTATATAAATTCATGGATGTCAATTTTTGAGGATTTGCTCCTGTGTAATTGACTATAAATAAATAATGTGCAAGAAAATTAGTTAATTCCTTGCACTTTGTCATAATTAAATAAAGTAAAGGTTCAAGAGGCTCTTTACTCCAACCCTCTAAAGCTTATTAAATTTATGATGTTTTTAGTTTCTCAATTTATCGAGCTCTCATTGTTAGAAATGACAATGTATATAAGAAAGGAGGTGAATTGGATGTTAGTCCAATTTTTTATTTTAAAATTGCATATATAAGTGTGTGCTTGTGCAAAAATTTAAGTTATAAACTTTGTTTGTAAGAATACTTAAACAATTATTACAAGCTTGACACTGGTATAAATGATAGAAATCAGATTTCAAGTGAAATCTTAGAGTATAAGAATCAAATTTAATCCTCATTCAACTGTATACATACTTGAGCAATTACATCAATTTTCAAGAAAATCACTTGAGATTTCATCACTATAATCCGTAATTTTGAATTAAGCACTTGTAAGCCTTTTTTTTTTTTTATAGTGAAGTCTTCGCTTAGGAGATATCTCACTCTTGAATTATATTTCTGAGGTTACCACGCCCTTAGTTCCTAAGAGATATCTCACCTTACTATCACAACAAATAATTGAAGAAGATTCACACAATCTCACCCTTACTATTAAAACAAATGATGAGTATTAAAAAAATTAATAATCCAAAAATTAAAAAATTATAAATAAGACTCTGTCTCTACATTTGTCTCTAGCTACTTTGAACTAGAGAAATATTGAGAACCAAAAATTATTTCATCTATATTATATTTATTTTAATCATCTCATATTTCATCTCTAAATTAATAAAAATAAAATTATAGAATTTAAAAAAAATATTGAGAGGGTATTAGAGATGGTTAAATTTTTGTCCCTAAATTCATAAAAAAAAGTCTGTCTCAAATTCAGTCTCTAAATTTAAAAAATGTAAATTAATACGAGAGATGGATTTGGAGATGACCAGCTTAGGGATGAAATTTATTCATCTCAAAACTTGTCTCTAACATTTTTATTTTTTTAAAATTAAATTTTTAATGAATATTGATAGAAGTCAAGATGAATTTTGCCTTGCTTTTTTTAGATATGCATATAAGCCATCTATAAATCTATCTCTAGAGTTTAAAATATTTTGTAAATTAATTCCATCTCTAAAAATATAGTTAATCTCTACTTTCATCTCTATTAGAGATGATAATTAGGCTATCTTTAATTATCATCTTTATTGTTATAATTTTTTTTTTTTGTAGTGGATAGAAATCAAATTTCAAGTGAAATCTTAGTGTATAAGAATCAAATTTAGTCCTAGTTCAATTCTATGCATACTTGAGCAGCTACAACAATTTTCAAATAAACTACTTGAGATTTCTTTGCTATAACCTGTAATTTTGAATTGAACACTTTTGAGCCACTACAATCTTTCCCTTTATATATATTGAAGTCTTCTCTTCAATTATATATCATAGGTTACCACACCCTTAATTCTTAGGAGAAATCTCACCCTTACTATTACAACAAATAATTCAAGAAGATTTACTCAATAAAAACTCTCAACTCTCAAGAAGTATGATGAGTAAAATAAAACTCTAATACTGAATAATAAGAATATAGACATATTTTCGGTTAAGTATAATTATTTTTGTATAATAGAAGAAATAATTTAAATTTCATAACTCAGCATTTTTTTATTGTTCAAGCTAATTAACAATGAGCTTGTAGTGTTGTAATTATAAGCCATTGAGTAATATAGGAGTTAGAAACAAAAAATGAGCAATTTATGGTTGTTGGGAAACTTTTTCTGACTCATTAACACGTTAAAATGGAAGTTGAATCATTAAAATAGCTAGGTGGAAATTTCAACGTCAAGATGTCACGTTAAAATGTTGGTTAATGCGTTAAACTAGAAGATGCCTAAAAATGAAATCTGGAAACCTTATGACATGTTAAAAGACTTCTAACGCGTCACAATAAAGGTGGAGAAAAATGATAATTCAAGGGTCATTTAAATGACATGATAAATTTATCTGCAATTCAGCCCCTTGATACTTTCATGCAAATATCTTGATTTTGGGATCTTGAATGATATTCTCCCTCTGACAGAAGTTAAATTCCATGTAAAAAACCGAAATATCCCTTCATGTTTTTCTACATTATAAACTAAAAGAAGCTTAGAGAGAGACACACTTGAAGCGTAATTTTATTTAATTATCACAAAGTGCAAGGAAATTACTACAAGCGTAACCCTGCACATTACTTATTCATAGTCGATTACACTTCACATAATAGAGGCTCTCCGTGCATCAGATGATTCAGCTTTGATGAACACAACATAAAGAGGGGTGTCATTAGTGATAACTAAAAGCGATTTTCCATCATTGCCTCTGGAAATGCCAAGATCTCTGCAAGAATCACCCTTAATGGGACAGAACACAATCTTGTACGCGATACTAGTATATTGTTGAATCCTGAACCAACCCTCCTGAGCTTTCTCGTACTCAGCGATTTTCACAGACTTCAGCCCATCTTCTTCAACCATAGTCCACACCGACGGTAAAGGAACACAGGAAGGTACTTTTCCCTTAACTGAGAAGAAGTCAACATTAGAGTCCAATGGGAGGATTCTAATTTTTAATGGGGACCTAATTGTCCAAGGCAAGCCATTGTCGACTTCAAAGGGTGACTGCACGACACTAAGAGGGCAAGTTTCGTTTCCGGTCTTGGCGAGCCTTAAGCCACCACCTAAAGCCCAGATATGTGGAAGGATGTAGTATGTACCACCATTGATAAGCTCGTTGCCCTCACTGTCAAGGACAAACTTGGATGTGGCTGAAGAGGAGAAGAAGGCAAGGAGAACGAAGAGGGAAAACAAGACAGGCTTCATTATACTGTTGAGATTGTGTTTCTGGGGATGTGTTGTGTGGAAATGAGCGGATGGAGGGTTCTATTTATTGGACTTATTACTCCCAAAATGAGGGGTAGTTTCGATATTCATCCATTGATGCAAGTTGATTAAAAAAATCTTTAAAGATATATCACGTTTTGGAAGAGGCACAGGCACGTGATCTCTAGACTTGTGGCTTAGGATCCAAATTATGGAAGTAAGATGGGGGGATACATTATAGGTGAGTTGGATGTATGGAAGGCTTACTACTATATAAAAAGTTAGGTTTAATAACTAATATTTAATAAAAAAAAATAGACTCATACATTGTTGTAGTCACTAGCTAGTCCAAGTCTCATTTTGGGCAAGTTTCAGGTGGAAACTCGCTCTGATTTTATTTGTTATGAATGAGGAGTGTCTACTTATAAATGGGGGAGAGAAAAAATGGGCAAAGACCAACGATATGATACCACATTAACAAATGAGGTGCTTCAATGATTTTTAGATGCAATTTCCCTTATAAATTACTCATCAATAAGATTTTAATGTAGGAATAAGACTAGCAATTATCATCAAAATAATTTGTAGAGAAAATTGGGTTTAAGGAATAAATAGGTGAAAAAATTGAGAGGAAGAAGTACATTGAAGGTTCTTAGGTGTATTGCACATCTGCAGTTATGCTTCAAAAATCATCTAGCCAGGGCCAGTCCCATTTTGGGTGAGTTTTGGGTGGAAACTCGCTTTGATTCTATTTGTTAAAAATGGGGAGTGCTAGAAATAAGGGAGAAGAAAATGTGTAAAGATCATTAAAATGATATCATATTTTAACTTAAAATCTTAAAGATCACATTTGTAGGTCTTTTTTTATTATATATTAATTATTAAGTTAAACTTTATCTCATGTGAAACTTCCTATACATCAAATGATATCATATTTTAACTTAAAATCTTAAAGATCACATTTGTGGGTTTTTTTTATTATGTATTAATTATTAAGTTAAACTTTATCTCATGTGAAACTTCCTATACATCAACTCAGGTCCATAACCTAACAATTTTAACTAAGTTGACGAAAAGAGTACACCTTTAATTGAGAAATTGAGCGGAAAGAGAAGAGCATTTTCAAGACGGCATTTGCGAATTTTAAAAACATTAAGGATTATAAGTTTTCTTCGTTTTTGTTAAGTAGACAATTTTTGTGGCCGAAAAAATAGGCAACTTTATCTCGTAAAAATATCGGAGAAAGTGTAACTTTTAGCGTGGATGGAAAGGCAAACCGACAGTTGTATGGCAGGGAAAAGGGACCACGTAAAAGCATATCAACTGGTCTTATTACCTCTTTTTTTTTTTTTTTTCCCCATTGGCCTTGTTACCTTGTTTCTCAGTGAAGCTTACAGTCAAACAATTAACGGAAACAAAAAATGCTTATGAGACAAACTGTGAGCGTTCATTGTGAAAGAGAAATATGGAGAAATGGTCACTCTTATTGTTTCAACAGGACAAATAACCTGCCAGCATTCACTGACACAAGAATAATCAACATATAAATCTGCTCAACTGGGAAATCAAGATCTGTAAATTCAAAATAAGCGAAATTACTTATCGTGCTGCAAACATCCTGCTCAATAAAGAGGAACTACTGCGCTTTCTCTTCTCCAGATCTGTCACTATATTGCCTGAACTCTTAGTGGCTTGTTGCATTCGAAGCTTACTGTATTCCATTGATCAAGATATTTCATTTCTCCTCAAGCTACTCTTCGGCAAGTTTACTGTTATCAGATGTCATCCGAGTCAGCCTTCGGATGATGTTTTACTTCATACTTTCCCTTTACCTTTTTAGTGAATTTAACTATTTATTTTTACTTTTTATTGTAAATAAATAAGGTTGAGAGATATGCTGAGATTTAGTCTCGTCATCATGGAGTGTCAAGCCGAACACGAAACTAGCAGAATATTACAGATTTTATAAAGATAATGAGATTGTTGTGGAATTTTTTTTTCAAGTAAAAGATCATGAAAGATCCATGGATTACATCAAGGTTTGATATTATGATATATTTGGCACAGGATGATGTGTTATTTCTGTTCTATATAATTATTTATTATTTTATTAACTAATAACAATGTCTTTCTATAATAATTCAAAATTTTTAAAAAATATCCTATTTTAAATTTGTAATTTTTTAGTGTAATATCTAGGATCTGAATTTAAAAGCATACATATATACATCAATTTTCATATATACAACAGTGCACAAGAAAACGAATAGTTTTAGTCCCCTAACTTTAAACGTGAAGCTCGGTGTTGGAAGTATAGTTGCAAACAAACACGATATTTTCAGTATATATGCCCTACGTGAATAAGTTC
Organism: Prosopis cineraria; assembly: GCF_029017545.1. Lineage (NCBI taxonomy): Eukaryota > Viridiplantae > Streptophyta > Magnoliopsida > Fabales > Fabaceae > Prosopis > Prosopis cineraria. The sequence goes on from NW_026555343.1 coordinate 8,649,256, forward strand.
TCCATATTTCTTTTTCACAATGAATGCAATTAGTTTGTCTCGTATATGTAAGTAGTATTTGTTTCCATTCTTTGCTTGAGGATAAACAAATGGTTGGCTCCAACTTCAATGAGGAAAAAAAAAATACAAGAAGAGATTTTTATTCCCAATTGATATGCTTCTATGTAGTTTCTTATCCCTTCCGCACAATTGTCGGTTGACCTTTGCCTCGACAGTGTAAGTCATACTTTATTGGTTCTTTTTATAAGATAAAATTATTTACTTTACATAAATTAAGAAAACTACTGATCTTGGTAGATACAAAAGTATTTCCTAGAAAAAAAAATAAAAAGATAATGTTTTGAAGATGAGAAATTCTTGCATGGACACAATATACTACATTATCCATTCTCCATCTGATAAAAACATGTTAGATAACATTAGTATAAATTGATTTTGTTATCAATGATAATAGGTTAAGAAAAGGAAATAAATTAAATAGGCATTCTTTAAAGTAATTAAAAATAATAACAGATAATATTTATTTTATCTGTTTGAATTGGTACAATTTTATTGGATGGAGCATGTATGATGTGATGCATGGGTCTATGCAAGAATTTCTATATTAAAATTATATTTTCTTTCTACAAATACTCTCTTGTAATTAAATGCTCCTCTTTCCATTTCCACTCTCTTTAAAACTTAAATATCTTATTTATAATTAAAACTCTTAAATTTATAATTATTTAAACCAATATTTTTAACTTAATTTTTTAGAGAATTTTATCGAGGCCTTACTAGTTTGGGGACTTGACTGTCATTCTTCCTAAATTTTATTAGAAATAGAAACACAAAAACTTCTAAAAGGAAGCCAATCGAAGCAAAATTTATTTTAGTCTAGTGACACAGATGGCGATAAGGAAGGCGCATGAAGCATTATTTCACTTATTCTTCTCCAGTGAATGTAACAGTTTCGATAATAGGCACTTCAATCAGCTGGTGATTCAACTTTGCGAAACACAACTACGAAAGGGTCGTCATCATCATCAGCGATAACCAAAGGCCTATTATTTTCTCGTCCTTGGAAAGCCCAAGAGCTCTACAAGAATCATCATCAGTGGGACAATGCACATCTTATAGGTCGTACCATGATATGTCTGAATTTTAAACCAACCTCGTGTGCTCGTGCTCATGATGGTGTCTTCAGGCTCATACTCCTCAAGTTTCACTTGCTTTGTCTCATCTTCTCCCCCAACAATCGTCCACCTTGCCGGAGTGGCTGCACAGTTTGGCGGCGACTCGACGATGAACTCCATGATAAAATCTGTAGGGAGGAATAAGATTCTGTATGGAGAAGAAAGTCTGGTTGGCCAACGTGGGCGAGTTCAGAGAAGGCTTGAACAACGGTAAGAGGGCAAGTTTCATTGCCTTTAGCTGCTGAGGCTGACGGGGCCGCCGCGTCCCAGAGGGCCGGGAAGATGTAGTATGAGCCACCATTTCTGATGGGGTCACCATCGGTGTCCACCAAATCAGCTTTGGCTGATGGCATGAAGGCAAATACAAGGAAGAGGGTAAGCAAGAAGGTGGTCTTCATTTGGTTATGTCGAAACGAGAGGATGTGAGGGTTCTATTTATTGATTCACTTGATCCTTTGGAGGGGTAGTTTAGGTATTCAATTATGCAAGTGAGACAAATTTAGTTAATGAATGAAAAAGATGTATCAGATATTCAGAACTTTGGAGTGGCACGAGAGAACTTTGTGTGTGTAAGTGTTGGATAGAATATATATTAGGGACAATTGCATACAAGTGCCACTCAAGATAATTAATTACTTTCAGGTTATTAACAACCGACTTTAGAAGAATGACAACACATCAGGGAGTAATTAATTATCTTGACTAGGACCTGCAAGTAATTCTCCTAATATATTGTGATTGTTTTGCTGTACTATACAGGGACCACTATAAGTGGAAGCATATTCTACAAAATTTGGTTTTAATGTTTTAATTGGGTTTGTCATAGGAAAAATAAAAAACACACACAGAGGGAGAGAGAAACAGATATTTTATTTTTTCCCTTCATTTGATCTTATCTTTCGAATTATATCCCCCAATTTGATAATATTGCGGTTAAGATTCTAAAAAAACATATCTTATTTTTGAATTGTCTTCCCCATTTTGATTATATTACAGTAAGAACTCTAAAAAAACATATTTAAAAAAAAACACGAAACTTGATCGTGGTTTAATTTCCGCTTTGAGCTATGTTTTATCAAATAAGGTAGTGATTTGGTTCATGGTTTTATCTTTAAGTTGTAGATCTGTTTATAGCGAATTCCCTAATTTACACATATTGTAGTTTTAAAAATCAATAAATTTTTGTTTCGGAAGAAACTAAATTAAAATAAAAAATTGAAGAAAATATTTGAAATTTCATTTGACGCATTGAAAAGAACTTTGAAGATTATTTTCAGTTTATCCAAACTGTTCAATAATTTTCTAGACAAGTTTGTATGAATTGCGCTTTGAGACAAATGATGTGATTCGCTTATATATAATAAGAGTCTAAAATCTAATATAAATTAACATAATTCAGGCCTAAATATGGGCTATTTAACATATAAAACTTGCACGTATGACTGTGAGTGTCACACTGTTTAAGAGAAACACTGCTTTTAAAGATTAAAATAAAATAATGCAACGCACAACAGGCCATTCGCGAAAGCAGGAGGAGAGAGTCTCATGTGCTAGGATATGAGGCTGCTGGAGCCCTTCACCACAGCACGTAGAGCTCACGTGCCCCCAAGGTGCATGGGAATGATAACTAGAATATGCTTTGCTTTTTGTAATCACGTGAAATTAATAGTGTTGTTTCGGAAGGTTGATAAGTCTGAGGTACCGGTGACACAGTTGAGACCACCAAATATCCTCATGTACCATACTGTGCAAAGTGATTTCGAAGATAATTGTGAGCAAGTTGAAACCATTAGGTCCAGTTTTGTTATTATAAAAAAATGGAATGGAATGGATTAAAAATATAAAAGTAAAAATAAGATGATTAAAATGTGAAGGGAGAAAGGTGAATTCATAAGGGAGAAAAGTAATTTTAGTACATGAGATTGAGAATTATTATTCATTAGATTTTTGGAGATGTGATGATTCTCATATTTGTAGTATATAAGATTAAGTTTTATTATATTTTATGAAAGAGAAGAGTGATGTACGTGAAGTGGATTGGGAATGTTGAAAAATCCAATGGAAATATAGTTCAAGTTGTGCCCAAGTACATGCTGTCATTAAGAGTTATTTACTATCTGGTTAAATCGCAGCAACTCTCTTAGATTAAACGAACCTTTCTTGTAGGAAAATAGGGTGACGAAAAAATAAAAGTATAAATAGTAAGGTAGAATTCGGGAGGAAGAAGAGAAGACTCAGGAGCGGTGTGTGTCTGAACAAGCGGTGGTCGATAGCTTATATAAGCAAAAAATTCTTGGATGATTTGAGGACGATTAAATGCATAGCCTAATGGGCTTAAATATAATTAATATGGCTTAGTAACCATTAAAGAAAACTATTTCTTAACATTATAATAAAAATTAGTTAATGGTAATTAAAGTGCCCGACACAGCATTTAACTTGTGCACAGGGAAAAAAGCTGGATCTTAACTATATTAGCCTGTTGTTATGTGCGCGCAAGCCTTCCTTTCTTCTTAGCCCACTTAATCAAATTTTCATCTTAGTATAATAAAATTTTCACCCTAACACACACACACACACACACACACACAGAGTCTTTCTCAAGTTCGAGCAAGGAAAATTTCTTTTGACACACTGATAATCTCTAGAATTTCATATTATTTGAGCACATTTTTCTTAGATTCTAATATATTTTGGATCAATTATTTATATTTTGATTGCTCAAATTAAGAAAATTGCATCTTGGTTTGGGTTTGCACAATTATTTTTAATTTAATACTTTTAGGCTAATTTTGTGTTACTTTGGTTTGATTATATTCATTTCTACACATTTGTAATGCTTTTGGAAGTCTTTGGGATGAAAAAATCAAGTGTGAAAAGGATAAGTTTTGTTCACTATAAAAAACTATGCAAAACTGTCGAAATCGTGTCAAAGTCATGACTTTCACTGCTATTAGCAAAATACTCCATTTTATTTATTAGAAAATGCTTGGGTAGGATATATATATATATATAATATATGTATGATATGAATGTATGTTATATGTATTCTGAGAGCTTGACCCAGAAGGCATTCCACTCACTTTAAAATATTTGGATCTTGGTTGTGCTAAGGTTCGGGTATTGGAAGAGCTTGGAGTAAGGGATTGGAGTTTTGAAGACATTTGAAGCTCCTTTTCTTTGATTTTCCTATTCCTATTCCCTTTCCTCTCTTTGTAATCTAAAAGGGTCTAAGTATTTTGTGTATTTGAAGCTTATGGATGATTATGAGTAGCTAAATATTTGTTCTAAGATTATTTGGAACCTTGTATGGATTGACACTAAGTTTCTCCTCTCTTTTTGTGATTATAAATGTGTTTATTTTATTTTTTCTTAATGTTTCTAAGTATTTGGCCACTATTTAGATGTTAAGTTCACTTAATTGATGCTTGAGAGTGCTAGGTTGAGTGTAAACTTGGATAAAATAGTGCAAAAATTGACATTTGCATGTTGAATGGATAGTTTTGCTAGTAAGATAGAGATATACTTGTAGCCTTGCATAGTACATTAAGATTGGTGTTTAAAATTAAGGTTATTTATTCTAATAAGAGATTGGGTAATTAATTTAGCTAAACACTTAT